>NC_046313.1:83238816-83538816 GCF_009819535.1 Lacerta agilis | reverse complement strand
AAGATGGCGCCTCTACAAATGGGTGCTGTGGAAGGACTGCTAGATTAATAGGAAAGGATTGTAAGTACCGGTATGTTCCAGTGCAGTGTTCCTCCACTGCACCATTGGGTCCCCAAATGTTGTCAAACTACAGCTTCTACTCTTCCTGATCATTGACTAAGCTTGCTGGGGGTGATGGGAGCTGTAGTTGCCTGTCCTTATTCCTGAATTCAACACCTAATTAAAGGATTTCCTCTCATCCCACTCCCACCAAATATTTTTTCACCTCGGCAATGCTACTTTAATACAGTTCAACTTGTGACTGTATTAAGGTATAAACCCAACATTCCCTGAGGGATCTTTCCACCAACTTTTCAATGACATCACCATCAGAAGCAATATGACAGCTCATAATTCTCCCTCTCAAGCCAGCATACTGGGAATCTAAGCAGTGAGTCGGGAGCAAAATTGTCCAACACATTGGCAGTGTGCAGATGTGTGTTGTGTGTCTTCCCAACTGAGAGCCGGATATTGCAAGGAGAGGACTGAGGAACCTACCCCAGGCAGAAAATGGTGCCAGCTGAAAGGCCAATCTTGGGGCTACCAAAACCACAGTAATGGATTGTGGGATGGAATAAATGTGAGAGGCAATTGACACCTGAGTTTCTTCCCATGCTATCTCTATAGCACTGGAAAACAATATATATTTAAAACAAGGTATCACTACCTGATTTTCATATGGATTTGGAAACACTGGCACACTGGCTATTATTTAAGAAAGGATCTGATTCTATTTAGCAGGGGCCATGGTGAAACAAGCAATATGAGTCAGAAGTCCTAATTGAAAAAGTGATTTTTAATAGGTTAAAAGTAAAGGATACAGAAAAGATGTGGGTTTCAATTTACATCACTGACAAATTATGCCTTGCCTAGTCATAGCAATAACTTACCATCTAATTTCTAAGTTTCTAAAATTACTCTCTAGCTTTGCTCATATAAGGGCTACAACATTTTTCTATGCTTCAATTTATTTGCCTTACAGGAGATGTGTGAGATCCAATTAGAGCTAACAGCAGATTCAGATAACTTCTGGTTTCTGTGTTTTCAATGGGAAAGCTTCTGCTTGCTTCTCTGTCTGAGCAGTCTAACTGTCTAACCTAGTGCAAAGCACCCAGACAATAAAACAAACCATAGACAGTCCTTAATCTCACCATGTTTGAACATCTAACCCATAAACAAGGGTTATGTGTAAGGTTTTCTTTTATTTTTTGTGTGAATTATTTTTATTAATTTTTCTGTTTTACATTTAGAATATTCATTTAAAGGGCCTTAAAATGTCAATGACTTCCCTTCTTCTTTTTCCATGGTTCATTTTACATATCACAAATCCCTGCATATTTTCCACAAACTAAACCATTCAGTGTTCCATTATTACATCCATCAAAACTTGTTTACACTGTTGAATTTATCTTAATGATGCCAACGTTTTCAATTGTACACAATTCCCCCCCATATATTCAATAAACATTTTCCAGTCTTCTTTAAGCATATATTCTTCTTGTTCTCTTATTCTATATGTTAGGTCTGCAAGCTGTGCATATTCTATCAGTTTAAGTTGCCATTCTTCTTTAGTTGACACCTCGCTTGTTTTCCATTTTTGGGCTAACAGAACACAGGCTGCAGTAGTGGCATACATAAATAACCTTTTTTTATAGCTGGGAATTTCCGTCTGAATTTTGTGTAAGGTTTTATACCAACATTGCAAACTTTTGTTGATCCAGTACAAATGTTTCATAGAGAAGGCGGCTTTTGAGAAAGAGATTGGTGGCATCACATAGATCTTCTGGGAAATGTTCCAGGCATACGGTGGTATTATAAACTCAATGATAGGGCATATTTTTTGCACACAGAATTTAAATCCTCATACTGTCTAGCAGAAACAACCTCATACTGCAGTCCTGGTAAAGAATTCCACCTGAGGCGTTGCTTTGGGAAACCATCGTCAGTCATAGTGGACATTACTGGGCTATATAGATTGTAATTAGATTGTAATGAGGCAGACTATTGGGTCATCTAGCTAAGCAGATGCCGTTCTTAGCCTACCTGGAGATGTTGGAGCTTGAACTTGGAAGCTTCCTTGTGGGAAACATGCTTGACCATTGATTTATTGCTCTTCCCCTGAATAAAGTAGCTTCATATGTTCAAGAAGCAGCAAAGAAAATGGGTGGCATCATTTGAGAGCACAGGAGACTTTAGCTGAGGATGATAATAGGAAAGGAAGTCATGGGCATGAATGTTTGTTACCCTGGGTAACAAACCTGTGGCCCTCTAGACCAGAGCTTTCCAAACTGTGTGTCGTGACATGTTAGTGTGTCAGCTGCACTGTGCAGGTATGTCACGCAAATGCTCCCTGCACTCCTCCCGGGGCTGGAAAGGGGTTAGTTTGCTAGTAAAACTGAATTACTGCGTCGCGAAATGATGCATGTCTAAAAAGAGTGTCACCAACATGAAAAGTTTGGAAAGCTCTCCTCTAGGTATTCTGGGCTCCAGCTTTGATCAGCCCCATGCAGCATGGCTAATGGTGAGGGATGATGGGAGGTAGAGTCCAATGACATCTGGAGGACCACAGGTTCCTCATCCCTTGCGTAGAGCCAGTCTTCAATAGGTTTGAAGATATATGGGAAGTCTTAGGTGTGGATCCAGTGGCCATTATGCAGTAATTGGCGATATGAACAAAACCCACATCGATGTCCTAGAGGACCATCAATGACAGCAGAATTTGTATGTAAATGTGGCAGAAGCTGTGCTTTTGAAGACAGAGTCACTGTAACCTTGATTGATCACGGCAGAAAAGAAAAACGGCCTTCATCTACTAGCAAACAAAAGTTCAGGAATCCTTGGGACTATTTGCTTAACCTTGCGTTTGAGAGAGATCTGTTGAAAGTGAAGCATTGTACACATTTCGGCAGACTGAGGTCACTTGGTTTCATTCCCACCTCTTTCTCTGCAGTCCTGTTTTCAGCCATGTCACAAAGTTTCCATGTTCCATTCGGCTTGTCCGTAATAACATATTTGGGACAAGCAGTTGTTATGCGTCAAGGTAATAAAAAGCAGGTACGCAGCTAATGGAAAAAGGTCTGGATGTGGGTGGATAATCAGCCCAAGATGACACAATAATCCCTCCCCACCCTAATTTCATACAGTAATGTAGGATTTCATACAGTAATCTATATATTGTTTGGTCTTAATGCTACCTTGCACAACTCTGTTCTTGGTGCTCTCTGCACAATTCATTTAGGGACATGACCTGTTTAAACTGGTTTTGAAGAAGATAAACTGGGAACACTGCCTTAGCATAATCCATCATAATCCAAAGCCAAAATCCACCAGGATAAGAGAGTTTGGATATGGTGGACCTTAGACTTTCCCATGTAACCCAGGCCTATGCTGGCATAATCCCTCACCCCAGATGAGCTGGAGAGACACCAGCATAAGTCCCTCACTCTGGTTCATCTGACAGAACTTAAATTGATGTAATTTACACTAGTGTGAGGGGCATTCCAGGTGCACAGCCGGAGTGGGACAGGGTAAGGACACACTTACACCTACTCTAAACTTTGTTCACCTCAGTCATGTGACGTAGGGCCCAGTCTTCAAAATTTGGGCCCACACTCACTAATGGCTCAGTCAGCAGTAGCCCCCCTCCAAGAGGTTCCTGAATGGAATTTGGAACAGGAGTAATCACAGGGCCTGTTCACATGGAAAGGAATCTCAGGATAAAATAAAATGGGGAGGGGAAGTTCTGGGTATGTCATCTTTAGCTCCTTGTGAGATATAAATGCAATAAATAAATCAAGAATTGCAGCTATCAAGAAATAGTTGGGTGCTGGATTAGTTGCCACCTGTCCATTAATTGTCTGGGCCATCAATGGAAGTAAGCTTAAGAAGTGATAATATTGTCATGGAAGTATGCCACCTCAGACTTTAGCCCCATAGTCAAAACACAGTATGTGGCAGACAAGAAGGAGAATTTGGTATAGGTCATATACCGCCTAGGCCCAGTTTTCTCTGTATTTAGGGTGGAAATGAATGCTGAAATCCCACTAAATATCACCACATGGTTTATGATAGTACCAGGATGATCTTCACTGAGCAGTCATTTGGGAAACGCTATGAGATTGTCAGATGAAAGGTGCAGTATTATTATAACATGAGTGATCCCTTGGAGGCTGGGATTATTACAATGCTTCCCTTATTGACTACAAAGCCAGCATTGGGTTGCTAAACTCATAAAATTGCATGAACAGAAGTCCAAAGGGTGTGCTCATGGTCGGCTCCCACACACACCTTATAGCAACCAACCATTCATTGTATGTCTTGACATTTTTCTAGTCATCATCGTCATCACCATCTATGATTCTATTACTTCAGCAGACTGTGGCGCAACTGGGAGGGCCTCATCCTGATATCTTAATAACCATGCAGGTTGAAATTTTTGTTCCAATTACATTGACAAAATCCAAATATTGGAATCAAAATCAAGCATAACATTTGTATTGTGAAATTTTGAATTTTCAAATTGAATTTCAGTATTTCACATTCAGCTATTGTAGTCTCATGCAAAAGAATGAACATCACATTTAAGTGCAGCTTTACTGAAACTCTCAAACATGATCACGAACAACCCCCAAATGGAATATTAAGAGAGCTGCCTATAAACTACTAGGTTCCTCTATAAACTATAAATCATACGTGCAAGCAATGTCTCAAAGGCAAATAAACCATAATTTAAAGCGAGTTTTTTTTTTTTTAAAAAAGCAACAATCCTATAATAAAGAAATAATGTTCTACATCAGTAAAATTGTTGGAAGGGAACAATTATGCTCCTACAGCAAACCCAGAAAGTAAGAGCCAATATGGTGCAGTGGAATATGTAGACCAGTGGCACCTGGGTTCAAATCCTGATGCACTGTAAAGCTCCCTGGGTGTTTTCGGAGCCAATCACTATGGCTCACTTTAACATATCTCACACGTTGGGGCTTATTTCTTTCTTCCTACCATGCTTTTCCCTTTAAAAACACACAAAGCAGCTTGCAAAAGTTAAAAACAATAACATACAACAATTAAAAAGCAACAGTACAAACAACACTAAAAGCAGGGCTTATTTATTATTTTTAAAAAGCAGAGCATACCATTATGGGTTTTTTTGGGGGGGTGTCAGTCTGGATGATGCCCTGAGACCCTTCCTGTTTGAGGGGTTCTGTATCTGTGGCCGTAGAACAACAAGCTTGCCAAACCATTGTCCAGGTAATAGCTTTGGCTGACTAGGTGAGCACCACAATTAGCATAACCAAAGAAGTTGCTCTGTGCTGCAGAACAAGTGGGTGGGCTGTAGTCCCTCTCTAAGGATGTAGAAATCACTGTCTTCTTTATGTTTTTTCTCCACTTCCAGACTTGAAAGGTCCTCAGTCACACAAGTTTGCTCTTAAAGGGAATGAATATGTGAAGAATGTAGTACGTAGCAGGCAGTGCGTTTCTGGAAGGAGATAACTCCATGTATTTGTACACCATCTTGGGCCCTGGTAGAAGAGCATCCCCTTTTCCTTCCCATGCAAGGTCTGTGGTTCCAACCCTGGCATCTCCTAGTGGCATGGTGATGCCCCCTGCTTGAAATTCTGGAAAGCCACTGCTGGCCAATATCCACAATATGGTGCTAGGAAGATTGATGGCCTGACTCAGTTAAAGGCAGCTTCCAGTGACAAGATTGAAATGTGATGTGCGTTTTGAGATTGGAAATGTCATGGTCCCACAATAAACAAGCTGATTAGGATATACAAGAGGCAAATTCCTTTCACGCCAATAGGCTAACAATAAAAGTGGAAGAAGGGGACCATAAAATGTTATTGTCAGCACCAAACACTTTTATTCCTCTCAACTTATCTTCAGAATCACCACCAGGCTACGTTTAGAGCAACAGCACCGATTTCTCCCCTACTCCAGAGCTCCAGCTGTAGTTCTCCAAGGCTGTTGAGAGTGGTTCCCAGTTCTCTAAGTGCCCAGGAAAGAGAGATTGGTTGTTAAACCCCTTATGTGAACTGTAGATCTGCAAGGGGAATAAGGTAAACAGTTGAGATTTCGCCCCCTTTCAATATTTTAAATATATTTCTTTCTTTCTTTCTTTCTTTGGTCACTTCATCATAGAAAACCTCTTTTTTATGAAAGGGACACTACAGTGGTACCTTGGTAGTCAAACTTAATCCATTCTGGGAGTCCATTCTACTCCCGAAACCATTTGAAAACCAAAACACGGCTTCTGATTGGCTGCAGGAGCTTCCTGTGCTCAAGCGGAAGCCGCAGAAGCCATGTTGGATGTTCGGCTTCCAAAAAATGTTCGCAAACCGAAACACTCACTTCTGGGTTTGCAGCATTCGGGAGCCAAAATGTTTGAGTCACAAGGGCGTTTTAAAACCAAGGTACCACTTTACAGTGGTACCTCGGGTTACAGACGCTTCAGGTTACAGATGCTTCAGGTTACAGACGCCACTAACCCAGAAATAGTACCTCGGGTTAAGAACTTTGCTTCAGGATGAGAACAGAAATCAGGTGGCGGCAGTGGGGCGGCAGCGGGAGACCCCATTAGCTAAAGTGGTGCTTCAGGTTAAAAACAGTTTCAGGTTAAGAACAGACCTCCAGAATGAATTAAGTTCTTAACCTGAGGTACCACTGTACTTCTTAAAGCTTCTGGAAAAGCACAGCTTACTTCATGGTAGGGGAAAGAGGTCCCGCCACAGCCCACAATCACATGTGCATAGTAAGTGTGTAGTAGTGGTTAGAGTGCTGGGCAAGGACTGGCGAGTCTTGAGTTCAAATCCCCGCTTAGCTAGGAAGCTGAGTGGGTGACCTGGGGCCAGTCAACAGTTCTCAACCGCACCTGCACTGCAGGGTTGTTGTGAGGATAGGATGGGAGAAGGAACCACAAACAGAGCCAAATGCTTCTTAGAAACATAAAAAAGTATTCAGTAAAGTCGAATAGCTGGATTTCGTTTGCAAATTCACAGCATTCCAGGTACAGAACATGTAACTTTCTCACCATAGTCACTGGCTTACTCCAGTCCCTAGAGACACAGAATGATGACACTGCATTCTGCCTTTTCAGTTTTGCAGAGAAATGTTCCTACTTGGTGAAGAAGCCAAAAGCATCATCCCGTTACTTTAGTTGCGTAGGTTGGAGGCGTGGATTACGTTTCTGCCACTGGGTAGTCATAGATTTTGTATACTCTCCCCTTTTTCCTTTAAAAAGCACATTCTCTTTATAAATGAAGGCTGTTGTGCTGGCTCGCTCCCCCTCAGCAAACTGCAGCTTGAACCAGTTATTTGTTTTCTGGAAAATATTTGTGTTTTCCAAGAGGCCACTGAGTCACAGATAGCCATAAGGACTGGCAGAAATAACAAGCCAACGCTTTTCTTTCATGGTGCTAAGTGCCCAATAAATCCTATAAGCATGTACTGTGCTAAAACAGAGGAGCATAAATAGACTTTATTAAGGCTTGATGCTCATTTGCATTTTAAAGCTGCTCTGGTAGCCAGAGCTCACATTTTATTTCCTGGAATCATAAGTTATCCCCTGATAGCGAGGCTTCTTGGGCTACAAGCTCTTGGTATAAATGACTCAAGACTTCAAAAGTGGGTAGCTAGACAACCAAGGATGTGCAATTTTTGTTACGTCAGTGTGAATCTAAAACAACAAATGGCACTCAACATCATTCTAGCCATACATGTCAAGATGGCTATGGGAGGCATTATTAAAGCCAAGTGGTTCGTTGTAAGCTTGTGACTGGAAGTGGGCACTTCTGAAATTGCAGAAGAACAGATCCTTCAAGTGTCTCTATTTTCCAGGAACAGTCCTGGATGTACAGAAGCAGTCCCAGTTTCTGATTTGATCCCGCAATGTCCTGTTTTTCCTCAGGATGTCCCTATTTTCACCAGAGAAATGTTGGAGGGTATGGCAGGATGTTCCTACTTTCATCGTAAAATTTTTGGAGGTTATGGAGTTATCCGACCCCTGAGCCATGTTATTAATGTTGGAAGCCACCCAGAGTGGCTGTGGCAACCCTGTCAGATAGATGCGTGAGGTGAAAATAGTCTCTTCTTCTTCTTCTTCTTCTTCTTCTTCTTCTTCTTCTTCTTCTTCTTCTTCTTCTTCCCCGCATCCTCCTCCCTCCCTCCCTCCCTCCCTTCCCTATTTTCATTGGTGAAATGTTGGAGAAGAAGATCACGCAAATATTCACCGTTTTCAAGCCAGCTTGCTGATCTTACAAGGTCTTCAACAATTGGTGTCATTTGCTTTTCCCGAGTTTAACCATGTCTTGTACATACTACTCCAGTCCCCAGCCATCTGGTAAAGAGGCCACAGGGCCACACACACATTGCAAAAGTGTCGGTTACAGTGTGCTTTCTCTGCTGGTATCCTTGACAGGCTTTGAATGGGCCATTGAGGAAATTCCAAATTGCACCCCCATGAAGCAAAGATATTTGCTCAGTTGCTGAGGGTGTGTGTGTGTGTGTGTGTGTGTGTGTGTATGTGTATGCAGGCACTTTTAAACACATACACCCAATCAAAATATTGTCGAATCCGTGGTGCTTCTTTACGTCAAAGGGGTTTGTTTGTTTGTTTTCAAAATCACAGAATGTACTTTTAGACTGCTTGAAATTTACACTCTCTTTAAAAGAAAAAAAAATCATGTTCTTTTCTTAACACACAGGCGCGTAGGGAAAGAGTGCAGTAATGAATCTGGCATGCTATCAGACTGTTGACTTTCAGCCAAACGGTGATCTCAGCTTCACTGGCTTCATTAAGGCTATTCTAGATTTGCACTGCTTTTTGCTGAAGTCAGGATAGTAATCTCTGGCATTCAATACTTGGTCACACTGTGCTATTTTTAAATAAGATTAACAGACTTTTTACACTTTGTCCCAGTGGAATAGTAAAATATTGCTGGGTCTATGAGGTTTAGGTCCCTTTGGTTCAGGGTTTGAGATGCCACTTGGCCTGCTGCCTTCAAGGCTGGCATCTAGTTCCAACCCTGGTTCCACTAGGATTGGGGAAATCTGATGATTTCGGTTTCCCTCAGTTTTTTTTTTGGTGCAAATCATCTCAGTGCAATTTTAAAAGGGTGAGGAACTTTATGCAATTCCATGCACATTTCTCCTTCCCCCAAAAACATATTTTTGTATACAATTTTGCCAAGAACAAGTTGTTGTTGTTATTATTATTATTATTATTATTATTATTATTATTACTACTACTACTACTACTACTACTACTATTGCAAGCAATTTTCCCCTAAGAGAATGCATAGGGATTGGGCTAGATTACCCTTGGGATCCCTTCCAACTCTATGATTCTATTCTTCGTTCCGGTATGGTATTTTCCCTTGTGTGCATTTTGGGGTTGGCGAACGACGTCGCAAAATTCGGAGATGTGTGAATTTCAGAGGAGGGTTTGCAGATTGCAGGTTCAGGTTGTGTGAATTTAAGCAGCTCTCCTTAAAATGCCAACTTTACTCCATGCACTTTCTCTGTGCTATGCGCTATCACTTCTAGCATGTCACTTCTTACCTGTGTTTTCTCTAAGCTAAAAAGCCCCAGATGCTTGTTTGAGGAGGGAGGGATCTGTGAGTGGGTGTGTAGAAAACGCTAACTTTCTCACGGCTGGAATGCAATGTTCTTCTGCAATGGTTAAATGCATTGCTCTGCCCACCACTGGCCTGCAACCCCTGGAATGTTGCCCGTGGAGGAATGTGGCCTGTGGGCTGCAAATGCCACACACATGCACACCACCTCAGGCCTTCTATGTCATATTGCTTTCTACCTCCCTGGCAACTGTGGGGCATGTAAGATGCACTGATGGAATTTCCTTCCCTTGCATACTCACTGAGCCCCATCCCAAGTTCTGAAGTGTTGTGTGGGTGTTTGACTTTCCTCTTTGGGTTGATTCTGGGTAGCTGAAACTAATCCAGTAGAAGGCTGAACATGTTCCCTTAGACCAGGCTTCCTCAACCTCGGCCCTCCAGATGTTTTGAGACTACAATTCTCACCATCCCTGACCATAGCTAGGGATCATGGGAGTTGTAGGCCAAAAACATCTGGAGGGCCAAGTTTGAGGAAGCCTGCCTTAGATGATATGGGGGCTTAAACAATAAGTGGCTGGGAGGGTTTCGTTACTCGAGTTTGCATGTAATGCACAGTTGCGTGTTCAGACCCAGAGACCTCCCTCTTAAATACAGACACATTTGACTCAAATTTTAGTTTTGGCTTTCAGCAGAATTTAGGCCACAACTTTACTGATTACAGAAAAGTGAGCTGTTGCATAGGCTCTGGTTCGACTAGCTCCCTACACCCTTGTAGGTAGCGCTGACCCAGAGCTCTATCATAGGTCAGCCAAGGGTGAACACCTGAGGCAGGTGAAAAGCCTGGGACCAGACTCTGTTCACTCCCCAGATGCTCCTCTGACTCAGGCACAGGCACAACCCCCTTTTGGGGGTTGACCAAACCAAGTTGAGTCCCTGGATTCCTTAAACGGAATACCCTTCACAAAGGGATGGCGAGACCGTTCTCCCATCCCTATCACATGAACCAGTGCCTATCTGCAACCTTACAAGTTGTGACGAATTGCTACGTGGCAGGCAAAACCCAAATGGCCACAACCAATCAGCCAAGTGGGGAAAATTCCTGCCATATCCCTGTCCCAACGACAGACGACACACGACGGCATAGCAAGGTCAATCGCAAAATACCCTAAAATTAGGGAGAGGTGGGCGGGTGTTCTGATGCACAAGCCGAAAGAGGAAGCTCTGAGACATGTGCATATATAAGTCCCTCAATCTGTTTAGACTGCACCCCATTGGCCAGATTACACCCAGGAATGAGGGACCTACCAATCGGGTGTTGTTGCTATCCAACAGACCCACCCACAACCAGAAGGTCAGTCTCAAGGTCTCACTGCAACACGTGCCCTCTTTTAGGGAGGACATGATCTAGACCCTCAAGTCTACCTCTGGAGCCCTAACTGCTGCTCTTCAGCATTCCTGTAGAGTCTTCCTCCTACCCAGCTGCATGGACTGAAGCTAGTTTTATAAACCTCCCAGTGCCGATCTACAAGATTTTGTCTTCATTCCACCCTTGAGGCTGCTTCCGACCTTCAGTTTGTCAGGAAAGTTATAAAATCTTGTAATTGAATTAGTGTGTACAGAGTGAACCCACTTCCCATTCCCCACCCTATTTCACTGTTGCATTCAGCAACGGGTTCATTGCTCATTGCTCTTGCTTATACAGCCCCAATGTGGACCATAGTTAAGGGGGGGGGGACAAGTTTCAGCAGAAAGGAACTATATTAATTGTAAATCAGTCAAGAGGATCCCAGTGGACAGGAGTTCCAGCATTAATACTTTAAAGCCTAATGACTATATAAATCATTTTGCACAGCTGCAACAGTGAATGTTGATGCAGTTTTGTCAGAAGGGGGAGAAGCAGGGATGAACATCTTAATCGCGTCCAGGCCCATTCCTTGTTATTACAGAGCATCTATTCATTTTCCCACTTGATGGGAAAATCTTCAGCTTTGTCGAAGGAGCATTTTATAGAACAGCTTTGCAGAATATGTGCACGCTGGGAAGGCAGTGTTGGCCATCAATGCTTCTGTTTGCGTTTGCACATAAATTACAGCCATGCTGTAATTATTCCTCTGAAGCTAAGTATACTGTTTCAGAAAATATTTAAGCAAGAGTGTGCTGTACATTTAGCTGAAAGCAATACATCTTGGAAGAGATTCAGACCTTGGTTGTGGTGCAGTAAATCCAGAGCAGCTTCATGGAACTCAGCGGAATTGATAATTTTAGATTTACGCCACTGTCAAAGATGGCTTCTGGAGCCATGTCTGTGGGAACATCAGCAATTAATCTTAGATGTTTTTAGGACTCTATATATGCTTCTTATAACAAGAAGAGAAACTTCCCATGCTCAGTATTATTTTTACTGAAACATGAAAAAATGGGATTTGTGTCCAATATCACAGATATATATTAACTCAGACTCCCGCTTAGAATGTTGGGTAGCAGTTGATATCATGCAGGATGAGGGGGAATACGAGAAGTGTGCCATTTCAGAATTTGTTGATGTGCATTAGCAGAATAATCAAAAGCTTTTTAAATGATGTGTACAGTGTATTTTTTATTTTATATGCTGTTGTACACACGCCCTCTGGAATGTGCGACTTGCTGTATGTCTGTTTAGTGGTGCAGGATTTTATCATTATTATTAATGCATGAATGAAACAATTGCACCAAAACCCCATCTTTTACTAGAGACGTCAGTTTTATTTCACAAATCTAGGATAAAATGATCTCTGCTGTGGCTAGAGAACTGGGCAAGACCTGAAAAGTCATCCTCTGAATGAGACTCAAACAAAAGATGACACTAATTCCATTTATAAAGCAAAGCTCCAAGTCCTATCAACAACTGAAAACAATAGGGCAAAGCTGAAGAAGTCTCTGTAGTTGTTTTAAGCTGCTTTTAAATCTTGTGTAATCTTTGTTTTAATATCAACATTGTGTTTTGATTGTAATAACCTGCCCTGGGACCTTAGGGGAAAGGGAGGAGAATAAATGGTAGTAGTAGTAGTAGTAGCAGCAGTAATAATAATAATAATAATAATAATAATAATAATAATAATAGTGCTACATCTGAAATAGGATGCCTCATGGATCTTCACTAATGGTCAGATGAAAGGAGGTGGCCAGATCTATCCAGACAAATTGGAACTCTGTACAACAAGAATGACTTGCAGATTAATGTTTGGAAAAGTTAAGGGAGGTTAATTATAAAACAGCATAGCTAGCAAAAGGATGACATTGAAAATTATTCACAAACCAAACTCCCCACCCCCACCCCAGAAAAACCCTTTGTTTTGTTTTATCATATGTATACTGACTCCAGCTGCATATACTGAAAAGTCTGTGTCGCTTTCTGGCTGAGAGGAAGAGATAATGTGGACTGCATATTTCAGCATAAAAGAACTACTTCCTGTCAGTGTCTATATTTTTTAGATAGTTGACTGTGCATCTCGGATTCTAAGGAATGAGGAAGGACATAGGTTTCTTGGCAAAGACAAACATGGCCACAAAGCAAAATCCATCCATCAATCAATTGAAACCCCTACTGTGTGTGAATGTCTTGCATTAGAAAGCAGATGCTGGAATTTAAATGGGGTGCAAACTATTTAAATAGCCATCAGACCACATATCCCCTTAGGCCTGATACAGCAATCTGTTAACTACTACATGCATAGACTTATGCAATTTTTATGCTTATAATAACTTGTCCAACTGAGAAGTCTACAGGCTCATCATCCTTATGCAGCAAGAAATAGAACAGGAAAAAGGGTTTAATTTCTTCCCTTCATTAATGGGCATTTTTAAATGCCCCCCCACGCCTTTTGGCAGAGGCAAATACAATTTTCAGGCCTCTCCAAAGTGCATTAAGCTTGCCAAATTCCAGGCAAATAT
The DNA here is from genome assembly GCF_009819535.1 of Lacerta agilis. NCBI lineage: Eukaryota > Metazoa > Chordata > Lepidosauria > Squamata > Lacertidae > Lacerta > Lacerta agilis. The sequence goes on along the minus strand of NC_046313.1, from coordinate 83,525,275 downwards.
GTTCAGCAGGTGATGTGCTGGTTGCCTTTAAATTTTAATTTCCTTTTTAAAATAGGAAATGCCTATAATGTTATCTTTTGGGCAAAACTGGTTAAAATTTGCAGGCATGGTAGCCCCCTCCTGTGGTGACGAATTCTGCCAGAGCAGCAGTCTCCCTCCAGTGTTGAGGTGGGTAAAAAAGGAACCATATAAACTTTTCTAGAGATTTTTGGGCAATTGGTCTGAAAGTAGCAGATATGGGAGAGATGTCCCTAAGTAAGAAATCTGCCAAATTGCTGACCAATTGATCCAGTAGGTTTCATGCTAGGCATTTCTAAATTCGATTTGGAAGAGGAGAAACAAGAATTCACTTTCCTCCCCCAAATCAGTGGAGTCTGCATAAAATCTTTCCCCCTGAATACAAGCTTACAAGCTTGACCTGTCAGTCACAATGGAGCTCTCCCTCCTCCCTCTCCTGTCCTGGCATTTGCCCCCACCTTCCCCATAAAATTCCTTACACAGTTAGGTCAGAGGGATCAGTACTGTTCTTCGTGGACACTTGCCTGTAGCTGCTTTGGTGTCCAAGTCACTGAGGCACCCAGAGGTGCTTTAGAGGTGCACCGCTTTGACCTAAGGTGCCATGCCCAGATCCTGCTTCACCTTGGAGAAGCCCAGAATCCCACTTCATCTCAGGATTTGGGATTTGCTGGAAGTTGCTGCACACCCCTAGAGCAAACTATCAGCTTAGATGGCTGATACTTCAGTGTTTAAAGTTCCCTGGCCCTTTTGTAGAATTTGAGCCACAAAGATTCCTTGGTTGAAAGCCATAACAGTTAAGCAGCCTGGAACTGACTTAGATTTATATTATGGGCATGCCTGTGTTATGCTGCCCGCAGCATAAACATATATTGCTTTGCAAAATCATAAATAAGGTGGCTCCATTCCGAGTGCAATTTGTGGTGTCTCAGATTGTTTTGAGACCAAGATAGCTACTCCACTGAACTATCTATCCATCTATTAGTAAAATATTTATACCCTGCCTTTCGGCCCCTCGCCTGCATCTTTGCCAGACAATGAATGAGATCCGCAATACGTCCAGTAATAATAATAATAAGCAATTGCCTGTTTTGAGAAATAAAAAAGCACACAGGGATGACATTTTTAATGATGTCCTAGCCGCTCCTAGGTTCCAAAAAAGTAAATTTGAAAGAACTTTGTAGACACAAAATGTCTTACATAAGAGGCAAATTTGTGAGCCAAGAATAAGTTCTCTTCCATGATCCTGAAGCGAGTTTTGGTCCTGAAACATTTTTGAAGGCCACAGGCAGTGTTGCCAACAGGATTTCTTGGGTCTGGTAGACTGTGTGTGGATTGGGGCCCTGTGCACACACTAGCAATCTATGGGAAAGAACTGCTGTTTCTGTACGGATCTTAACTTGGGTGATGTTATGGCTTTATTTGCCAATTCATTTTGCACTTTATATTTTTGTTTTATGGATACTGTATATTAATAACAACAGCCAAGTGATGACAAGGAAACCAGCAGTGGCTGTTTGAAGGGTATGGAAAATGAGGGGAAGAGGAATATTACCATTTTTATTTAACCGTATTTATTTCAAAGGAGTTAGTTCTGAATAAAACACACCCAAACCAGCCAGTTTTGTTCCATAAATACAGCACAATGCAATCTAATAAAGGTGCAGGCAACTACCAGTACTGTACATCTTGAATGACAGGAAAAACTGGATATAAGGAACTAAATATACAAAGCAAATCCTCCATCATATGTGTTAACATTTGACCTGCTTACACACAATGCTGGACCCCTGCAGAAAGTGATGACCAGGCATGATAGTATGAGTCCAAGAATATTTCCCCATGCTTGACTTTCTAAATATTCTGCTTAATTAGCATTCTTCGCTGTTACGAAAGGAGCTTTATATTGTTATTGCATTTCATTTTTCCCAGCCAGTAGTACGAGGGGAACATGGCATATTTATTACCCCCATTTGCATTGGGTGAAAAGGCTTCAGTCACAAAATGGACTGGTTCACATGAAAGTGCTTCTATCTTCCTTTCTGTCATGAACAACTTAGTAACAACAACTTAGTAAGTCATAAGCATGAGCTATAGAGGAAAATAAACAGAAGCTGTGCTCTGTACTATCAGCTATTGTTGTCGGTCAGGTGATCTTGCTCTTCGTGGTAACATGATAGACCTTTTACAGTTTTGTGTTGAAGAAGGAGATGGAAGAATTTTCTAAAAAAAAATTTAAAAAAAGGAAACTGGGGCAGGGAATGCTAAGTGCACACCTAAAAGTATGCAGAATGAGGTAATAGCACAGCGTGGCTGGTTTCTGAGGGAAGATATTGTTGTGAAGACTAACGCTTACATAAGATCCTCAGTTTTAGCAGATGAAATAGGAGGTATTTCTGGCATAGAGCAACTGCCTCTAGGTGTAAGATTTATGGAAGAAAGTGATGGGAATGTACAGGAGGAATTTTTTGGGTTGGTTTCAATCTCAGACCAAACTACAGTAGGCATAGCTGGCCAAATTTCATCTGCTTGTTCTGATTTTGGACTAGATCTCTAAGCTAGTTGGAAAAGGATGCAATGGTTGTGCAACTATAGGGCAGGGAGAGAAGGTGGGATTCAAGCACAAATCAGGACAATCTATCCTTAGGCAACCTTTGCCCACTGCTCATCTCATAAACTTTATCTCACTGTCTGAATGGTGTAAATGTGCATAATCGAGTTGGCACATTTAAAACCATCATTAAAAAGTTTCTGTGACAGCATCCAAAGATGGCATCTAATATCCAACATACTAATGCTATGACGTTTGCCCACCTTTGGTCCCCACCCTGTACTCAGCTCTCACCTGTGGCCCCTAGAAGCTGTTGGCCTGTGCAGGGGCCACCTTTGGTAATATGCTCCCCTGTGTGAGGCCATTTGATGCGCTCCCCCCCCCCCAGCCCTCGCAGTGCCGGCTTAAGACGGACTTTGGGGAGACCACTCCCCTTACCTGGGGGGTGGAGTTGTGGGTGGGCATCCAGGATTTGGTAAGCCTGGTTCATGGGAGGGGAGGTTGTTGCTTCCGTCTGCCCCTCCTCATTAAGGGTATCCTGATAAAGGGATCCAGGGGTGTGGATCCTGTTCGAAGCCTGGGCATGGGATAGGGCCATGCCACAACCCCATCAGGGACCCTGGGGGTTCTCTTAATTGATGTATACCATAGGGCTCCCCCTACTTGTGGTTGACCCTTAAGAGACTTCCTGCGGGTGTGCAGCAGTCAGGATATACCGGTAGTCCGGTTTCACCCACCGCTCACATCTGTAACTCGAAATATTTGTGTCCGTGTGTTTGTTATCTAAGGGGAGCTTTGGGCCCTGGGGCCTCGCCACACAAAGAGGCGTGCTATGAAAATGGCCATCAAGACAGCACTTTCCCAATAATAACATGCATAGTTGAATGATTCTTTAGCACTTTGCTCAGGGTGAATATATGGCTATGTTCAGCAATGAGTGAAGATCAATTGTCTGGCTTGTGTTAGTTATGTGTCCGTAGAGAAAAGCTGAGGACTTATCCTAAATTTGTAGAAGAAACTAATGACCATTTTGGCCAATACTTTTGAAGGCTCCAGTTTCCTTTTTAAAAAATAATCCTCTTTGTATGATAGTTTCCTTGATGTCGTGGACAGACAAGCATGAACAAAAGAAGTCTGACTGGTTTCAGAACTTATATCACAGCCAGGGCAAATTCTGTGTAAGATGTGTGAAACTTAGCCTTGGGTTTTAAATTTGGTTTAGAGTCCTACAGTATTGTTGTTAAACGAACAAAGTAATTTGTTAGACGTTAATCCTGAAACGCATAATCCCATACAATGCAGAAAATCACCAACAGCCACAGCCTGTCATCATGGGTGTAGCCAGGATTTTTGTGGGGGGGGGGGGAATGTTGTTGAGCTTTTTTGGGGAGTTGTTGAGCTTCTTAGGGGGGCATGACCTCAGTTAATTAAGTATTTTTAAATGCTTTTCAATACTTTTTGAGGATGGGGGGGGCAGCTGCCTCCCCTTAGCTACACCCATGCCTGTCATTGTATTTTTCCTCTTTAGCTCATTGAGTTCAGTCGTATAAAGACTGGAAATAGTTAACAACCTGTAGTACAAACCTAGACAGCATCTTAAAAAGCAGAGACATCAACTTGCAGACAAAGGTCTGTATAGTTAAAGCTATGGTTTTCCCAGTAGTGATGTATGGACGTGAGAGCTGGATCATAAAGAAGGCTGATTGCCGAAGAATTGATGCTTTTGAATTATGGTGCTGGAGGAGACTCTTGAGAGTCCCATGGACTGCAAGAAAGTCAAACCTATCCATTCTGAAGGAAATCAGGCCTGAGTGCTCACTGGAAGGACAGATCCTGAAGCTGAGGCTCCAATACTTTGGCCACATCATGAGAAGAGAAGACTCCCTAGAAAAGACCATGGTGTTGGGAAAGATGGAGGGCACAAGGAGAAGGGGATGACAGAGGATGAGATTGTTGGACTGTGTTCTTGAAGCTACCAACATGAACACAGTGGGGCTTACTTTTGAGGAAACAGCCACAGACTTTTCACTGTTAAGGTTTATGTGCCCTGTGGTTCACCTATAAGCTTATCTAAACTTGTTCCAATTAGTTCCAAATTAGTCATTTATAGAACACTATGTAAATTTATTTCTGCCACATCATTGACTGGTTAGGATCGTAATGTGTAATTAGAGAGTTCTACTTGGAGGAGTTCCAGCTTTCACGAATGAGAAAACGATTGTTTCTGACAGAATATGGACAAACAGATGACTTATTGGATTCCACCCCCATCCCCCTTTTGCCATCAGTCATCTTAGAGAGACTGCCAAAAGGTTGCGTTTGCCAGGATACAGTGGGAGTTATGATAGGCTATTTTAAGACTCTTTTTATATAAAGGAACAAAGCTTGTTATAGAGAACACCTATTAGCATTAGATGGAAACTGGGTGTGCCAACAGCATGTGTTGGTGATAAAGACAGTTAAAGCAGTCCTTATTGTCAATTAAAAAATGCAGCCATGGTTACATCGCATCACCTCTGTGTTCAAACACAATAAATAACACGATCTTACCTGAAAGTTAATCCAGGTTACTTAGAAGGTGACACAATCCCAGCTATGCAGGGGTGGGGAACCTTTTCTGGGTGGTGGGCCAGATTGTACTCTCTCCACCCCCAATAGGCCAAATTTGATAGGTGGATAGGGCTGACCACCTGTCAATCGCCTGATACAATAGTGACATCAGGTGAAGTTGCACTTTGAAGCCCTGATTGTCAGAACGTCAAAGGTCAGAGTCTGGCTTCTTGAAAGCCCTTTGCAGGCAGCTTCATGCTGCTCCTTTAAATCTCTGAAAAGCATAGATTTTAAGGAGAAGCACAGGATTGCTTCCAAGAGAAGTGCTTGGAGGAATAAGCAGTTTCTGTTCAGTGGGTGTGATGGGCAGACAAGAGTGTGCCTTGCTCTGGGGCAACCCAGCCAGATTGATGAGGAATTAATCATCATCATCATCATCATCGGATATGAGTCCCTATTTTCATCAGAGAAATGTTAGAGGGTATGAAGTATGTCAATGTCCATTGACGTTTTTATGGGAGTAAAAATTATTTTCAAATGTGTTTCTCTATTCTTTTCAGCAGCTTTGCAAACAGCAAAACAATGAAATGAAATAAGTGATAATTGCTTCAAGCTTTCCCTCCCTTCTGGTACAATGTTTTCTTTTCGGTGGGATTTTAAAATTATTGACAGTGTGTGTGTGTGTGTGTGTGTGTGTATATATATATATATATATATATATATATATATATATATATATATATATATATATATATATTCTTATATATTTAACATAGTCACTTATTGTTAGAAGGAGACTTACAAGTAATCCCGATGCCTTCTAAGAAGAAAAACAAGTTTAATTGAAAACATCCTAAGCATCTCAAGCCAGATCTTTGTCTTCCTTTGTTGCCCTAAGAGAATTTTTTAGTAACTTGACTTTCTTCAGTTCCTGATGCAAATCTTTAAGGTTTTCAGTGCAGTTCACACCACAGAACAGTGCTGTCAAGTATCCCGTTTTCCCCGGGAATCTCCCTTATTTCAAGCAGTTTCCCACTGCTATCCCTTATTTTTTATATCCCTTTAATTTCCCATTTTTTCAAAGGAAGCAGCTCCTCTCCCACCCCCTGCTGGCCAGGTACTGGGAAGACCTCGCCTCCTTGCAGCCTCAAAGCAAGTGGGAGCCATTTCCTGCGCTTACAGGCATTGTAGCCCACGGGCAGCGTTTACAAAATACAGTAAGCCTACTGTGCGCGTTCACACCAGTGCCACCCACTTTTGCTTCTGGCTCTGCCCACCACTGCCATGTGACTGTCCCTGGGATAGGTGAGGCTGCTGATCCCTTATTTTCAAATCCGAAACTTGACAGCTATGCCACAGAAAGATTAGCAAGAATGGGGGGGGGGACAATAAAAAAGAAACTGGTGCATCTGTGATAACACACCAGATCATCACATTTCACTTCCAAACATGAAATCTGTTTCCACATTGGAAGTCTCCATATTAAAAAATCAAATGTGCAAGGAGTTCACATGGTCAGGTACAAAAATGGCTGCATATAATCTGCTGAAAGCCATTCAAGGGATGTAGTGACTGTCCTCTGCAAGAAGGGGGGGGGGGTCATTGATGCAAAAAAGGAGAAAATTAAATCAATTGAATCATATGAGTCAGAGGGCACCTGGAAGTCGTCTGTCCCAAGCTCTTGCTCATGTAACTGGCAACAATTAGTTGCAGGACGGTCTCTGTTTTCCATTGCAAAATGTAACGTAGAATTATGCCTGCAGTGTGCAGCAATGATTTGGCTACATCTATTGGAAATCACATACAGTATCTGCTTTTCAGGATAGCTATCCTAAATATATGATGCCAAAGGGAGAATGGAAATAGCAGTGGACAGTTTTTGCACCTCCCTGGGACCAGCCACCACCTTGCCACTGCCTGTGTTTCCTATAATCTTGGTTCCATCTTGAAACTCTTTCTGGATCAACTTTCTGGCTCTGAACCCAACTCAGAGATACAACTAGATCTGTTAAACCCAAGCCCGTCCATTTTTGGAACCAATCCTACAAAGCTGTTCGCATCCAATTCCATGTCTACCCTCCTGAAATTCCCACATGATGCAAACATAATTTTGAAGGTGATAATAAACAGCCCCTTTTCCAGCACTGCCTGCTTAGTCCATGGTGCCAAGCACATATTGTTGCCAGAAGTATTAGTGGGTGCCACTGAAATGTTCTATATTCCAGGGGTGTTCAGTGTGCTCTGGTGTGAAGTGCAGCATGTTCCACTAGCTTTGGCTTGATGTTTGCTTAGTAAAGCTTGTTAGTAACAGAACTGAAAATTGGAGATTGGTGCCAAGTTCTTTATGGGGCTCAAGCTTTTCTCCAGCGTGCATTTATTTTAATGGAGTTGTTGCCAATTGTAGTCCCATCCGTGAGACTAATTATGGGTTTCTTCATATGAGCCAGCTCTTCTGTAATCCTTTCCGATTTCACCCCTTGGAAAATGGTAGCAGGAGGCAACTATTTTCCGCTGGTGTGCATATTTATTTATTTATTAGCATTCCCCAAAGAGTGGTTATCTCAGATGCAATCAGAGCCACACTCCATCAGATTAGGGGACCATATTTGAATCAATGAGATGCCTTGGAGGAACAAAGCTATTCCTGTGCTGAAAGCATTGTGTTAGTAGTAGTACCCATGACTCCTTGGAACCATGAGTCTCATATCTAATCATATATACATTGTGGGGGAAATGCTACAACTTAGAATAAACATCTTAGGGCTGTTTAACTCTACAACGGCCCTAAGATGTTTATTATAAGTTGTGGCATTATAAGTTGTAGTAAGAGGTGATACAGTGGATGCTTGGGTTGCGAACACGATCCGTGCGGGAGGCGTGTTTGCAACCTGCGCCCCTGTGCCTGCACACGTGCGTGATGCAATTCGGTGCTTTTGCGCATGCACAAAGTGTGATTTAGCGCTTCTGTGCATGCACGAACCCCAAAACCTGGAAGTAACCCGTTCCGCCTGATGCGCTTAAAACGGCCCTGGCTGGCTGGCTGGCTGGCTGGCTGGGGCTCCGCGCTCCTTACCGGCGGCTCTTTGGCTCTGTTGGGAAAGTTGCCGCAGCCGCACAAACACATTAAACCTGCCTCCCAGCAAGACGGGGCGGCCCGGAGGGCGGAGACGCAGAGCCGGACCTCCCCTCCGCCCCGCCCCCACCTTTTCCGTGCTGAAATGTCACAACCTAAACGACCATGGCTTGCCCCTCCCCACTCCCCTGGGTACGCCCCTGTGTGTATCCCTGCATCTCCCCAGAAAAAGCACTGCCCAGAACAGACCCTATTGTGAGGTTCCATTGTTTATAAACTTGTGATCTGGCAAATGAAGCTGGAAGCAACTCTTTGCAAGCTCTCCCACATTTCCACATCTATCATGGGCCATGGGCATCGCATCCTAGAATATAATCTATAACATCCCCCAAATAAAATAGACTTGTGTCTAGAGGCAACTTAATTCTCATTCTCCCACCAAACCCTGTCTCAGTTTGATAAAGTACTTGGTGTGAGTTTCCAATTGGAACGATCTTACATTCTGGAGAAGTCCCTTGCATAACTTGCAGATGGATCTGGAGATGGGGGTGATTTGTCTTCTGTAAATAAAAATGATAGAATAAAAAAGGGGGAGGGGCCAGTGATTTCTAAACCAAACCCTGGGACTTTTTGCATCAAAAATATGTGCTCTACCGCTGAGCTATGGACCTTTCCCATTAGATAAGAGGCTGTAATGGCCACCAGCTTGGAATGGCTTAAAAGAGGATTAGACATAGAGAATTCATAGAGAACAAAGCTATCAATAGCTGCTAGTCTACAATGGCTATGTTCTCCCTCCATTGCCAGAGCCATACCAGTTGCTGGGAATCGCCGGTGGGCAGAGTGTTGGTGTGTTCATATCCAGTTTGCAGGTTTTGCACTGACTTCTGATCAGCCACTGTGAGAGTAGGATGCTGGACTAGACCAACCATTGTGTTCTTCTGGCATGCCACTATAAATGCAATTCAGTTAGTTGACCGGTAATGAAAGAGTAGCTTGAATAGTTGCTCTGTGAAGCTCTCTTGCCAAGGGATCGTCTGGGGAACCAGCCAGGAGTAACTTACACAAAGTACGGTGCAAGATAACCTGTACAAATGTGAAAATGGGGGGGGGGGTGTTTGGAGCGGGGGAAAATTATCCTGGGTATATGTCCAAATTGAATGGCAGCCCCATGGAAAGAGAAACTGTCATCTGGAGATGCCAGGGCTTTTGCGCCGAGCCACATTGTAAAAACGTAACCTAACAGCGAAAGAAACACGTTGCTCTTGGGTCAATTAAGACAGTTGGAACAGGGCTGGGGATACATATCTCAGTCATTTCCAAGCAATAAAACAAGGATTTGGCTTCCTTTTGTTCTTCTCAAGTGCCTGGGGAGTGAGGAGGAACCAAGACAACATCAGGCAAAGGGATAGGAAATGTGTCTTGCCTGAAAACCAGCAAGGAGTTTTGATTTATCGCGTAGTCCCTGTTCACACTTCATCTCAAAAAATAGCTGGCCTGTTTTCAAAGCATCTTTTCCATTGCATGATAATTGAGCAGGATTAGGGTCTTTTGCGAACGCAAAAAGTTCCTCCGTGATTTTAAAGCTTTGGCCCACAGAAGCTTAAGCCACCATCTCTTTCTATTAGTGTTTAACATGTCCCATGACTTTGTTCTTGAGAGAGTACTCAGTAATCAAATGTAATAACAGGATGGGGGAAACTAAAGAATATATCTGCTTCAGATTTATTTTTAACTATCCTGAAGGAGCAGGGTAAGTTACTGCCTGTTTAAAAGAAATAATAATTATTTTGAGGGGCTTGGGGGGCTAGTTTGGAACAGAGATATCAAACCTCTTTGCATTTCTGCTTGGTCTTTTGTGTATGGTTTGACTTGATCACCCTCTCCCAGATCAATGAACCTCTTACAGATGCTGGATAGTCATGGTTGAATATGTTGTTTTTCAAACTTTGAGCGAAACTTGAGGTTGAAAATGAAGCCATTCCAGAGGTCAATGCCTTCCTCCAGTGGTCACTTCACATGCTAACCCAATAATCTCGTGAGCTTTGGTAATATGTTTAATTATTTGCTATAGCTTCCTACACGTACTGTTCCCTTGTCTGCTTCTGATCAGTGTGTTAACTGTTGCCCATAGTTACTTTTCTAAAAGTGAAACGTCAGTGATGGGTATGGTTTTCTCTTTGGGAAAGGGATATTCTGATATTTGTTGATTATGTATTTCTAAATAGCATCAAATAATTGTTTTTAAAAGCATTTGTTTAGTATCAAACATGAAACTGCTATCAAACATGCAAATTCCTACACCTAAACTTACAAAGGTAACTTCTACAGTTAAAATCCAGCCCATGCAAAAATCTCTCAGAACATTCTGGAATCAAATCAGAAGCTGGGATGGCTTTCATAATTCCCGGACTGTCCCTGGAAAATAGCGACGCTTTGAGGATATGCCTTTACAGGTGACTATTGCATACAAGACTGAAGTAATGATAGCCATTCTTATGACATGAAAATGCATTGATTAGTTTCTGGTAATTCATCCCATTAAAGAATTAGACTAAAATGTCCTGCACTGGCTGTAGTTTCCAATCAGCCTTCCAAGGTACATAGTAGCAAGCTTCTACACTGTCACACCTAGTCCTGTGGACCGGGGTGGGCAGAAGGTAGATCTACTTGGCAGATCAATGGATGATTTGCTGTAGACCAGTAATGATTTCTTAACAAGGCAATGACAAAATGACTCTGCCTCTATTATGGAGCTGACATGAAGGAAGCTGGGAGGGGGACCAGGGCTGGATTTGGTGTGTGGAGGGACAGTTGTTCAGGTCAGTTTTGCTTCTCAAAACAAAGCCTCAAACTTCTTTAATTCTAAGTATGCCTTTTGCACCAAGCTTCAGCTGGTAGATCTAGTGTGGGGATCTAGTGGGGGGCGGCGAGATCTTGTAAGCATTAAATTTGCCCATAAAGAGTGGCAGAGAATGTCACTGTATGGCCCTCTAGCAAGCCCATGAAACACAGCAAAAGAAGGCAGTTCTGAGGTAAATGTTTTAAAAGCTAGCACAAAGAGCTGACATGTTTGCCTTCAAGTTCCAACTGGGCTCACCTAGCCCAGATACTGTTGTGCTTATAACCTGGATCAATAGGAACTGAACCTGTTTTGTCAGTTTCACCTGTTCTTCTAAAACAAAACAAGGTAGCTCTTCACAGGATTAAATGCATGGCATCATATTTCATTGTGTAAGTGCTGCTTTATAAGCTTAGGAGTAAATTAATGTTCATGGGTTATTAAGACAAATATTTCTACAATGTTTGGCCCAAGGTAAAATTTAAAAATCAAGGTGCTTTTGTTGGTTCCCACTTGTGTGAAACATCTGAAATTTTTTGAGGGAAACAAAGATGACAAAAAGAAGTATGGTCAGGCGACAGGGAAAATGTATCAGGCAATGAAATTTCTCACCATGTCCCCTTGTTTAAGGAAATTGCAATGGCGATCTTATGTTCAAGCAAAGCACAAGAAAGTGCACTGCAATATCCACTGATGAATGCTGAAGTAGAAATTCAATTTGACAGTGAAACGAAAATAAAGAAGAAAAGCAAACAAACTCCAAAATCTATCCACACAAGTCATCATCACATGAACACATAGGCCAGGGTGGGTGGTGAAGGTTTAGCATTTGTGTTGAACAAATAATAAAAAATATTTTTTACAGCACAGGGACAATTTTTCTCCCAAACCACTAAATGCCCTCAATAGACACCCCCTTGGGAGACATCTGTATGGAGGCAGCCACAATGTACTGTAGCAAAACAAGTATTCTCCTTTCGAAAGTGATACATTTTCTGTGTCTCAAGCAAGACCAACACTCATTCTCTCCGTCATTTACTCCTCACATAAAGACTCTACTGAGCTGGGCTAAAGGTAAACTTGGGAACATTATGCACTGTATAGAGCATTCCCAGCATCAAGGGATGGTATTTGCCAACACATTATATGGTTTTTATACTTAGTATCCCACATAGTGTGGGCTCAAGGCCCAGCAGCCATGCCATTCATAGTTTTCCATTGATTCACTGTTTATCTGTGTGGTGGAGAGAGTTGGGAGAGGAGGACATGCTAAATTGGGTACAGCAAATAAAAACTTAATGGACACTGTTAGATGTAAAAATCTGGTTTAAGTAAGTTCAACTTGGCACAGGCATTTCAAGATGAGCCATTCACACAATGCAGGAATGTTTGCTCTCGCAAGGAACTGAATCACCTCTGCTTGCCTGCTCTTCTGATTCACATCTAAATCCAAGTACCGGTAACTATTATTTCTCTGAGGCATGCATTTATGTTAACAAGTAATATGGGTATTAGCTCCCTAGCACCCTTTAAACTACCCCATGTATTTTCAGTTACCTGTGAAGAGGGATTGACTTAGGACTTGCAAATCTGTGAGGGGGATAGGGGTCTCCTAACAACTCTCAGCAGCCACAGCAAACTTCAGAAACACCCATAATTATTTGGGGGAAGGCAAGACTGTTTAATGTGTTATCATACTGCTTTCCATGTGTGCTGTGAATGTGCCTCTAGACTAGCATTCTCCTTCCAGTAATGACCAGCCAGAAGCTTATGAGAATCCTAGAAGCAGGACATGATGACAACAGGCTTCCACTGTAATTTCTCCCCAGGATTTGCGATTCAGGGGTATAGTTCCTCTGAAAATGGCAGTTCCAAAGGCCAATAGCCATTGATATCTTCCATGAGTTTGTCTAACCATTTCTAAACAACTATCTAAGGCAGTGGGCATTTTGTGGTAGTGAATGTGATAAACATATAGCAGGTGACAGAATTTTTCATTGACATATGAATTATTTGCCACTCCGAATTCCGTAAGTTAGTTTTCTACATTGTATGGAACAATGCTTCCTTTTGTCTGCACTGAATCTACTGGCAATTAATTTCATTTGGTGACCCCAAGTTAGGAAAGATGTTAGAAAAATCTGTCTTCTTGCCTGCCTGCCTCTCTTACTCTTTCTCTCTGTGCATAATTTTATAAACTCTGTCCTGCCCCTCTCCTATTCCTTAGTTATCTGTTCCCCTCTAAGTTTAATTATCCCAAATGTTTTTGTCCTTCCTAGTACAGAAGGTGCTCCCAACCCCTTGTTCATTTTGGTTGTCTTCGACCCTGTTAATACATTGATGGCTGATAATACAAAGAACTATTAGGGTCAATGTTTTGCTTCTTTGTCAAAGTACTGGCTGTCCTGGTCTATTGGTGGCTTTTTCATTTGTGTTCTTAAATATCTAATGCGTCAAATTTGTGTGACATGCCTGCACTGTTAATGGGTTCTATGAAAGAAAGAAAGAAAGAAAGAAAGAAAGAAAGAAAGAAAGAGAAGTAAAGTAAACGGAAAATTCCCTAGAACACACTGGAACATTAGTTTCAGATGCTGGCAGTATGTTCTCTCTCCATTACCCCCAACCCGGCATGCTTCAATTCTGCTTCACAGCTGATGTCCAATTTTGCTCCATAATCGCCTTTTCTTTTCTTTTTTCATTCTGCAGACAGATGCACAATAAATGCCTAACATCTCTGCTATTTCCTTCTCTTCTGTCTCCAATTCTACACTTCCATACTTAACACAAAACATGTCTTCCAACACATGAAGTGTGTGCACATGCACACACTCATAGGTATAGTATGTTTAATCATGCATGATGTTTCCTGTGGCAGACAGCTAATACAAATTTTTCCGGTTCTCTGCTGCATGCAAGGTGCATACACTATGTTGTACGGAGTGGGGATGCTCTCAAATAAGATCATCTTTAAAACAGAGGATAGGAAGGAAAGAAAGAAGGAAGGAAGGAAGGAAGGAAGGAAGGAAGGAAGGAAGGACTTCATATCATTCCTCTAGAAGAACAGTTTGGCCACATTTTGTGGTATTCCACTATTTATAAGGCCTATTTATTTTGAAGAAAGGAAAGGTTTGTACAGTGGTGCCTCAGGTTACATACTCTGCTAACCCAGAAATAACACTTCAAGTTAAGAACTTTGCTTCAGGATAAGAACAGAAATTGTGCTCTGGCGGCACAGCGGCAGCGGGAGGTCCCATTGGCTAAAGTGGTGCTTCAGGTTAAGAACAGTTTCAGGTTAAGAACAGACCTCCAGAACGAATTAAGTACTTAACCAGAGGTACCACTGTACTGGGTGATAAGGCCTCCCAATTCCAGATCAAAATATTGCTTACACCTGCTATAAGCTAACCCTTTGTTTCTCACACCGAACAGCTTTTCCCTCTGACGATAAACGAATCTGACTCTAAAATATGTTGAGCATCTTGGATGTAATAAATCAGTCATAGCATTTTATTGCTATTTCTTAGAACTTCAGGAGACCCGTGCTGAGGAACGCCACAAGAATGGAGGCTGTTTACCTTTCTTGAATGCCAAGCCTCCCTCAAGCTCTTGACTTGCACTCTTTCAAAAGATCTCATTGCCTTCCCGTGTCACACGAGTGGTGTGCAAGAGTTGGTTTTACTTTCAGGATGTTTTTTTTAAAAACAACAACAACTCCAAAATCCTTTTTAGTTAAAGTTTTATCTGGCAAAAGTCTATTTGTTCTGATGTTCACTTTTCAGTTCAGTGCTCACATTTGTCTTCAGGAAGTATGTTTTGCTGCCCCTGTTGATGATAGTGCTGGGAGAACCTGACTCCTGGTGGCCACCATTTTGTTTTCCCCAGAAACCCCCAGAGAAACAAGCAGCTTCCCTTGTCACTGGTGGCACAACATAGAGGGCTGTGTATTCAACATTACACAACGCACACAGTCAATTTTTTTAAAGTTAATAAATAATAATAATAAATATTGTGCTTTTAGGAGGGGGGGCTAATGTTTTTGTTGTTGTTGTTTTTGTTCTAACTATTTACTTGTGCTTTTATCTTGTATTTTTATCTGGTGAACTGCCCTGAGATCTTTGTTTGAAGGGTGGCATATAAATTTAATAAATAAAAACAACAACAATAATAAATGATTTCTTCTTTTCTCTCCTCCCCTCATCCTCTAGCTCCTGACTAAATAATAATAATAATAATAATAATAATAATAATAATAATAAACAATGCTTAATAATAAAATGTACACAAAGTATTCCATTGGATTAGATCTGTTGTGTGCCTTGCCATGCCACTTATTCTCATAATGTTAATAGTTTTGTCAACTGCAACAGTGGAAGCGCACATATTGTGCAACTTACAGCTCTTTGCTTATCTTTGGTCATCATGTTACATGCCCAATTATTTCATGAGTGTGGGAGGTGTGTGTAAACAAGGGACTTAGCAGCTCCCTGCTGTGTACTTCAATAAATGCAATGCAGAAACAGCAAGGAAATATTTGGCCAACAGAGCAAATCATTTTGGCTCCTCTCAACCCCAAAAAGGCCAATTTAATCACAGAGAGGGATGAATTCTATGTTGATCACTCTTTGTAGAAGCTTTCTTACAAACAGCTAAAACACTTCATCTTAAAAATGATTTTCATTGCATTTTTTCAAAGAAATGGTACAGATAAACCAAACGAAAATGAAAGCATGAATTCAAAGAAGACCAAAAAAATGCAATCACTCAATTTGAACATTGTCCTTAATTAAGACAAATCTTCATAGAATCAACGATCACACAAAATCCATGCAGCAGTCAAGTCCTTCCATAAAGATCTATGCTTGCTTGAGAAATGTTGTACTGAAGAATTATTGTTTATATATGAAAGAAGCGCAAACCATCTATCAATAAACAACTCTGTGTCTGTCTTTCCGATGTCTGAATTTTTCAGTTAATTTGTTTATCAAGGCTAAATCCCATATACCACCAAATAGGTATAAGAAGATTGTTATTTTTTCACATATGAAGACTTTCTAAATGTGCTGCCAACAGCGAAAAAGGAATGGAATGGCCTAAAGCTTAGCGATGGCGCACGTAGGTTGTGTGTGTGAGGTCACAGGCTCACTCAGGCTGTCGAGTGAGATGATCTTTGCTTGCCAGGCTAGCAAGAGTCTCTCCTTGCGACCTCAGAAAACAGCTATCACAAAGAGATAACAATCCTGGTTGAGATGGACCAATGGTTATACTTAGTACAAGGCAGCTTCACAAGCACACTTGATTCTTGCAGCTTATGAAACTAAACAAGAGATCAAATCCTGCTCAGTTGCAGCAAGTACTAACTGCCAATGATTCCAGTAATGTTACTTTGGACTGGTGTAGTTGAAAACCATCAGAGCAGACATTTTTTGCCCCACAAAAATTACTGATGGTTTTGGGTTGGTTTTTTTGTTTTAAACCAAGCAACTTATGGAATAGTTTAAGTCTGGGGAACTTGGAGCCGAGATAAAACAGTGCGCGCGCACTTGTTTTCCATGTACAATTCATTAGTACACATCCAGTGTTGAAAGTTATACATTTAGGGAAGTTTTCCCAGGTTTTCCTTCGTCGGAAGATCTTCCACGTTTTTCTGTTCCAACTTCCTGAGGCTATTAATCTGTCCCTATTGTCTCCAGTTGGCCCTGGGGTAGCTGAGCTGGAAATTAGAGCGTTAGAGAGTATTCTGGTCTTGGGAACATAAAGAAGCAGCATGGAGCTCTTCCAAACACTGTCTGCTTCAAATGCAGAATGTAGCGCTAAGTAGACTAACAAAGACTTTTTGTTGCTAAAGCCTTTCAATGTACGCTTGCAGAAGGCCAGTGCTGGATACCTTGTATTGTGTTCCAGGAGGGTTTCCATTCTCTTATTAGAGTGCAAATCTTTTAAGATCCCCTTTCCCTGCTGCTCTTCCTCCTTCTCCCTTAAATGTCTGCCAATATCAGTTACATTGGATATGACAATTCAGAATGTGTATTAAGGACTACAGTATATATCCCACAAAATACATTTTTAAACACATTCCCCCTTTCATCCTGGGAACTGTAGTTTACCTCACAGAGCTACAATTTTCAGCACCATTAACAAACTATAGCTCTCAGGGTTCTATGGGGGGGGGAGGCATGGGCTTTTAATGTATGGCGCGTATGCAGCCATTACAGTAACACATGCACAGTCAGGATTTGAAATGCATTCATTTTTCTTCCATGAAAAAGAGATGTACAAATGTACTGTATTTTTCGCTCCATAGGACGCTCCGGACCATAGGGCGCACCTCGTTTTAAGAGGAGGAAACCCAGAAATTTTTTTTTCTGGTTTTCCTTCTCTAAAACCCATGGCTTTTTTGAGAATCAGCTCAAAGTTTTACAGCTTTTTTGCAAAGGGAAAAGCCCTGCTTTTTTGAGGATCAGTTCAGATTTGTGCAGCTTTTGCAAAGGGGGAAAAGCATTGCTTACAAACCAGTAAGCACCAGTACAAACCAGTACAGACCAGTAAGCACCAGCAGGTAATAGGAAGCAAGAGGAAAGCAAACCAGTAAGCACCAGTACAAACCAGTACAGACCAGTAAGCACCAGTAGAAACCAGTACGTACCAGCAAGTAATAGGAAGCAAGAGGAAAGCGAACCAGTACAAACCAGTAAGCACCAGTACAGACCAGTAAGCACCAGCAAGTAATAGAAAGCAAGAGGAAAGCAAACCAGTACAAACCAGTAAGCACCAGTAGGTAATAGGAAGCAAGAAGAAAGCAAACCAGTATGCACCAGCAAGTAATAGAAAGCAAGAGGAAAAGTAACAGAAAGCCCCAAATGGCTGAAAAACTCAATTTCCCAGGATCCTCAGCCCTTGCAAAGGAACTACTATGCAAGGGGCCTGGGCGGGGCAGGAAGGGAGCTAGCTCCCTTATCTCCCTCCCCGATCTCCTGCAATCAGCTGTTGAGCGGGTTCTTTTCAAAGCTCTCTTTCCCTCTTGTTAGCCTTTAGCTCTTTCTAAAACAAACCAGTACAAACCAGTAAGCACCAGTACAGACCAGTAAGCACCAGCAAGTAATAGAAAGCAAGAGGAAAGCAAACCAGTACAAACCAGTAAGCACCAGTAGGTAATAGGAAGCAAGAAGAAAGCAAACCAGTATGCACCAGCAAGTAATAGAAAGCAAGAGGAAAAGTAACAGAAAGCCCCAAATGGCTGAAAAACTCAATTTCCCAGGATCCTCAGCCCTTGCAAAGGAACTACTATGCAAGGGGCCTGGGCGGGGCAGGAAGGGAGCTAGCTCCCTTATCTCCCTCCCTGATCTCCTGCAATCAGCTGTTGAGCGGGTTCTTTTCAAAGCTCTCTTTCCCTCTTGTTAGCCTTTAGCTCTTTCTAAAACAGAAAAAGCAGGATCTGCCTTTCCCCCCTGGGCAATTTGGCTCCAGGGACCATGCATTCGCTCCATAAGACGCACAGACATTTCCCCTTACTTTTTAGGAGGGAAAAAGTGCGTCTTATGGAGCAAAAAATACGGTAATAAGCATTATAAATATATTGTTTGGGTGCTATCGAGCATATCTCCACAGTCAGAAACTTGCTTTTAAAATAACTGTGAGTGGCACAATTTAAAGAAATAACAACAGAGTTAGAATCAATAGTTTTTTAGGCTGGTTTTATCTGCCAGTCGCTTTGTATTTTTATCCTGGCTGCTGGCTACATAAATAAGTAGCAAGAGCAAATTGAGACTGACGTGAGTTTCAATCAGGGATCATTACAGAAAGATTTGGCCCTGGATTTTGGAGTTCTGCATTTCAGGCAGGCTCTCTGGATTGGACTGTGGTGGGGGCATTTTAAAGTTATTGGCTTGTTTGGTTTTTTATGCTGTGAACAACCCTGAGATCTTCAGGTGAAGGGTGGCATACAAATGGAATAAATTAAAAAATAATAATTTTAAAAGTAAAAAGTAAGAACACGGGGGGGGGGGGCTACCCTGGTTTTTAAAGAAAAATGTGAAAAGGTGCAGTGCTGAAATGATGCAATGACAAAACTGAGATTACACGCTTGATTTGAGATCATGAGGGAGGTCAGAAGGGACTGCAGCCTGGAAACACCTGGTGGGTGGCAACAAGAACCCCAGTGCTGAAGACCCTCTTTCTTGCCTCGGCAGAATGAAGAATGAAGTATCATTGAAGGGACCAGCTGCCTTCCTAAGGGAGCAAGCTCCAAAAGCATTCAATCTACCTATTTCTACCCGGTTTATCATGTTAGACATCTGAGTGATGCTTGTGCACAAGAACACGTTCTTTATATATTTGTGTGCGGGGTAGGGGTGGGGGGTAGGAGTGTTGGTTTAGCATACCGCAAATGAGGTATGCTAAATTAGCATGTCCAGTTTGCATATTTATAGTGTACATAACCTTTGCAGACCGGAGACCTTCTGTGTGGTCGACATCCCCTTGGAATTCTCTGTCAAAGTCTCCCTGAGCAGCCCTCTTTCTCCTCCTTTCTGCTGATGCCAGGATAGATAGCTTCTTGAAGGAAAAGACCTCCCTTTGATCAGTGAGTGTATATTTTGTGTGTGTGTGTGTGTGTAAGCTTACACCTTAGACAGGCTACATTCTCTTCCTTCCGTGCCTATGTAG
Organism: Lacerta agilis; assembly: GCF_009819535.1. NCBI lineage: Eukaryota > Metazoa > Chordata > Lepidosauria > Squamata > Lacertidae > Lacerta > Lacerta agilis. Next base: position 83,505,583 of record NC_046313.1, on the reverse strand, counting down.
GAAGCCACAGAGGAATTAATAGAGGAAGGAGAGGTAAACAACACTCCAATTCATCATTCATGGAGCCTGTGGAATTGTGAAGGTTGAAGGGCTGTAATTTATTAGAAGAATGCACTAGCATAAAAGGGGGGGGGGAACTAGGCAATGATGGCATCCTATTGCATTCAGGAGTTCAACGAATAGCAATGTTGTTCGGGGCTTGCTCTTCCCATAAACCCAAAGGGAATCTATTAAAATTGAAACAGAGTTTTACTGGTGTAAAGCAAATATTAATGCTATTATCCTCACCAGGATATACCATAGGTCTCTGTCTTATGGCCTTTTTGCTTCAATCTCGCTGCGGGATTGTTCATCAGCTCTCCGGATTATGCTCATAATCTATATGTTAAGGATAGCTTCTCCGTGAACAATTGGAACAGTGTGATACCAAGCAGAGGGGGTGGGGGGCTGACATATTTGCGTTCTCCTCTCTCTTAAGACGCAAGTCAAAAAGAAGAGATGGAATCCTGAATTTCATGTCAAAGCCATTTTTTTAAAGTACCGGTACGTAAATAAATTATTCCGCGGTCGTCAGAGATCTGCTCAGCTGTTCACTCTAAAACTTCATTTATAATTCATTCAGTAAATTGTGACAATCCTATTCAAATATCCGGGGATTCAGCACAGATTCACTCCCCCCCATAGCTTCTTTCTAGAAAGAATCAGTCTTGCTGAGCAAGTGGTGGTTTCCTTTTGTTAGTAATGTACTAATGTATTGATGTATTAGCAGAGTCATCTGGAATTCGGCTGTCGGTCCACTTCCTACCCCTGCCGCCTCTCCCTCGGTTGTCCAAGACATAGCTATCTCCAGAGAAAGAGAACTTCATCACTACACAGGGGGCTCATGGTACTATCTAATTACAGGTAGGTAACTGTGCTGGTCTGCCATAGTCGAAGCAAAATAATAATAATAATAATAATAATAATAATAATAATAATAATAAGCATAATAAAGGAAGAAGAAGAAGAAGAGTTTGGATTTGATAACCCGCTATTCGCTACCCGAAGGAGTCTCAAAGCGGCTAACATTCTCCTTTCCCTTCCTCCCCCACAACAAACACTCTGTGAGGTGAGTGGGGCTGAGAGACTTAACAGAAGTAGGACTGGTCAAGGTCACCCAGCAGCTGCATATGGAGGAGCGGAGACGTGAACCCGGTCCACCAGATTACAAGTCTACCACTCTTAACCACTACACCACTGTCTAAGAAAGGAAATTATGTAAATAGCAAAACATGATGTGGCAAGGAGGTTGGGGGGTGGGAGAGTACAGACCTGAGATGTATACCTACCCTCATGAAATGAAATAGCCAGAGAAACCGATTAAATGAACAATTTTGTCCAGAAATGGGGCGAAGAGTGGCATTCCAGTACAGAACATGAAGTAAGTTCATCTGTTTTTTACTACAGCTGGATAGACATGCATTCTTGCACAACTGGGCACGGGATTCTTTTATCACACTTGTTAGGCTCATTATAGCCTTTCCTATTTCTTAACACAGTGTTCTTTCTGCACTGTCCATTGGCATTCTTGTTCTCACCAGCAAAACCCTATACACCTTCCTCAGATCCTTCTCTAAAACCAACAGAAACAAATTCAAAAGATGTGCTGCTTTTTAGGAAGAAAGAAAGAAAGAAAAATAAATAAATCAGTGGACAATGTGTGCAATTATTTCCTTGCACAACCAAGGGAAAAAAATATTTCCCAGAGGGAAAATGCTTCCCAGACCTTCTGTTTAGAGATCATCAAATTTCATAACATTCTGGGAGTCTTTAGCCATAATACAATGGATCCTTCTAATAAAGTACTGGGTTATTTTCCACCAAGATTCCAGTGGGAGCTATATTCCGTAGCAGCAATGTTAAGTGTTCAATTTGAAGATAAATTAATATCATATGGGAAGCCTGTTTCCACTTAGAACATGGAGGAATGGAAACCAGCCAGTAAGAAGTTGAAACGTCCTGTGGGGGGTATTCTGGTAACACTAAAAGGAACAGACTCATTGCATTATTTTGATTATTGCCATCACCGGTTGGTTTAGGAAAATATAAAACTCCACTTTTATTGCCAGTTAAGGATAGCTTGATTCCAGCTTTTAGATTTCCATGCAAAAGACGTTTAAATTGTTTAATTTCGGATTCTGAGGATCAAGACCATGATAAATTGCACAGAGAAAAAAACGTGTGGACATTTCTTCTCAGTGTGCGGGCAATCCTAGCTCAATTGGGGTTTCATAAATTTCTTTTTACAACTTGCACAACCCCCAGTAAGGCCCCTTGGAACACAATGGAGATTCGGGATTGTTGAGGATTTTCTGCAATTTTTTATTATTACTTTGACACTGACTGGTATTAGGTGTGGCCTTCACAAAACACCCATCAGAAATGGGGACATGGACAGGAATCTGGGAGGCTACTGTGAGAACAGGGTACTGGACTAGATGGGCCATTGACCTGATCCAGAAGGGTTTTCATTTGTTCTTTTCCTGCCAGCAGGACTCCCACCCACTCACACGTTCAGCAGGCAGCTTATCCAGGAAAGCTGGGCAGAAGGACACCTCCACCCAATCCAGCCCACAGCCCCAGCTTTGTATAGGTCCACACAATGCAAAATAAAAAATAAAAAAATTCTGTTACAGGAAAAGGAGCATTTGAATTTTATTGACTTTGCTTTTATTTATATATATATGTTTATTATTTATATACTATCAGGGAGTGCCTAGCACTGCCCGGGGATTTTTAGAAACCAAAAAAATATTGCGATTTTAAAATGGATAGTGCAACTTGTGAGCTTGCACCTCGCATGCCAAAAATCAGGTAAAGTCAATCCAAAGTCATGTTTTGGTCCACCGACTTGATTCAAAATGGCACCTGGCACCCAAGCATCAATGAAGACTGCTGCCCCCACCTCAGGAACCCCCATGCCATGTTTGGTAACCATATCCTGAGAGGTGGTCAAAATATGTAAAAAAAAAGGGGGGGCAAAGTCACGTTTGGGTCCACCAACTTGAATCAAAATGATGGCTAGCATTCAAACATCAATGTAAAGTGCCACACCTGTCTTGGAAACCCTCATGCCATGTTTGGCAATGATATCTCAAGAGGTTTCCAAACATATTGAAAACAAGCAGAGAAACCACTTTCCAAAATATATAGCAGATAAACTGATTGGTCACTTTTTCGTTTTCTGAAAAGCTCCAATTGAGGCATAGTGTAGAAAAAGGAATGCATGATAACCCTGTAAACAATGAAAAGAGTGGAATATATTTATGTTATCTTTTAAATATGTTGTATCCACTTTTTGAGCATCAGAAGTCCTTAACTATTAACCTGGAATGGTTCATTTCAGTTCATCAAAACATAATTTTAGCATGGAAAGCAAAACTAGGACCAAAATGAAATATAAAGAAGGCAACACCCTTCGAAGATATCCACTGGAGTTACGGGAATATTCTCCAGACAATAAGAATCATGAATTATTGGTACCCGGGCCTCAATGTTGAAATGATTGAGAGATATACAAGTGATGGATTTTTTTAAAAAAATGTTTTCCCATTTTCCCACAGTGTCTTAAGTCTTTTTGGTATATTTAGCACTTATTTTCTCTTTTGTCTTTGGAAAACCTGGTTCGCCCAGGCACCGTTAGAATAGGAACAATTCCCTCATGTTAATTCACTTTGGCACAAGAAGTCCCAAAATGAAATGCCTTTTTGTTTCACTTCTCTAAACCTGAATTGCTCACAGAGACCAGGAGTGGCAAAGGCTGACTCCAGTTAATCAGAGGCTCCTCTGTGGTTTCAAAGGCTTCTTTTCCAGATTTAGCATGCTTTCCAACATTTCCCCGTTCTCTGTTGCCGGTACAAAAATCCCTCTGCCAGGTTTGTCAGCCAGGACAAAATGCGGACAGTGGACTCCAGGCAATTTCATCCAAAATTTGCAGGTAATTATAAAGTAATAAGTAGGCAACTTCCTCCATCCTTGGGGACATGGGATTTTTACTATCACCATTGAAAGTGACTAGTGTTGCTGACACAATGAAGCCAGAAACAAAAAAACAAAAAAATGAATGTCCTTATAGTGGGGAGAAAAGCATACCTCTCTTTCTAATTACCAGTGGACGGTTGGTTGCAATGGATGCTTCTCAATAAACAGCCTAGCCACAGGCTTTGCAGTATACAGACTAGAAAATTCCCAGAGAAGTGAAGTCAATTGCATAGTGCTGTTATTATTCCCTAGGAGTGAGCAATGATTACAAGCTTCACCGTTTTAGCAATGTTTGGAAGCAGCCTGGTCTGTTTCAGATCTGCTCTGTCTTGTTGCTGTTTTTATTCAGTTATTAATTGGGGTCCAGACCTGATGTGTTAAATCCAAAGTTCAGTTTCATTCTCATTATGAGGATTCAGATTCCCTCATAATGGAGAATCTAAAAACAGTTTTTTTTTTTTTTTACATAAGTGGATGAAATGTGCAGGCATCCAGAGTTTATTAAGCCTGCCGCTATAGGTGGATCCATACAGAGATTTTCATGCAGGGAATCTTTAAAGTTTATTTCTAAGGAAAAATTATCTTAATTCCCTACCCCCCCACTAGAATTGTATGTAATTTACAGGCAGCTTTCAAAATGATAGGTGTGGTGCTTTTCCTGCAATCACAGGCCTTAACATTTGGGGGTTGGTTAAATAGAAATCATGTTCCTACCTCCTAGGATTTTTTGTGGGCCATCAGTTTGAAAACTGGGGGGCATGAGGGTAAGCAACCTATTGAAGTTCAAGTGATTTTATTTTAATTATAGAAAACTGGCAAAGTAACTTGTTCTGTGCTGCAGAGAATGGGGAACCTGTGGCCCTATCCATGTTGGACGCAAACTCTCATCAGCCAAAGCTAGCAGAGTGGCTGGGAAAACCCAGCCAGATGGGCAGGGTATAAATAATAAATTATTATTATTATTATTATTATTATTATTATTATTATTATTATTATTATTATTATTACATTATTATAGCATAGCTAATGGTCAGAGATGATGGGAGTTGGAGTTCAACATCTGGAGGACCACAGCTTCTCTATCACTGACATGGGCCTTTAAACAGAAAACAAAACTAGTGCAGGACTGCTTGCTTTCATTTTTTAGTTCTGTGTTTTTAAGAAATTAAATAATGTGCACTTCCCCTCTGTGCACTCAAGATCTTCCCTTTCTTGTGAAATTGACTAGAACAGAAGACCTTGTACTCTAGTTAAGTTAATTTCACCACTTCAATTTACTTGAATGGGATAAGTAGTAGCAGCTGTAATTGGGAATTTGTAGTACGGCTTTCTCCCAGCAGTGTAGAGGAAACCACAACTCCATTACGTTGTACAGTTAGCAAGCTGTCACTGCCGGATCAGGGCTAGTTCTACAATAGCAGGAAGGGAAAGCTGGTCCTGCCTTGCTTGATGCATAGCAAATCAAATAATTTGTTGGGCAACCAGCATGCTCACATTCATTCTGAGACCCATTTGCACTGAGACCATTCTACTCTGTTTGTATGTAAGAATGATGCAAAAGATGTGTGAGAGAGGTGCTGGAGCAGAGTTTGGCCTTTCCCTAGTGGGTTCTCTGGCTTCTAGAGAAATGTGATGGCGGATTAATACATTATGACTGACAGACTCGGGGGAAGCAGGTAGAATTACATGGGTAAAATTCAATGTGGCCCTAAGTTTGTCATTACACCAGCACAAGCATCTCTACTTGCTAAACAGAATGATTTCCTCTCTTTCTAAAGGCAGTTCTGGGGGTTCTCTCAACCCCTGCAAGGCAATATGGGGGTGTGGGGGCATATGAGGAAGGACAGAGGGAAAGTCTTGTTGCGCTAGTGGGACTTGTTGTGCTGTCTCCTGCTATCTTGTGGGTCCTCCTGGATCAAACATTGTCACTTGAGGCCCAAGTGGCCTTGGTGGCTAGGAATGCCTAATTCCATCTCTGGGTTTGCCAGCAACATATCGTTTTGGACAAGAGATGATTTGGCCATGGTACCCCATGTTCTGGTAACTTCCAGGTGGGATTGTTGCCATGCCCATTTTCTGTGGCAGCCCCTAAGTTGTGGGATGTCTTCCCTACAGAGGTGCATCTTGCTTCTCACTGTATAGGTTAGGGCAAATGCTGAAGATATCTCTCTTTACCCTGTCCCTTTGACACTGGGGCAGATATATGTTCTGAATAGGATTATGGCAGGGGGGAAAGGTTAAAGCCCCATTTCCCATAGGCCATGATCTATCTGTCTCTCTCTCTCTCTCTCTCCCCATCCTGCTAATTGTTAAATGAAAATCAGCTACGCAAGAGCAAACTACATGAAAAATATCACGTCTAGTTTCGTCCTCGGACTGTGGGTATTTTTCCAATTGGGTTCTGAACTATTCCAACTTCTTTCCCTGTTTTCAATTCCCAAGACCAATAAAAAGAAACAAAATATGAAACTTGCCAGTTATGGCAGCCAATGCAATGGATACTGGCCCTAAACCCATTTGCAGACAATTAGACACTAATGAGAAGGTGAATTTTCCAAACCTTGGAGAATTCATGGGGCTTTTTTTAAAAAATAAATAAATAATAATTACTGGCTAGTGCTTCTGGAAAAGAACGTTTCTTTCTCCCAAAATGTTCAGTATCAAATTTTGCTTGTGATGATGCTTATAAGAGACAGCAGGCCAGTGCTATAGTGAGGCAAGTAGTGACAATTGTCTCAGGCAGCAGCCATGGGGTAGGGAGCAGCAAACTGGAACCCCATAGGATCCCCACTCACTTGCTTCATTGTTGCCCAGCTTCCATTTTTGCCATCAGGCACCCCCTCTCCCAGAAAGGCTGTCCTCCACCCCCTCCTTGCCCCTCTCTTGCCCCAGAGGAAGGGTCAAGGGGGTTGTTCCTCAAAGTGAGACATTCTGGGTGAAGAAAGTTGCTGTGGTAATGGCAGCAGCGCATGCACACTCTCAGCCGCCTCTCCCAGAATGCCTCACACTGAAGAAGGACCCCCTTTGCCGTTCCTCAGAGTGATCTGGGGATGAAGGGAAGAAAGTGCTGGGGGCATGAGTGTAGGCAGAGTGGGGGCAGCAGCAACAGCAGCAGCAGCAGCAGCGGACAAGTGGTGGAGCAGCGAGTGGATGCAGCCATGGGGGCAGGAGCAGGGAGGAAGAGAGGGTGGCACAATCTCATGCCCTGGGCCTGAAGGAGAGCAAAGATCTAATAAAACAATATGCTTTACAAATAAAACCATACCACATCTAGCATTATGTTTGCTGTAAATTTAAAAATTCAGTCTGAAACTGAACAAAGGTTTGCTTTTTTCCCCCCAAAAGGCATTCTGGAAAACCATCTCAACCCTGTGATCAGCTAGTCAATTAAATTGTTTGCAAAATGAGATGCCAAAACATCCTGACAGGGACCTAACAGGACCAGGATTTATGTCCTCATAAGTCAATGATGTCTTCGAGCTAGACAAAAATTTCAAATCCAATGTGTGTCTTCTCTCATGTGTTACTTCAATTATCAGCTAGGGGAAGGCAAGTGAGAACAGGATGCTGGACTAGATGGGCCTTTGGCCTGATCCAGCAGCTTCTTCTCCTGTTCTTATGATTTTTCTGATATAATTAATGCATAATATTGTGTGTGTGCATTGCCTTGCAATTTGACCTGAAACACCAAGTTTGTTAAGAAATAACCACATCAATACTCAGTCCCTACATTTTAAAAGGGTTATCACAAAAGTTGCAAACATCTGTAACTCCCCAAGGGAAACAGAGATTATTGGTCAGAATAGTGAGGGCTGGGAATTGCATCCCCCCCCCCACTCTCCACAGCCCAGCTGGCTGAAACTCTGGGGCAATGCCAAGAACGTTTTACATTTCCCCTTCACTCAGCTGCTGTTTCCAGCCTTCGCAGTCAATGTCCCCATTATATTTATTTGCTTGAAATGCTGGTTTCAGGATTTGGCATTTACCAAAGTTGTTCTGCTTCTAATTCAACACACACACACACACACACACACTTGACAGACACATCCCTGCTCTTCCAAATCACTGGCATGAGATCAGGAGAGAGATCAAAGTCAAGCTGGAAACTCCAGCTAGATAGGCATAAGTCAAAATGAGCTCAGGAAGTGAGCAGGATGATTGACAAATATCTCTCATTCAGGAGTTTCTGACTTCACTGGAGTCAGCCATAGATACGTCCCCTCTCAATGAGGCAGCATTTTCTAAGCGTTTTCCAGTTTAGTCCAGGAAGTGGCACTTCCATGGAGACAAACGGAACATTGACAAGAGACCATTGTCTGATTTATTTCAGTGGAATTGATCACCAATCTACCTTGTCATTTTGAGTGAAGTCAAAAAGTTTTCAGTGATTCAGAGTTTACAAGCTGGACTTCATAAATGTTGAATATAAACAGTGTGAAGATCATGGCTCATAAAAATATATATAATATATACTTGAGTATAAGCCTAGTTTTTCAGCACATTTTTTGTGCTGAAAAAGCTGCCTTCGGCTTATACTCGAGTGAGGCGGGCGGTGGGGGCGGCGAGAAAGAAGCCTTTTCTCTCCACTCGTGCCGCCACCCGCTCTCCCCAATCAACCATTCCTTAAGAAGCGTACAAGAACAGCGGTTCTTTACTCTCCCCAGGCAGCTTGTTCCATTCCTGAACTGCTCGCATAAATGCAAACTTGGCAAAGGAGGAAGAGGAAGGAGCAGCCCAAAGGGCTGCTTTCGGGCTGCTCGTTCCTCCTCCTCCTCCACAGCAGCAAAGGTGAATCGGCTTATACTTGAGTCAATAAGCTTTCCCAGGTTTTTTAAGGAAAATTAGGTGCCTCGGTTTATATTTGGGTCGGCTTATACTCGGGTATATACGGTATATGGAACGATCAATTGAAATCAGTTATTGTGACACACTTGAGAGCATTGAACATGTCAACAACTGATGACTTGTAAAATAGAAATGTCACTTGCGGCTTCTCTGAAAACGTAGGTTGTATTAGCCATCTCCCTATATAGACTACCCACCCACCTGCAGAACTGCTGCTTGTTAGTCCTTCTTCAGTCCACTACTGGTCCCAGACACCAGTTCAGCACCTACACATCTTGACTTATGAGAAGGAGCAATCACACAGAGTGCCATCTGTAAACTGATGACACCTTACTCCAAATGGCCCTCTAGGTAGTAACACAACCACTAAAACATAATCTCTCAGTCTCCAACCCAGAGAGACTATCCAGAAGATATCATGATTGATTGTATCAAAAGACACTGAGGTATCCAGGAGAATTTGCAGGGCTACACATTCCTTGTCCTCCAAGTGTAGGACAACCATCAGGGTTGAAAGAGGAACCTCTGCACTGTACCCTGACCTGAAATCTGATTGAAATTGATCTAGATAGATGAACAATCTCATCCAAGAGGTCATTGGATTGGATTTTTGAGGGGATTGGATTTCTGAGGGAGGGGTGTACTGATATTGCTTTGGGGTTAACCTTTCCAAAGCTTGCTGCTGAATCCATGTTTACAACACAAAATACGTTTCCAGGTCTTCTCTCCAAAAAAAAAGAGAATCTTCTGAGTTTCCTGCTGCTGAAAGGAATTGGGGGGGGGGGATGGGACGTGAGACAATACTGAGGCCAGCTTCAACTTTTGGGCACAGAGCTGCCTTGTAAAATTAGGCAAGTGCTAAACATTTCAATTTTAAAAAAGCTTACTAGGTTGGAACATTCCGTGCCTCACAAACACCTAAGTTGACTTCAATATTTTGTAGGATCAGATTTGGCAAGGCTACCGAGTTGCTAACATGAACCAGGCTTCTTTGGGTGTGCTTCACGAAACAAAATGCAGATATATTGAATTTCTTCTATGTGATAATTAGCTACTGGACATGTAATGTACATGTAACACTTATTTAAGGACAATTTCTCAATGTACTTATCCTTCCACTAAGAGTCTGGTGTCTCCATGGAGGAGAATGGGGTATGTTAGAAGACGGATTTAAAGTAACATTCCAAAGGGACTGTGGTGTTTATTGCCAATCAAATATCAGAAACAACTTCTTGACAAGTTTCAGATCCCTTAAAGTTTAACCTGCTGAAAGCAGAGACTTTTTATTTTATTTTATTTTATTTAAGTATGTTCTTTTCTTTCAAAGAAAACTAGTTGTTTGTGGTTTTAAAGTCAGCACAAGAATGTGGTTCAAGCTTTTGATTTTGAGAAACGTTCAAACCACATTTAACCACGTTGCTGAATCTGGCAATGTGTCTTATTGTTCAGCTGTTTCTCTTTTGCCAACTTCAGTGATTTAGCTAGCCTATAGTAGTATGATTCTGAGCCAAGAGAAGCCTTGGGTTTGCTGAAAACAATTTCACAATCTATCAGCTTTCTTAGACAGCAGCCTGATATTATTTATAGTCTTGGAAACAATGACCTGGTGAGCCAGATTTTCTCTGCCATCCACACTGGGCTCACATGCATGAGAATGTGAAAGCAACAAGGAGTCCCTTACAGATCTACAGGCAGATGTAGACAATTTACATGAATATTGCAAGGCATAGCAAGATTTATGGCACTTCCAAACAACAACACCCCCACCAACAGTAGTGACAGAGATAGCACAAAACAGGAAGCAATTAACTAAAGTACTTCCTGTTGATTTAGTGTTCTTGTCACAATGGTAACATTGCCACCAGTGCCAATTCTGTTAGTCCATTTGGGCTAGTCGTGGCCAGCAAAAGCATCCACTTTCCCACATCAACATGTGGACTGCCCATGAATGATGCTTCAGCTCACAGTTCTGCTCCCCTGCAAAATGAGATGTGCAAAATAACAGCAACATCGAAAGCCCCGGTTCACATATTCCAGCAAATTTAGAAATTCTGGAGCAGATTTCAAGGAATAGTGATGGGTTCAAGACGGATGTCAGGTAAGTTGGAATCGAGTCCCCAACCCTGCCTCAAATTTTGTTTCCCAATGACTTTGTGGATGGGTCTTGATCACACTCACAATCTGACTCATTCTATATTTAGAGTCCAGAAGGAATATTCCCAAGTTTACATTGGCCAGAATGATCCGTGGGGAGTTTTGCTGCAAGATACAGATGTAAGATACAGCTGGAACTGGATGCATGAGTCATCTGGAGCTGTTTGAGCTTTGTGCATCTTTTCACATTGCTCTTTCTCTCTTTCTGCTTTCTGCCACACTACAGTACAGAATGGACAGTGTTGCTTGCTCTGTGGAATATAAGTAAATAGGTGGTCATGGGGGTTAACTAGATCAGTCCTGTGCACTTCATAACCCACCAAACTGTATACAGCTCACCAGCCAATTTCTCCTCCTTCGTGCCAGAGACAGCAAAAGTGAGCTCGCCAAGCCCCTTGCAAGCCACAAGGCATGACTAGCGGTCTGCATTTGGCTTGGTAAGTCTCAAGCTAAGCTAGATGGTGTATTAGTCTTGTCCAACTCTATGACCCATGGATGATTCCCCCAGTGTAATTTGTTTATGACTATAGCTTGCGTTGCTTCAACATTGGTTGCTTTTGAGCGTGAGAAAGCACGCTTGATGAAAACAAATTCGCTAGCAATATGGCTGAATAACTGAAGGACGTTTCTTGTTCTGCTCTTCAGCTAGAACCTGATATTTGGCAAGGATGCATGCCTTCTTACCTTCTTGCTTCGCCAATGACTAGACAGCTGTGTTTACATATCTGCTATATGCTCATCACTTAGCACATATGGAAGACTTATGTGCAAGTCTTTGGATGCTATTATGGCTCACATCTGAAGACACTTTGGATGACGAATGGTCAGGGTACAACATCAACTCAAGTAAACATCACTTACATTTTAAATGCCTCTTCATTGGGGTTGTTTATTCAACATGTCTTGCTCAATCGCTTTGATAATGGAAGACTTAATAACCTGGAACCATGAAGAACACCGAGTGTTGCAGGTGGGCTTTTCCTGGAGGCAAAGAGCGACAGCGAAATGTGCATCACCACTGAACGATATCAAAAGATGCAGTAATTATAAAAGTAACAGTTTAAGAAAAGCTTTCACACTTTGGCATGGAACCCTATTTACACACATGGAGCTATTCTGGGAATATATGTTTTGTGTCCAGGAGAGGCAGAATGTCCCACTCTTCATATAGCTTGGTTCTAAAGAGAAAACAAGTGAGTTTGGTGGTGGGATGCGGTTTTCTGGGGGGAAACCCCCCCCCAAAGCCACTGATATGTTTGCACCATGCAGGGGTAGCCCCCAGCCCTTCCACTAAAGCCTTGCTTTCCAGGGTTGCGCAGCAATGGCTTCCAGTGACATCTCATGGAACTCATGCAAGATCTTGTGGAGATCTCACAAGTGTTCTGCAAGATCCCACAAGATCTCACCAGAACCTGCCGCCACCACTTTTCCTCATTTCTCCAGTGGCAGGATGCTGGGGGAAGGCCACATCGCACCACTCAAGGCTGCTACCCCAGTCTGCCTCATGGACAGGCAGGTACTGGCACCATGACAACCTCACCACCCCTTGCCCTCTACCCCCCCCCCCCAGTAGGCAGCAGCAACATGACCAGAGGTCATGTGAGCCCTGCCTCCTCACTGTCTGCTAGACTAGAACTATTTAGGGACCCCACTAGTTCTCCCATATTTAGCTCCATAAAGCCACAGTTCGCAGAGCACCTCAACTTTCCAAAGCATTAATCCTACTCAACTCTAGCCTACCTCTGAGCAGACAACATGCTTTTTGGTCAAGCAGTACACAAGTTAAATATAGAGATGGGCTGGAAACAACTATCCCTGTTTTTCATTCCCCCTCACAGCAGCCAAACAGCCCTGCATCATGTAAACACCACGGTGAGGCATCTGACATTTCTATTCTTCCAAACATTTCTGAAAAAAGGGACACCTTACCCATGATTAGGTCAAACCTTGCCCCTTGTGGTACATTTTGTTAGTTTATTCATGGCATGCTTGTATTATAAATACAACGTTTGGTTTTCAAAAACCAACACTTTCCTCCTCATCACCAATTCTGTGGGAAAGGATCAGAGAAGTGTGGACTTCCTTAAGCAAATATTTTTTAACCTCGCTAGGCCTTCTTTCTCCAGGGGAGTTTTGTGCCTCCCCACACCCTTCCAAATTGAACCTCCTTCTTCTCCTTCTCCTTCTGTACTTTGTTAAAAGAGTGGACTGCCGCTTTGGCTGAAGGAAGCCAAGCATTGGGTTAACATTTAGCACATTTGAGTAGCACAGAGATTGCTCTTCTGTGAAAGACAGGATTGTATTATGTAACAGCCGCACTGCCAAATCCTTATGCTGGCATCACTCAGCTTTCTATGCACCATTGACATGAAGACCAGGAGAGATTTGATCCAGAGACGGGATCTGAAAGAACGTCTTGTGTTTTTCCCTCCGCAGTCTTCGATCTTTACAAACAGAACTCTCTCTTAATTTTTTTTTTTAAGCATAAAGAAGATAGTCTTGTTTGATAAATGAGGGGGGAAATTAGTGGTTTTTCTCCCAAGTTTTGGCTGTTTATTTCTTTAAGAGCAATTGCTTAGAACAAACAGTTTCTATTTACAGTGTTTATCGCATCATCTAACTTTGCAGGAGGGATTGAGCCAGCAATGGAGTCAATGCCTGCGTGTGTTCTGGATTTCATGACAGCTCACCTTACGAGTACAGATTCCTCACATGCATAATGGCATTTTACATCTTATATACACACAGAACAGATATTAACTGTCTCACAGCAACAAGATGACTAGCCACCTTGTAAGAGCATTTAAGAACATAGGATAAAACCCAGTGATGCTAACACCCATGGGAGTTTCTCTATCGGCCTTGGGCAGTATGTAGATTCCCCCCATAATCCACTAGCTTTTTATTATTTTGCACCTAGACCTAGGTCTGTCCTGATAAAGAAACAGGATGTTGACTAATATGGGGTGCCACCCATACTCAACCCCAACCCATTGAAATCAAGGCCCTATACAGCTCAGGACTGGGTTACTTGAGAGACCAATGTATCCCTTATACACCCAATAGATCATTGCGGTCTGCAGCACAAAAGATCTCAGAAGACTGGTCTGCAGAAACTCAGAGCTTTAAGTGTGGATGACCCTGTTCAGTGGAATAGCATTCCTGTCGAGATATATAATCTATACTTTCCAAAAACAATTGAAGTCAATCTTTTTTCCCCCAACAGACTTTCCCAGCTGGCTAAATAGGTCTTTACCACGAGCGCCCCCTTTTTAATATTTGAATCTTGTTTTAAATATATTTGGTTTTGTGTTTTTAACTGTTATTAATTATTTGTTATGTAAATTGTATTGAGACAGTGGTTTAGAAGGCAATTAATAAATCAATGTTAAAAACATTTAATAATAATAATAATAATGCAGGTAAGTCCATTAATTTCAATGCATCCACACTGAATATGTTTTAGGTGGATATTACTCATTGTTTGAAAGTCCTCAGACATGAGTCAAACCTTTCAGTGCCTCACATCTGGAATGGTTTCTCTAGAAAAATTATATGAACAAAGATCCGTGCAACTTGGCTAGCATCAATGGCCATATCAAGTTGAGGAGAGAGTTCATATCTGATGTCCGACTAATAGGACTGGGGGGGGGGGGGGAGTTGCTGCTGTTATTTCCCTGGGCTCATTTGGGAGGAAGGTCTGGATATAAATTTAATAATAAATGACATAAATATAACACAATAGCAATAGTAACCTGTCGCCTTCACTGCTGGGCATCTTTGTTACAAGAACAGTTAATCCTTATGCTGGCTTCTATTGCAATGACAATTTTATTACACCTTAGTGCCTTTTCCAGAAAAAAAAATATTCAAGAACATATGCTGGATCAGACCAAGGTCTCTTTAATCCAGCACTCTTTTTCCAACAGTAACCAACCAGATGTATCTGAAAGCTCATAAACAGGGTATGGAGGTAAGGGTCACTTCCAATTTCTGGTAATCACAGATATATTCCTTTAAAACATGGAACTTCCAGTTAATTATACCACTGCCCACTGTCAAAAAAACCCCCAGACAATTGACATATCCACCATCTGCCTAACTCCAGCTTCTTCTGAACCACATTTTGATAAATGGCTGGGGATTAATGCAAATTTCAGCATGTGTTCCTTAAAGCAGCTCAGGCTGCAATCCTGTCCTCATTTACCTGAGTAAATCCCATTGAATTTAGGAGGAATTGCTTCTGAGTAGATATGTCTAAGATGGTGCTGTCGATTAAGTAGAGTATCTTTTATGAACTGACAAAAAGTGAATTAGTTATGGAAATAAAAGACATGACCCTTTGAGATGGGGCTCCTCAGCACCCACCAATTGTAATGTCAGTAATTCCTCATCAATCCAGCCCACAAAGGGCCATGTGCTATTGAACACCTAGTAAAACATCCTTCACTTCGTTTATCATTTTTACAGTACAATGGTATTCAAAAAAACCACCACCATTTATCAAGCTGCTTTGACCACCTCACCTGTTTCTTTCACATTCATCTCTCTTCCCAAGACAACTCCAAGCATCCCCAAAAAAGCAGCATGGTGCCAAACAGCTGCTTCAAAATGTAATTTTTAAAAGTTCTCCTGTTTCCCAAGGTTTCCCTTCTTGGAGTCCACCCATGGATCAGGCACAGCCTTTCATGAAGATTACAAACATCCAGGTTTACCTTGGGATCCTGAGTAGCTTTAGGCTTCTGGTGTCCTGAAACACTGGGTTTTAAATCTGTGATGATATCACAGGCCTGGCATCAGCACACAGAACACTTGGGCAAATGCCAGACCCCTCTGCCTGGACTCAGCAAGGCCCACTTGCTGGCTGTGCCTACTTGTATATTGGGCTAGAGGGGTGTTATTAAACTTATCCCCTTGTCGCTCACCTGGAACTGAGTGGCTGCCATGAGAGAGTGAGGGAGCTGCCATCTTAAACCCCCTGCAGTGTCCTCAACCCCACAAATCTTCCGGTCATCTAATACGCTATGATGCTACTTCAAACAGTGATGGATTCCCTCAAAGAATTATGGCAGACCCTCCAAGTGTCCCTATTTTCAAGGGATTTAGAGGTTTCTGATTTGATCCCGGAATGTCCCGCTTCTCCTTAGGATGTCCCTATTTTCATTGAAGAAATGTTGGAGGGTATGGAGTTATTCGACCCCTGAGCCGTCTGAAGGTAATTCTGTATAGGGAAGTTTAAAAAAAAATGTTTAATGTTTCATTATGTTTTGATATATGTTGGAAGCTGTCCAGAGTGTTGGGGCAACCTAATAAGATGTGTAAGGTATAAATATGAAAATTATCATTATGGAATGGGACATCCCTATTTTCATCAGAGAAATGTTGGAGGGTATGTTATGGGAGCTGGGATTTGTTAAGGTTTGTTAGGGGTGCTTCATGTTGTTAGGAAACCCCCATTCACCTGCCAGAGCTAGAATTCCTGGAGTTGTCTATGAAACAAGACTGATCATTTGTTGTTGTTCAGTCGTTCAGTCGTGTCCAACTGGTTGTGACCCCATGGACCAGAGCACGCCAGGCACGCTTATCTTTCACTGCCTCCCGCAGTTTAGCCAAACTCAGGCTAGTTGCTTCGAGAACACTGTCCAACCATCTCATCCTCTGTTGTCCCCTTCTCCTTGTGCCCTCCATCTTTCCCAACATCAGGGTCTTTAATGACTGATCATTAAATGACTCTAAGTTGGAGGAACCATGACAGTTAAAGTGGTGTCCATCATGCAGAGGCAGACCCTGGTCTTTCAGATTTCAGTCACACCCTGTGCGAGCCCAAAGTCCAGTACCCCCAGCCTCTCATCTTCCATTTTGCTCAATTCACTATGTCATAGTTGTGGCACCCGCTGGGCTCAGCCCCCAGTGTGGTGGAACCAGTCGTGTTGCCCAAAATCTGCCTCTGTCCTAGTGCTTTAGATTATGGTGTGGCCATTGGTTAAGCTCCACTCAGCCTTTCTTAAGAGGAACATCAAAGGCACTCTGAATGCCTTGGCAGGGGAATATAGGAAGCTGCCTTATACTGAGTCATCCCATTGTCTCATCTAGCTCAGTACTGCCCACACTGACTGGCAGCAGCTCTCCAGGATTTCAGACGGGGACATTCCCTGTCCTTGCTATGGATTTTGCTGCCGCACCTACCTGAAGATGCCAAGGGTTGAAAGTAGGGCCGTCTGCGTGGAAAGTATTTGCTTTATCACTAAGCTCCACCCAATTTTCATTGAGCCCTTTTGTTTACCAAAAGCAAACATGGGGTGAACACACATAACATCAGCAGAAGTCCATTTTCAAAACCACCTTCAGCTCCCTGGATGAAAATGATCATCTGTCTCCAGGCTAGAATTCTGAAACAATTCCGAAGAATAATGACCATCTATTTGCAAAGTGTGTCAACAATCACAATGGTTTGGTGACCCTGTTCAGGCTGTTCTGTTTTTTGTCTTAATAATGGAATTTGGAACAGATCCTTTGTCCACCTCTTGCTCTCCACGAAACATGGTCATGGCCAAGCAGCAGAAAGTGTGATGGTGAGTGCAGATCAGTTGCAGTTCTGGAGCAAGATCTCACTAGGCTTGAAGATCATGCCCATCTTTTGTTTGACAGGGGCAACATTCGCACACAGACTCTCAGAGTCTGTTGGGAGCACAGCTGGTGGAGAAGGGAGGGGAAAGGAACAGTCCAGCTAACCCCCATTGTCCTAAATGTTTTGCAACAAAGTTTCGATGTGTAGCAGATACGTCAACAGGATTCTTCCATTCTGACTCGGAGATCGCCAGACAGCGATGGGGCTGTTCAAATGTGTTATTTCTTTGTCTTCTAAAAAATAAAAATACTACGAAGGAGATGAAAGTGGATATTGGACTGAGGCTCTGGAAGCTATCAATCTTCTGTGGTTCTATTTCCCCCTGACTTCCAGGGTCTTTATTGATGGTGCTATCCTGGGCTTGCAGAAATTGAAAGGGAAAGCTATCTGAATTGGCAAGGCTTTAGTGGCAAGCAGGTTTGGCTTGGAATACCAGCACATTGGCCTCAAACTGTGCCCATTTTCCAGGCCAGGTTGTTTGCCTGGGTCTCTGTTTTGTTCTACCCTCTCTTTGGACACTCTGGTCCTGTCGAGAAAGCCAAAACTAACATAATGTTCGTTTTTCACTAGGTTATGCTTGGCTGACATTTCCTAAAGGGAAGAGCCCCTTGATATTTATTGGGCAGGATGATAATAAAATTAAAAACTCATTTAATTTAGTAATTAAAATCTCACCGTATTTCCAAGATTCAATTGTGAGAAATATGTTTTTCAGCGTCTGAAGCCAGAGTGCCTAGGGTGGAGTATCGCGGAGGATTAAGTCTGCTAATATCAAGTGGAATACTGTTGCTCTATTTTTGGGAACAATTCGTGTTTCCATACATAAAAGTTTTATTGTGCAATACAAGGGGAAAAGAAGAGCTCCTACTGTATTGCTTAATGAGGCCAAGCTCTAGGATTTGGAGCGTAGTTTTAATGTAATTGTGATATGTGTAGTAAAGCTACTACAACTGCGATCAAACTAGCGTCTTCTGAATCTAAGCACACCAGATGTGTGGTGTAGTGGTTAGGGTGTTGGACTAGGACCTGGGAGACCAAATATTCACCCAGTAATAAAGCTCCCTGGGTGACCTTGGGCCAGTCATTGCTTCTCAACCTAACCTACCTTACAGGGTTATTCTGGGGGTTAAATGAGGAGAAGGCGACCCATGTATGCCACCTTGCGCTCATTGGGATATAAATGCAAAAATAAATAAATGCTGCAAAACTGGGACTTCATGAGCTGGATTCAGCTAGCATGTCCTACTAGCAGAAGCCTGCTAGCACAATTGGGGTTTCCCCTCTCTCCTCTCCCCATGGGCCTGTCAAATTGGCCCAGGGGTTGGGAGAAGCCCCAGAACAGCACAAAGAGGGGGTGGAGGGGATCATTCCATCTGGCAAACTGAACTGCTTCATTGAATTCCTTCTGGTGTGAGCTCAGGTTCTTTCTGAAAAGGACATGCATACATACGTCTGAGCTCAAGGTTGATTGCATCCTCAGCCTTCATCTCCCAACACCACCACTTGGCTTCAGATGGCTGCATTCATTTATTGATCCTTTCAACTACCCTTAAAAACAAAAGCAATGCAGTGGAATCAATCTGACAAAGAAAGGAGAGGGAGGAGTGAGGGGGGTTTGCAATGTCATTGATTCTAACCAATCAGTGCTGTGTAGAGTCAATATCAAATACAACCATACATAGCTGGTTTCCCATGAACCCCATCTGAGATGGAAGATGGTATAACTGAAGCAAACACCACAGTTGGATCACTGTTCAACTTACGTATATCTGTACATACACTGCTGCTGGCTCAATGATGCTCTTATGGTCTACTAATGCTAAGAGTGGTGATTTTTTTTACTACTTACTAGCAGGAAAGAGACACAGAATGATATTCATTGTGGCTAGTAAACGTTCCTAAACTGTACGATCAATGATGTAATCAGGGAGTGTAGTCAGACTCCCAAAACCTGCTAACACAGAGCAATAGTCTGTCTAGAACCAGAGAAACTTAGTCAAGGAGGACTCTATATTATACTGAGTTGGGAGGGCAGAGTCACAGCTAGAGAGAAACATGGGATACACAATCTAGAGAACTGTTCACATTATATTCTGTGACTTTGTGAAGGACTCTGATCAGATTGGTGCTTTTAAATGTTCTTTTCATTCTGCGCTGAGAAGGGTCAGGTTGTTCACCCAGACAGTAGCAGATGGTGTGGTGGAAAGGCAGTACTTAAACACTGTAAAGTCCTTTGGCTATGTACAATAAAGTTGACTGATCTGCCTACCTGACCTCCTGACAGCTGAGTTGCTGGAAGGGCATGGCAGCAGGGAGGTAAGTAAGGTGCAAACATATTGGCATGAGTTCCAGACTGGCTCTGCTGGTGCATTTGCACCATACCAGCCTCCCTGCCAACAGGAGGTCAGATAACCACCGCCAGCCCACCATGCTGTCTGCTACAGCATCCAGTGGTTAAAGCTAGGTTTGAACCTCAGAGCCAGCGTCCAGGATCCCCCAAATGACCGTGCAGAGAGCAGCAGATTATGGTAACTGCAAAGAGACCCAGCGTCAGCATCTGGGCTAGCATGGGCCAATGGAGCTATTGCTGATCATTGGCACTGGGAAAGACAGCAATTGGTTGACAGCCACCACGTGAGGCTACCTGGAGAGAGAAATCCACCAGAGTGGCACGACGAAGAACTCCCCCTTTCTCAATGCTACTCAGTTTCCTTCAGTGTACCTAGAGGAAAATGACATGGGCAGACTGAGAATAGGGAGGGGCAGAAATTCGGTTTTCTTTGCATCTTCATCAGAAACTGTGTGATTTGCACTCGTCACACCATTGCAATCAAAACACAGTTATCCTTTGACATTTGTACCTACTCAAAGTTTGCAGTGTCTACAACGGGTCAGCAACCATTTTCAGCCATAGGCCGGTCCACCATCCCTCAGACCATGTGGTGGGCCGGGCTATTTTTTTTGGGGGGGGGGGGGAAATGAACAAATTCATATGCCCCACAAATAACCCAGAGATGCATTTTAAATAAAAGCACACATTCTACTCATGTAAAAACACCAGGCAGGCCCCACAAATAACCCAGAAATGCATTTTAAATACAAGGACACATTCTACTCATGTAAAAACATGCTGATTCCCGGACTGTCCATGGGCCGGATTGAGAAGGCGATTGGGCCACAGGCCTTAGGTTGCCTACCCCTGGTCTACAATAATGTACACATGAAGGGGAAGTGCTTGTGAAAATGTGCACATTTGTGAAAATAACATACAAAACCAGATCCTGCTGTGGGGGGTGGGGGTGGGGTTTGCTTGTAAAAATGTGTGTATTGGAAAAAATTTGCACTCAAACGCTGATGGGTTTTTATGTGCACCCCCCCCCCCGCAAATAAATAATAGTTTAAAAATGTGTTTGTTTGTTTGTTTGTTAAAAAAATTGTCCCAATTGCTGTGGAAATAGGTAAAGGTAAAGGACTCCTGGACAGTTAAGTCCAGTCAAAGATGACTATGGGGTTGCGGCGCTCATCTCACTTTCAGGCCAAGGGAGCCAGCATTTGTCCACAGACAGCTTTCCAGGTCATGTAGCCAGCATGACTAAACCACTTCTGGCGAAACGGAACACTGTGATAAGTGCTGGAGCACACAGAAAGGCAGTCTACCTTCCCACCACTGCAGTACCTACTTATTACTTACTTACTTACTTATTTGTTTATTATTGAATTTATATACTGCCATATACCTGGAGGTCTCTATTTATCTACTTTCAGTGGTGTGCTTTCGAACTGCTAGGTTGGCAGAAGCTGGGGCAGAGCTCACCCCATCACACAGATTTGAACTGCCAACCTTCTGATTGGCAATCCCAAGAGGCTCAGTGGTTTAGACCACAGCGCCACCCGTGTCCCTGCTGCTGTGGAAATATGGGGAACTGAATTTAAGGTTGACAAGATGAGAAAGTGAGAGAAACAAAAATGGACACATTTATTGTAGCTGATCTGGGAGTGGGCGCTCCTTCAGATACCTAGGTCCCAAGTCTTGCTGGGTTTTCCTGCTGTTTGAGAGCACAAGCAGAAACACACACACACACACGTCACCCCTTTCTATTCTACCAGCTATTCAGGTAGTTGCTGTTTTTCATTTCTGCTTTGGTTACTACTCGTGGCTTCACAGCTATGAACCATGGAATATTGAACTCCCCACCCCATTTAATATTTATTCGCCACTTTAGAATCTTTTCTTTTTTGAGAAAGGAAAAGGAAGGAAGGAAGGAAGGAAGGAAGGAAGGAACGAAGAAGGCAATGAATGTATAGGATTCACAAGGGAAAAACTGACCATTTGCTGTATAGCATCTACCATGGGTGGGGGAACCACTAGGTGCAGAGCATCTATGGGGGTAGGGAGGACCATTAGGCATACAGCAGCCGTGGACAAAAATGGCCAATGGGCGGTGCATGGCAGCTGCTATTGAATGAATTCTGTTAGAATGAGTTTGCTGCGTGAACTGCCATACTGTCCGCCACCCAACTGCCTTACAAACATGTCGTTGATAATCACTTAACACCCAAATGAAACAGATGCACTCCATATGGCTAATCCCATAAACTGCCAGGGCTTGGAATTGCAGCGCCCGGAGCCCTACAACTCCCGATATCTCTACTGCGAGAGTCAGTAAATTGCAAACACTTGGCAACAGCTGAAGTTATTCCCCCTAGAAGATATAGCTGGCATTATATTCCCTGGCTAGAGAGAACATCTAATGGAGTGCAGATGATGTGAACTAATCTTTTGAATAAGAGCTTAATTTACTGGCCAAGTTCTGATTACTGGATTTTGTGTTTTGGGGGGGATGCGGGGAGGTTTAGTATTCTCTAAATGAACATAAAAAGATTACAAAAATTGTGAATGCAATCAGTCTCCTGGAAATCCTGGCGGTTGGCTAAACCTTGGCTTCTCTTGGTGTTAGGTAATTAAAAACACAGGGGCGAAGAATTTGGGCTATCCAACTGGAGCTTGCCCAGGCTGAATCTCAGAACTGCATCAGCAGCACCTTGTGACACTTGCCTTGAATGAAGAGGGAAAAGGACACCATAAAGACATTTCTTCTGAAAATTTAAACAGTTTTCCCCGAAATGAGCAGTGTGGCTGGCTCCCTTGCAAACGAGCAGATTGAGCTCCCTGACGTATACTCTAATTAAATTAATCTCTCATCATGGGAATACCAGTTCTCATTAGGCACCAGAAAGAGCACAAATCATCTCAGTAGAATTGGACAAATCAAAACCACTCATAGGACATCCAAATGGCTCAGATTCAAGCTTAATTGGAGGATTCATTTTAAAAAAAAACCAACACCTTTGTGGGGGACTGTGCTGTGCAACGGGAATCCTTCTTGTGTCCTCATCCCTTACATAGACCCATACACACAGAAAGCACATGCTCTGCATGTGTCCTAACATTTCTCCCAGTGCTTGACTTTGGGCAGAAAACAACCTAACACACACACACACACACACTCCAAATTCAATTGCTTGAGTGTTGGCAGGATCAGTGTCCAAACAGGTCTACCGAGGCTATGTATGCACCACTCACTAAAAGCACGTAGCTTCCCCCAAAGAATCATGGGAACTGTGATTTATTACAACTCACTGGGGTACAATTCCCAGCACCCTTAACAAGCTATGGTTCCCAGCGATATTTGGGGCCAAGCCATGCACTTTAAATGTGCTTGAAAGTGATGGTATGCAGCTTGAAGAAACAAAGAGGAAATACTGGCATGCTGGGGTGAACGTATGCAGAACTGCCAAGTGTTAGGAAAAAAACGAGAAAGGTGAAACGCACACACAAACATGCCGATGCAGGCTGCGTACGCTCAGTGGCCTCCAGAGTTTGCAGAATGTTGTGTATCAATTGGAAAAGTGGAAACAGAAAACCTTCAGTTCACAGAGGGAATCGGGGACCTCCAGATGTAGCTGGACTCCAGTATCCATCAACCCCAGCTGGCACAGCCAATGGTCAGTCATGGTTCAGCAACATCTGGAGGTTCATGCTTGCTGGAGCTAATGGGAGTTGTAGCTCAGTAACAGTTAGACCATTGATGAGCAAGCAGTGGAGGTTGGTCCATGAGGGTGAATGGGTCACTGCTGCCCCATCAACCTCAGTCTACCCCCAGACAACCCAACGGCCTGCCTTTCTTACAACCAGTCAAGATATGACTCTGCCTGCCGTTGGCTCTGGGTCCACCTATCATTGGCCTCCCAGCCTTGCACCCAAATGGGGCCCTCCCCACGACCACCAGCAGACCTCCTCTTCTGTTCTTAACCACCACAGCTGCATATTATGAGTGAATCTCCAACCCTGAATGCATCTGTATATGAAATGACTCCAAATCAGAAAACAAAATGGCCGCTACATCAACTTGTGAAATTTCTACACCTAAACAGTACAATATAGAGATATTTATTTGCCTTAGGCTAGGGTTGCTGTAAAGTGAAATATGCTGAGCTTTCTTGGGCCAAGTTGATTCCCCCCCCCCAAAAAAAATCTCAAAAACATTTTAGTTTCTGAGTGATTTTTAAGGAAATTTGCCAAAATCTAGACTTCTGACATGGTTTGCCATACGTCCAGATTTCCCCAGACATTTCAGCGGTTTCCACCCAGACACTGTTTCCAATAATTGTATTCCGGCTATGTCCAGGAAATTCCGGACGTATGGCAGCCCCACCTTAGGCCAGAAATGTGTTATCTCAAATCCCAGCATAATAAAAAGTTCACATTAAAATATTACATGTTAGCATTCAAATATTTCCACATGGACACAAATATAGCTTAGGAACAAACCACCCTGAGTTACTGAATCTTCTCTGGCCTTAACATTTCAGGCTTACATCAGAGAGCTTCTTGCCTGCTTCAAATTTCTCATTCAGACTTTAAAATCAAACCAAAACCAGCTTGTGGATCTTGGAACCTTTGTGGGGTATCCTGTTACAGATTTCCCTCTTATATAGCATGCATTCAAATTAATGATGAAATGATGTCCACAGAAAAAAGAAAGGTTGCCAAATCAACATCTGGGCTGCTACGTGGATAGCAAAGGCGATAAATGGATGATGGATATATTTTTTTAAAAAAATCAAACTCTATTTGAATGTGGCCTGGTTTTTGGAGGCAGATGTTCAGTGTTCATAGTTCCTCTTGGCCTGAAGGAGAACTTGTTTATCTTTGGCATATGAAAATCAGAAAATCTGCTTTCTTCATCAGCATATCTTCTGTGTATTCCTCTGTAGAATATGCTTCCCAAAGGCTGTATAAAACATTCCTATAACCTGAGGACCATTTCAGATACCACTCTTTCAGAAAAAGTTAAACATTCATCAGCATGAAGAATTGGGTGCTATTAAGTCAGAGATCACATATTAAAATATACTCTAAAATGCACAATTGGGCAATACTTTATTAGGACCAACCAATATATTACAAGATAGTAGCAGGCTTTTGAGTTCCCTGGAACTTTTCAGGCTCCTCCAGATGATCTATTTATTGAGCATGATTTTCTTGCATAATGCTTACATGGAGGTGAAATTATACCCAGTCTTTAACCAGCATTTGTTCTGAATTGTTTGTGGGGAGCTTATATGACAATAAGCATTCATCTTGATTTACTTGCAGAGCGTTTATAGGTCTTCCCGTTAAGCATTTGTTCATTCCATGGTTTTCAATGCATTTCATCATCACTTTCCTAACTGCAAACAGGGTTTTTTTTAAAAAAAGTGGATTTTTTGCACTTGAATCCTGCTTACAAAATACTGATGGTAGGCAGCCTTAGTTAACATAAAAATAGCTCCCTTGAATCAGGCTGATGACCCATCCAGTCCTTCATCCCTGTTCTCACAGTGGCCAACCAGATGCCTGTAGGAAACCTACAAGCAGGACCCAAGCACAAGAGCTCTTTCCCCTCCTGTGTTTTCCAGCAAAGCCTAAGAGGAGGATGGCACAAGGAGGAGAAACACACACACACACAGAGAGAGAGAGAGAGAGAGAGAGAGAGAGTTGGGCTAGTTGTTGTAGTCATAGTCAGCTTTTAGACTGCTGGCTGATTAAATCTAGGTGGTACAGGTATCAGGCTACAAACTTAGGGTTTGAGGCTAAAAAAAAAAACAATCGCTGCTCCCCCATATATGAAACCATAAAGCCCACATCTTATACAGATCTGTGCCATACCTTAATGAAAACATAGAAGTTCCCAGTTAGGGGGATAAGCAGCAATAAAGAGAAACATGGCAGTCTCTATATTAGCATAGCAGAAGAGTGATTCTGTTGAAATACAGAATTTCTGTAATGCTTGGGGCTGCTTTGAGTTTTACTCCTAAATTAATCTTGTTCAATCCAGCTGAGGTTAACAATTCTATGGATTTGAAATCATTGGTTTCAATTTCATTGATAGCAGCAAAAAAAAAAAAAAAAAAAAAATTGTTGGCAAAGAAATGCCAACAAATCCCAATGGACTAGGAACATTTATTGAAATGCCTTGAATTAGCAGAGTGGATAAACTAGCTATATTTGTCCAAAGGAGGAAAGGAAGATTGCTGGAGAATAATTTGGCCAGCGAGGGACTTGTTTTGTAAATTAGCGAAATGCAAGATAAGGTAATGTAAGAATGGCAAGAAATCTTTTTCTGGAATGTTGAAGGAGGATTAATAAAATGAAATAGGGGTGAATATTGATTTTTCTTTTACAGTTTTAAGCAGAGTGTGTCCATGTCCAATATTTTACCTTGGGCCAGTCACTGCTTCTCAGCCTAACCACATTCACAGAGGGTTGTTGTGGGAATTAAATGAGGCGGGGGGGGGGGGGATCGTGCATGCCACTTGGAGCTCCTTAGAGATAAAGTGGAGTAAAAAAGCAATAAATTAATAAAGCCAAAAAAGGCTGTGGTTCTAGAACGGTAATAAATAAAGACAAGAGAAATTAAGAAGTGGCTGTTTAAAAATGCACAATAAAAATGTGCATTCAGTATATAAAAGTTCAGGATGTACATTTGGGACAGTGACAAATCTGGGTCAAGAACAGCAATGTCAGTTTGGGAGCAAGTTAAGGTGCGGATGCTCTCTGCAAGTTGCCAGTTTCCTCTACCTAATCCTAAAGAGCAATAAACCTCCCTGAGTATCTTCATAAACATCAGCCAAACTGAAATGCAATAACAGTCATCGTAACGAGTTCATTGCTTGCCTTCTTCGATTTAAATGCAAGGAACCCAATTCCATTAGTGAATCTCTGAGGTTAATAAGCTACTTTTGCAAAAAAAAAAAAAATAGCTGTAAAAAAATAAAATAAAAGCAGGCAGGTCTCTGCCCTGAGTCTAGATGTAGCTATGATCTTCAAGATGGTGCTGGGCTACTGCTCTGACCCTCCCTGAACATTGGCCAAACTGACTGGGGCTTATGGGAGTCCAACCACATCTGGAAGGCCACAGGTTCCACTTCTCTGATTTAAGCAGTACAGGGGACACCAGAAGGAGGGAATGGCTTGTGTGATGTCACTATACCTGTCCGCATCAATCCAGAAATTGCACTGGTCAAAAGGGCAACTACTAGAGTGCTTACACCAGTTTGCTATTTCATCATTACATGAAGAGTGCAATGCAGTCGCCCTATCAAAGTTACGTATGAATATATGTGTGTGTGTGTGTGTGTGTGTGTGTGTTTTCAGAAATCCACTGTGCAGTGCTAAGAACGCTAATTTGCACAATCACAAAAAAAGAAACCAATTACGAGTGAGTGGTTTCAAGTTAGCCCTGATTTTAAACACGAGGTAGAATAATTACATTCTCATTCTTGCAAAGTGATGTCATACAAAGAGGTCAGCATTCCTGTATAAATTGGTGACGCACACAGCTTCTTAAGGTGGTTCCAAAATTAGCAAGCCCTCCGTCATAAAATCATTATGTCATTTTTGTCCAAATATGTACAGTCTGCAACAAGGCTTCTGGAGTTTGCTCTGGGTCTGTTATTTATCTTGAGTGATGTCAGTTTATAAAACGATTTCAGCAATTTCCATTCCAGTATCAAATCCTCCATGTGGGCTTGGGGGGTGAGGAGGGAGCCACTCGATTATAAATATAAACATTTCCAAGTTTTAAGATGTTAATATTGAAAATCCATGATCTCTCCCTCCTTGTGGTGATCTCATGCATGATCTGCAAGAGAAAGAAGCTGGTAACATTTTCCCCCTAAAGTGTGTACCTTGTGTATGATTCAGCCAAGTTTTAATATAATTTCCTGCTTCTTCTTTTCATATTTAGAAACAGTGGATGCTACTGTTTCTGCACAAACACACATTACTTTCTCCAGATATAGATCAGCTTTCTAAAGGGCTGGCTGTGCATTTAAAATTAGTGTTCCATGAGTGTTTTGCTTTTCGCAGCGCTCCATGTAATGAGTCTGAGAGATGAGTTGTGCCTCGTTCTTTGCGTTATTCTGTCGACTTCAGAGCGCTGCCTGCACCAGGAATGTATTTAGAAGCCCGCTTTGAGTCATATGTTTAGGGAAAGATGCCTGTAAAGTCTTATTCATATGAGCCGGTTATAAAATCATGAAAAACGTTAGGGGCTTGGGGGTACATTAAAACAACACCCAGTCCATCCTTGGCCTCAAAGAAGGACTAATTGTGCCCAAATTATTTCTGAGACAGTTGTCGCTGAAACAGTTATTCTGAAAGGCTCGCTGCAGGGGCGGCCTGTCCTGTTTCATTCACCATGTGAGGTGAAACAGGAATTGCCACCTCCTGCACCCACCCCACTCCCGCTTCCGCTGCCGTGTGCCCCAGAGCCTTGCTGAAGTCAATGGGAGCCAGAGCCCTTGTCCAAGCATTGCCAATTGGCTTCTCCACCAGAGACAGGGAAGATGAGAGGCAACACCATGCACCTGAGTGCCACTGCCTCCCTTACAGTAGGTAGTCTCTACAAACACCTGAACTCTGATAATGCCTTTTACTTTCCTGGATGGAAGATAGAGAAAGATGCCCGAGGAAAGCATTGCAGCCAAGGATGGTGTGGAGCACGACCACTGAGGACCGTGATCTGGGGAGAGTGGGGTGGCTGGGGACGAGGTGAGGTAGCCAGATAAAAAGAATGAGATTGGCATGCCCTGAAACCAAACACAGGAACTATAAGACAAGTTCCTTATAATATTTGTGGTTTTGGAAACAAAGCCTGATTTCCTTTCAGAAATCCACATTCTTCCCAAGATGAAGCTCTGTCTAACAGCAATAAGCTTTGGGGGGTGGGGGAGATTGTGATTTTCAGTGTGTTAAGACGATGCGTTCAGCACTCAAAATTCAAAACAGCTTCTATACAGTCCCCCAACAGCTGAGCCTTTGTCTCATTCTACTCCATATGAGCCAAAGTTATATGACTAAATGCAAGAGAACAGGCTGTACCTAGGGTCGATTGCTATACTTGAACAGCTCTTGCCAAATGGGAATCATTTTCTGTTGTACAATCCAAAAGAGTTTGTTTTGTCATTGTTCCCCGCCCCCCACCGGAAACTCTCCAGTGACTTCTGGAGATTCGCAGGTCTCTCGTCTGACATGACAATAAAATCACAAGTGACTCTTCACTCTGTTTATCCTGCATCATTCTAACGTTTGATTGAGTTGTCAGTGAATATTGTCTCATCGCCTCAGGCAGCTATCCAACCAGCAGAAGCTAGATCACTGGGGCCCAGGCCTCCCCCTGATAATGTCAAGCAATTCTGAAAAACCTCGTCTTCAACATTTCAAAGCCTCATGCTCTTTCCTGTCCCACACGTATTTTGTACAGTGGTACCTTGGTTCTCAAATGGCTTGGCTGCTGAACAAATTGGCTCCTGAATGCCACAAACCCAGAAGTAACTGTTCTGATTTGCGAACGTTTTTTGGAAGCCAAATGTCCGACGTGGCTTCTGCTTGACTGCAGGAAGCTCCCGCAGCCAATCGGAAGCTGCGCCTTTATTTTCGAATGGTTTCGGGAGTTGAACGGACTCCCGGAATGGGTAAAGTGTGACAACCAAGGTACCACTGTACTTCCTTGAACTTACAGAGGCACTAACCACTGGTCCTGCTAGCTAGGGATGGTGGGAGTTGTAGTCCAAAAACAGCTGGAGACCCAAATTTGGGGAATCTTGCTCTATACAATGTGTACTCAAAAGTAAACCCCGCTGAGTTCGAAGGACAACTTACACCCAGGAAAATGCACTTAGGATTGCAACCTAAGCTTTTGGTGATCCACACAGTCCCGGCGTAAGCAGACTGGGGGGGAAAATCCAGCATCTGCCATCCTCACTGCTCCGACGGAGTCTGTGACTCTTTTAATCTCCCATTTCTTCCCTAGAGTTCTGCCGTTGCTGCAGCGTGCCTTTGTGAAATAGATCTCTCTGTTCAAGCAGCAGCAGCTTTTCATTTGCGTTTTATCTTTTTGCTGGGGAATGCGGAGCTATGCAATCAGGGGCGAAATACTCCATGAAAAGCCCTGAAAAGCAAAGGGGGTCAAGGATCTGAAGTTACCCACTATATTAATGACAAGCCAGCAGCTGCACCATGGCAACCTGAGAGAAGGCTGCTCAGCGTGGAAGCCATAGAGCGGTGGATGGAAGGCCTCCGAGAGAACACTAGAGGGAAGGGAATGGAAATAACATGATGTTCCCGTTCTTCTCTGCCAGGACAGACATATGCAGCTTAATCCCCTGGAGGCTGAGAGAGCCCAGGATTGCCAAGAAAGGTCCGGAGGAAGCAGATGAGGAAAATAAAGGTGAGCGGGGAGCAACAATCTGCAACCATGCAGTCAGTGGGTTCCATATTCCTTTTACACATCACTTGGGAAGACAGGTGGACTAATGCCATTGTACTGGAAGAAGCAAAGATCACCAGTGTCGAAGCAATGATTCTTCAACATCAACTTCGTTGGACTGGTCATGTTGTGCGGATGCCTGATGATCGTCTTCCAAAGCAATGACTCTATTCCGAACTTTAAAATGGAAAGTGTAATGCTGGTTGGTCAACAAAAGAGGTTTGAAGACTCTCTCAAGGCAAAACTAATTTTTTTTAATAAACACCGACAACTGGGGAACACTGGCCTGCGAGCAGCGCTTCAACTGGAGAACAGCCTTTACCAAAGGTGTCATGGACTTTGAAGACGCTCAAACTCGAGACAGAGAAACAAGCTAAGAGGAAGGCACATTTGGCAACCCTTCACCGTGATCAGCTCCCACCCAGAAACATATGTCCCTACTGTGGAAGGACGTGTGGATCCAGAATTGGCCTCCACAGTCACTTACGGACTCACTGCTAAAACCGTGTTTATGCAAGACAATCTTACTCGGCTACAAGTGATCTTCAAAAAGGGTTCTATATTCAGTGGTATCGCTTGGCCTGGATTCTGCTCCCAGGAAGAGAAAGAGATAGAGCTTGCTGAGCGATATCAGAAAAAGGCCTCCTTATCATCATCATCATCATCCTACAGACCATTCTGTTTTTCTTTGTTGCTGCTTATGTTCTGCAGAGTGCCACTGAAGCAATAATAGTGCATTGGTGATGGATTTATACTGGACCATCCACACATTGTTCTGCTGGTGTTACTGCATTCTTGCCATCTAGAGGAGCAACGAAAGTGGGACAAAAAGTAAAAATAAATAAACAACATTTGTGTTCAGCAGGAAGTTGGCAGATTTTAAAACAGCTTGGAAAAACCATGCAGATATTTCAGTACAGGTGTGGGGCATTCTTTGCCACTCCATTCCTAGCATATAGCTGAGAATCTAAAATTAACTCTTTGCACATTTTTGTAATACCAATGTGTTGCTGCTGGGATGCCGGACACCTAATAGTAATGAATAGTAAGCAGAAGAGGCATAAACGGAAGGACACAAGGCCCCAAGGCTTGCAAAAGTTTAGAGAAGGAGAGGGGTGAATCAGTGGTGTCATTTTCCCCTGCATATTTTGCTTACCAGCTTTAAAGCAAGGAGAAGCAATCAGGAAAGGGAAAGTCAAACAACAAGGTTGGGTTGTCTTTTCTATACTGTGTTGAGGTTTGAGTAAATAAATGCTGTTAAATAAATGGTGATGAAGAAATAAAACCAAGTTGTCAAATAGCCCTGCCATGTTAGAGGTGTATCTGCAGCGTGACTGCCTCCTGTTGACAGGAGCAACTTATGCCAGACTCTCAAATTTTGGAGAGTTTGGGCCCATCCACACACTTCCATTCACTCTGCCGCTTTCCCCAGGGAAAATCTGCGGTTCAGCAGTGAACAAACAATAATCAGGTTTTCCATGTATAGCCATTTGTTCCGAGTTAGCACGAAAGATCATGTTTTCCATGGGAAAGTGGCAGGGCAAAAAGAAAACTGCATGGCTCCATCCTTTCTAGGCATGGGACAAGCAGAAGTGTGGGAACGCCCTTTGTTTTTACCACAACCACAGACTCAGCTACATTAGTAAAAAAAAGATGATGCTTTGAATGTGTTATAAACATGCAACACCAGATGGTGCCAGAGAGCAAATAAATTTTCTATGTGAGTTTTACATAGGGTTCTTTCTTTCTTTCGTTATAACAATTTAATTTCTGACTTACTGGTATTTATAGCAAACCCCCCCCCCCCCCCGTGTGTATCCACCCTATTTCAGCAGTGAGATCTGGTGGTTGCCACATGAAGACTGATCTCATGACAAATTGCCAGCATTTTTGAGGGGCAAAGTGTTCTATATGCAAAAGGGAGGAGGCAATTAATATTAAAATCTTTTGGTTGCATAAGAAATAAGCCTGAGAAGTTGGCCTTGAATTCCCATGAGAGAAGACAGGATGTCTTGTTCAGGCATTTAAATACATGTGATGGAGAGATCACATGAGGGGAGAGAGCTATGTACATAATTGCAATTTACTTGGGCCCTTATATTAGTAGCTGCTGTATCTGCAACCCTGGCCCTGTTCAGGCATTGATTCATGTGATGCAGCAAGAATGGAGAACCTTTTCCTCTCCAGATATTGCTGAACTGCAACTCCCATCAGCTATCGCCAGCATGGCAAATGGCCAACTTTGATGGGAATTGTAGTCCGGGAACATCTGCAGGGCTGCCCCATCCAGCCCTGCCAAATGATTATGAGAGTTACTGTTTGGCAACATCGGGAAGACCTCCTGTTAGCCACCCCAGCGGAAGCTCTTGGCAAAGCTTAGAACTCTGCTTAATCAGGGTTCTAAATTGCACAATGAGCCTATGCAAGCTTGGCGGGTTCTCTGCTCCAGAAGTTCATTTTGCACAACGCCAGGAGGGCCTCAGACCTGCGCAAAGGAGATGTAGCAGAGGGGCTGGGGCTAATGGGTTGATCTTCCGCTCACATCCACTCACAAAATCTCTCTTACTTGCCTAAATGCCTGAAGGGACAGGATTGCCAGTATACCAGAAGCTTATCAAAGACACACTCATATGAGAGTTCAGCTAAGATGCAAGTTTTCTGTGTATTTGGTCAGGCAGAAAACTGGGATGATTAGTGCTTGTTTCCTGTTCCACCAACTCAGCTTTCAGCTGAATATTTTGTAACCCGGTATAGAACGGTATAGGACACGAGTGGCGCTGTGGTCTATACCACTGAGCCTAGGGCTTGCCGATCAGAAGGTCAGCGGTTCAAATCCCTGCAATGAGGTGAGCTCCCGTTTTTCTGTCCCTGCTCCTGCCCACCTAGCAGTTCGGAAGCACCTCAAAGTGCAAGTAGATAAATAGGTACCGCTCCGGCGGGAAGGTAAACGGCGT
This sequence comes from Lacerta agilis, assembly GCF_009819535.1. Taxonomy (NCBI): domain Eukaryota; kingdom Metazoa; phylum Chordata; class Lepidosauria; order Squamata; family Lacertidae; genus Lacerta; species Lacerta agilis. The sequence continues at coordinate 83,472,167 of NC_046313.1, read as the reverse complement.
TTCCGTGCGCTGCTCTGGTTCGCCAGAAGTGACTTAGTCATGCTGGACACATGACCCAGAAGCTGTCTGTGGACAAATGCCAATTCCCTCGGCCTATAGAGCGAGATGAGTGCCGCAACCCCAGAGTCTTCCGCAACTGGACCTAATGGTCAGGGGAACCTTTACCTTTTATAGGACGGGATTGGGGATTAATATGTATGTTGTGGTTTTTTATATTGTGTTTGTATGTTGTGACCCACCCTGAGATCTACAGATGAAGGGCGGTATACAAATGTAATAAATACAAATTAATAAAATAAATAAATTTGCATGAAGCACTGCTCAGTTCTGTTCCATTTCCCAGATGAAACCCAACATGTTGCCTCAAGTGGAACAAAATTTATGACATTTATTGCCCAGGATTGATTACCAGGCTGCATTTTTATCAGAGGCAGCAAATTCCAAATGGCCGTGACAGCTGTTTCTTGTAGGGAAAAGCAGCTGGGGGGGTATTATTTTTTTTTAGCACAGTAGCAGCTGGTGTGAGGGGAGTGTTTAACTCAGCCTTCCCAACCTGTTTAAGACTACAACTCCCATAATTCCTGACCATTGGCTATATCCGATGGGAACTGCAGTCCAAAACCATGTTGGGAAAGGCTAACCTACCCCTTCCCCTGCTTGCTACTTTTCTGTTGAAAATTAAATTTAACACACACACACACACACACACACACACACACACACCCATACCTCACCTGGTTGCTTTCCCCTTGCAAGGCTCCATAGAGAGCTTTGCAATAGGTACTGAACTTCACAGGAAAAAGGAATGGCAGGTAGGTGCCAAATCACTTCCTTCTGAAACATTTAGTGTCAAAATGCACAATCCTTGCCCTTAAGGCTCAGTATTTCACTCCTTTTGCCCTTCGATTTCCTTCTATAGAAATCATTTGGGGGGGGGGGTTCTGCACAGGATAATTCAGGTGACAGGGAGTGCTCCTGTAATGTCAAGCAAGACCAAATATAGATTGAGAAGATGCAGAAAACAGTAAGGTAAATCACTTCCCTTGCTTTCCTGATGAGTGGTAATCGCAGCCCCCCTCTGGCGTCAAAAACTTAGGAACAGATTTCCAGGCCTTTGAGGACTAGGGCACATGACAGATTATTTACAGATTGGCCCACCTTCCCGGGGCAGCTTGTTCCTGAATTTCCATTGCCAGCTTTGGAAATGTCGCTGGCCTTGTGCAATGCTTTCTGGTCCTGTTCTGCAAACAGAACGGTCATATATGTGAAAGCAGCAAACACACTTTTTAAGATGACAGAATCACAGGGCATATTGTTTTAAATCCGATTCTTTCCAGATAATCTAAAACTAAATGACATGTGAAAAGGCACACACACACACACACAGAGAGAGAGAGAGAGAGAGAGAGAGAGAGAGAGAGAGAGAGAGAGAGAGAGAGAGAGATGCAAAAGCTGTAATAAATCCTCTGATGCTGTTTACACCAAGATGACATTTTGGTTCCTGGCCAGGAAAACATCGCTGCATTAGGGACAGCATGGAGATAGAGTTTCCTTACCTTTGTGTCACTATGCAGAACAGGCAAGGCATCTCCATGTGATGCTTCGCTTGGAGCAAACTGGCGTCTTCTTGATATTTCTCCCACTGTAATTACAGATGAGGGCTAACAAAAAACACATCCGGAGACTAGTGTAGAGAAAGAAACTTGGGATTATCCATCCCATAGGCTAGCAAAGCCATCCACCCCGGCAGAAGCAGCCCATATAGAGGAGACAGAAGTGGAGCGTGCAGCCTGAGTTCTGTCTCCCTTGAAGGGATCTGTCAGACCAGAACTTTTGAATAGTGGTTCAGCAATTTGAGTAACTGCATTTGCCAAAATCTTACTTCAACAAGAACCATGCATGCCACAGACGTTTTCCTTTTTCCAGCATTTCAATATCATTTCCAGTGGTTCACTGGCGAAAGAAGAGCTCTTCTGGACCAAGTCAATGATCCATCATGCTGTTCTCAAAGTGGCCAACTTTGCAAGATCACTTCCCCCATTTGTGATTCCCAGCAGCTGTTACTAAGATTTATGCATGTAAAGCAGAGAACAGATTAGCACTTGTGGTCAGGTTGTTATCTACAGTGCTAATAATTATCCTCCCCACACACACCGTTTGTCTCAGTGAATTCATCTCAGGGCATTGGGAAAATGGTGAGTCACCTTCGAGAACCAGCACTTTCCCCTTAAAATGAAGATGCTCTGTAATCAGCTGCCCCTTCCCAATTGTCATGACTCCCAAGTGAAGTGTGGCGCTGTTTGCTTGCCACGTGGTTTTGCAAAGGCCTCCGCCAGAGGATGCAGCACGGCAAGAACTGATTCCATCAGCAGAAGAAATAACTGTGTTATGTAACTTGCACTATTAAGCCATTTCACAGATTGAGTCTAAACATTGTTCCCGGGAGGAAAGTACCGGCTGGCATAGTTTACATTTTTTAGCTTGATGGAAAGTCAAAGCACACGCGTATCCACAAGATTTAGTGGTTATTAGCTGAAGGCTTTTGGGCAAAGTGTGACGTCCCTGTTTTTCACTAAGGCCCTTTTCAGATTCAGGGCTCCCATGACCCTGTTAGAGATTTCCCAAGATGCCAAAATAAGGGATTTTATCTATTCAAGAATCTCATGGTTTGGCTGGACCGAGTTTGTTCTGAAGTCCTAGTGACTGAAGAGGAAAGTAGAGAATTATTACATCATACAGTAAAACTTTGAGGTGCCCAATAAGCCATTGTTGTTGTTCAGTCATTCAGTCGTGTCCGACTCTTCGTGACACCATGGACCAGAGCACGCCAGGCACGCCTATCCTTCACTGCCTCCCGCAGTTTGGCCAAACTCATGTTAGTAGCTTCGAGAACACTGTCCAACCATCTCATCCTCTGTCGTCCCCTTCTCCTTGTGCCCTCCATCTTTCCCAACACCAGGGTCTTTTCCAGGGAGTCTTCTCTTCTCATGAGGTGGCCAAAGTACTGGAGCCTCAACTTCAGGATCTGTCCTTCTAGTGAGCACTCAGGGCCGATTTCCTTGAGAATGGATAGGTTTGATCTTCTTGCAGTCCATGGGACAATAAGCCATTAGATGTAGGAATTCACCCCCTTCTGGATGATATGAGCCTAAGTGGGTGGAAATGCATAAAGCATAGTGGATTGGGACATAAGATGAGCCCTGCTGGATCAGACAACTCCCATCATTCATTGGCCATTCTGGCAGGGGCTGATCAGAGTTGAAATCAATAGGTTTCTGTTCTACATGCTCTTTGGTTAGGGCTGAACCTGAATGTGAGAAGGCAGCTCCCATGATGCTACTGGGGTGATGGTAGCAGAATTCCTTTTTCAGCACAAGACGAAAGCAGATTTTGTTATTCCTTACAAGGCTGCAACTTCTAGAAATGGGAAGTTCTCAGGTGTACAGAATAACGTTTGAGTACCAATTTCCACATGACTATAATAAATGGCCTATTTATGATCAGCCAAGGTCTGTTTTGGGACTACAATTCCCATCATCCCTGACCACTGGTCCTGTTAGCTAGAGCTGAGGGGAGTTGTAGTCCAAAAAAAAAACAGCTGGAGAGCCAAGTTTGGCCACCACTGAGCCAAGCACTTGGAGGGTAGATCCACATGACCTTGGCTTATTCCACCAATAATTCAGTCTCACCGTGAGTTACTTCAGGACAAACTAAAGGAAACACTTCTTCATGCAATACACTATCAATTCATGGGCATTCACTTCCACAAGATGTTGCAGTGGCCAAAAGGCTACATGCTTGCTTTTTGTCACATTTGTTAACCCCACTCAAAGGCCTTGGTTTGAGTGCATGTGGTTCTCTCACCTCTTCATTTCATCCTCAAAACAACCTTCTCGGGTATATTGAGCTGAGAGGCCACCTAGCTGTGTGGAGATTTGAACCTGGGACTCTGGCTTCGTGGTGTCAATGGTTATCAGCCACATGCCTTTAGATACCAGTTGCTAGGGATCAACCACAAGGGAGAAATGTTGCCTTCATGTCCAGCTTGTGGGCTTCCCAAAAACATCTTGTTGGCCACTGTGGGAAACAGAATGCTGGATTAGAAAGTCCTTTGGTTGATCCAGCAGGGTATTTCTTAGGTTCTTCTTTTCTTATAGTCATATTTTGGCAGAACTCTTCACAGAACCTGTTCTTGCAAATCAGCCGTCCACAATCTGGTGCCCTCCAGGTGTTGTCGGATTACAACTTCCATCTTCTCTGATCACCCGCCATGCTGGCTTGGGCTGATGGGAGTTGGAGTCCAACAACATATGCAGGGCCATCCCATTGGGGAAGGTGGTTTTAAATGGCTCTATCTATCACACACAGTGGACTATCATTAGTGAAGCTGTCTTATACAGTGGATTCCACACACCCTCACGAGACAGTTACAGGTAGGTAGCTGTGTTGGTCTGCCTTAGTCAAAACAAAATAAAAAATAAAAAAATCCCTGTGGATTGTCCTTCCAGTTTTGTTTTGTTTTTCAGACAGCCTGGGATATTTTGTTCCGCCACTCTTCAATCCTAGAAAGACTGCTCTGTGTTGTAGCTTGAGCTCTCCTGGCACTCCAGTTTTCACCACAAATGGTTTGTAATTTTCTAAGTAACAATGATTAATCATCCTTTTTTACTCTCCCCAAGGCTTTGCTTATGATCTTAGCCGCAAATGACATTCTAGCACCCCTGCCATGCTGAATTCACCAACTTAATGCGCATTCCAATTCCTCCTGGTGTTGCCAAGCACAGCATGTTCCTTTGAGTATCACAGTGCAAACCCAAACAGTAGCTCTGTTAACTGTTCAGTTATCAGCGTAATGATCTGAGAGCTTTATGAATCGGCTGAAAAGCAGCTGCAGCAGCAGCAGCCCAGAGGCACTTTCACACTCCAGCTGCAGAGCTGTACATCCTGTTGCTGCGCAGTGACGTTTATGGCGACCACAGCTATGGACTCTGAATTCTAGCACTTCTCCCTTGAGCGGCTGCTGAACACACACATACACCCCAGTTATACTGACAGCCTTTCTCCCACCAACATCTCCACCCTGAATCATTGCATCTTCTTCTTCTTCTTCTTCTTCTTTACATTGGCATGTCCACACATTACACTGAGCACAGGTAAAAGCTGTCTCTATGCATGAAGAAGTGTTCGTGTGAAAGAGTGCACACTTGTTGCTTTGTAACAGCTCGACAGTTGTACACTCAGGTACACAGACTGTTCGCTTGTTGAATGCCACAAGTGAATAACTGTATGAGTGCACTGCTCAACTATTGTTGTGCACAGGTACACAGACTTTACACTTGTTGAATGTAATGTGTAAATATCTCTAGTATGTATATGGGGAGTAAACTTGCTATTCTGGACAAGGGATGGAGCTCATCACTTAACACACAGTGCCATGCAACAGCTTCCCCAACTTGGCAACCCCCAAATATTTTAAGCCGCAGGGCTTTTTTTTAAGCTGGAACTCACCAGAACTCAGTTCCAGCACCTCTCAGGTAGGCACCATTGCCATTGCAAGAGAACAAGGTTCATTGAGAGTTCTGGCACTTCTTTTTCTAGAGAAATAGCACTGATCCCTAGTAAAGGCCATGGTGGCTAGGGCTGATGAGAGGCAGTTTGAAACATCTGGAAGGCACCTGGTTACTGTTGTTGTTCAGTCATTCAGTCGTGTCCAACACTTTGTGACCCCATGGACCAGAGCACTCCAGGCACGCCTATCCTTCACTGCCTCTCACAGTTTGGCCAAACTCATGTTAGTAGCTTCGAGAACACTGTCCAACCATCTCATCCTCTGTCGTCCCCTTCTCCTTGTGCCCTCCATCTTTCCCAACATCAGGGTCTTTTCTAGGGATTCTTCTCTTCTCATGAGGTGGTCAAAGTACTGGAGCCTCAACTTCAGGATCTGTCCTTCTAGTGAGCACTCAGGGCTGATTTCTTTGAGAATGGATAGGTTTGATCTTCTTGCAGTCCATGGGACTCTCAAGAGTCTCCTCCAGCACCATAATTCAAAAGCATCAATTCTTTGGCGATCAGATTGATTTAATTTAGGACACACACACACACACACACACACACACCTTTTCCAGAGTGGGCTGTGCCCCAAGTGGCTTACAACAAACATCCAAAATACAAAATGTTGTCGGTTCATCCTTTCTGCCACTGAGTTCCTCACAGGGCAGCATAAACCTTATCGGAGTAGGAGGGTGTTTGGTGCTGGTTTAGCATAATTGCAGTTGCCTGAGGTATGTTCAAGTCCATATGTAAGAGCTTTTAAATAACTCACACCGATTAAACTGAAGAAATATTTACTCCCTCTCAGAAATAAAAGATGGGCAAGAAGTCCTGTAAACAGAGAGTCACAACCAGCATTTCTGAGCAAGGCTCTTGAAGAACTTCCTGACAGTGAGAGCTGTTCGGCAGTGGAATTTGCTACCAAGGAGTGTGGTGGAGTCTCCTTCTTTGGAGGTCTTTAAGCGGAGGCTTGACAGCCATCTGTCAGGAATGCTTTGATGGTGTCTCCTGCTTGGCAGGGGGTTGGACTGGATGGCCCTTGTGGTCTCTTCCAACTCTATGATTCTATGATGGATTTCCTCCACATTTCCCCTTTCTGCAGGACGGCCTCCAAGAAAGGATCCGGGGTGTTTTTCATGTCACTATCACCGCGAGAGTATTATTAGCGAGCTGATCACAAGATGTAACATGCTACTGCTAATCCAGATGCCTGAGGCTCCAAACAGCCAGGGCGAGCAACATGCCACAAATATGGGAAGCAGAAGAGCTGCATGCCTATTATGGTTCTTGTTACTCCCAAATGCCGGATGCCAGGGCAGCTCCCAGCAGGAAAAGTCGCTTCCATTCACAGACATTTCATTCATTTGGGGTCGAGCGTGGTGGCGTTCCCTTTGAGCCTTGCATTATTCTCCCTGCTTCGGCTCATCCATCCAATGTCCAAATGTGGAAGTGCGGCTCTGCTGTCATCTCGACTCAGCGCAGGAATGCGTGCACAGATTTTTCATTTGCAAAAGCTATCTTTCGTTACTGTTTTTTTTCCAGCCGAAAGCTAACACCAAAGGAGAAAATCGCACAACCTCTGCAATGGTGCTTTAGGCACCCACTGAAAAGTTTTATTTCAGCAAGCCTACCCAGACATATAATTTCATTTTTAAAGTTTTTGCTGATTTCCTCCCGCTTGTTATAATTGGTAACTATTTTATGCATATTGGATTTCTAATAGTTGTGTTTTGCCTATAATTTTATTTTGCATGCCACTTAGAGAGCTCTTTAGTTACATGATTTACAAAACAAGTAAATGTGATATACGCTAACTGATACATTACATCAGTGCTATTTTTCTACATTCCTGAAATGTTGCCCATGTCAGAGATTCTAGGTGCTTTATCTCTAATAAAAATTACTTCAGGAAAGCTGCCTGTTTTGTCTGTTTGCTCCCTTTTAGGGGGAAACCGAAGAATGAGAATGGAAACAACCACTGGGTCTCTTTTTGCAATTGCATAGTGGGGGCAAGGAATAGATTGAGCAAGACCCAAAAGTCACTCTTAGAGCCGAATTAGAGTCACAGAGCTTTCTTTTCATTGGCTAGCATATTGGCAGGAAGGCGAACTGTGTGATGATGTCACAGTGTGCACTGTTTGTGTCAGAAGTATCAAAGATGAGATAGAGAAAAGAGGCACAGAGAAGACGATTACTATATCTTACGATATAACAAAATATAACTGTATTTTAAAAGAGTAGTAGCTGGCTTAGGGTGACACTTGGTTCAATCTGCATTTTAACTTGAATCTGCCTAATTTGTCATTGCTGAAACAATAAGAACACCAAAACACAGCTATCTTTTATGATTTGTACCTCTGGAATGCACAGTGCAGTTCTCCAGCTGAAACAAAATGTGTACAAAAATTAGGAGAAATGTATAGGTGCATATTTTATTTTTTAGTGACAATAAAATGCAAAAATGCACTACGGTACATTAGAGGAAATGGTTTGCAAAAAGAATATGCAGATTAGGAGGAAATTGAATGCAAAATGTGTCTATTAGAAAAAAAATGTGCACTAAAATGCTGGCACATATTTATGATGTCTTTTTTAAAAAATCAGAAACTGATGATACATCTTTGATTTGCATTGTGTTTTCTTTGCATTGAAATTAATGGGGCAGAATATGTAATTTCACCACAGCAGGCAGTGAGACAAATAGTATGGATTTTGGCGGGTGGTGAACTGCAGTGGAACAGAAACAGAGGTGCTAGTGATATGTGACAAATACAGTGTGGAATGGAAAAACGATGCCTTCTTATATCCCAATCAGCATAAGAAAAACAGGGTGTTTGGGAGATTGGTGGAATCTGTTTTGTTGTGTTGATATTGACCTAAGCTAGAGAGGATTTAGGGAACGCGGGTGGCGCTGTGGTCTAAACCACAGAGCCTAGGGCAGCGGCAGAGGAAGCCTCTTCGCTGCCCAGGGCGGTGGCGTGGAGGCACCCCCCCCGGGGGCGGGGCACGACACACGTGGATGCGGCATGGAGGTGAGGGGGTAGGCCAGCAAGGAGGGGGCGTCACGCTTGTTGCTGACATGACGCCCCCTCCTCGCTGGCCCGCTCCTCCCGCCGAAAAAAGCCGCTGAAAGGGGGGAAAGGGGAAGCAAAGCAGGCGCTTTGAACGCGCCTGCTCTGCTTCCCTCCCCCCCTTTCAGCGGCTTTTTCGGCACTGGGCTCCTTGGGCGGAGTCACGGCATGGAGGCGAGGGGCGGGCCAGCAAGGGTTTGGAGGCGCCAATCACGGGGGCGGGGCTCCGCCCCGGAGTGTCACCCCCTGGGTGGTACCCGGGGCGGTCCGCCCCCTACGCCCCCCCTTGCTACGCCCCTGGCCTAGGGCTTGCCGATCAGAAGGTCGGCGGTTCAAATCCCCACGACGGGGTGAGCTCCTGTTGTTCGGTCTCTGCTCCTGCCAACCTAGCAATTAGAAAGCACGTCAAGTGCAAGTAGATAAATAGGTACCGCTCCGATGGGAAGGTAAACAGTGTTTCCATGCGCTGCTCTGGTTCATCATATGCGGCTTAGTCATGCTGGCCACATGACCCAGAAGCTGTCTGCAGACAAACGCCAGCTCCCTCAGCCTATAGAGCAAGATGAGCGTGCAACTCCATAGTTGTCCACGACTGGACCTAACGGTCAGGGGTTCCTTTACCTTTATAGAGAGGATTTGGGGAGGGCGAGTGTGTGCATCTCCTTTGAGGCGAGCTTCTGAGAGTCCTGGTTTGGGTTTAATATCCAAATCAGGTTCAGTCATACTCCCATGACACCCCTCTAACAGATATACTGGCCCCAAGTAAGATTTCAACTGGAGGCCTAGTGAATAGACTAGATGGGCGACCATCAATGACATTTCCATATTCAAAATCGCAGCCGTGTACAATGTCATGGAACTTCTGTGTTCCAGACTGCTTCTGTTCCCAAGAAAAGAGAGCATAGCAATCTGCACAGCTGTGATAATTGTAGAATTTATCGCGGCCAGTAGAATCCCCTGAAACTCGTGGAGGATTTCTTGTTGTTTTTTTTTAACAATTTTCAAGTTTCTAGCCCTCAGTGGCAGGTTAAGAAAACCTTTAAATCCCAGATATGGGCTTTTATGGCCAAACAACATCCCTCTTTTAAAAATTCACACAAATATTGTCCTCAGAACTGGCTTAATACATTAGAGATTTTCTTTATTTCTGAAATTCTAAATTACCCAGTTGTTCTATACTGGACTCATCCCTCCACCACTTTTTCATTAACAAGCTCTATAGGCAAACTAGCCTGTTTGAAACAAACACAGTAATAAGTCTTCTTTCGCCCGCCACAATAAAGCCTGAGAGATACAAACCCACATATTATTATTTTTATGAAGTGCCTTTTGCTGGAGGGGGCAGGAAAGCAACCACCAAGCATTCACAGCAAACAAACAAACATAACTGCAAATGAATTATAAGTGCAATGGCGCACAATTATATATACCAGCCAAATTGAGAAGGAAATAGTTGCCTGGGGGGTGGGGGGAGAAGAAGATTCTTTTGGAATTCTCACTTTGTGAGTCATTTAATGAAAACACTTTAATACTATTGCGCTCAAGGGAATAAACGGTCTAGATTTTATTCCTTTTAAGTAGGAGCCTTTTAATGTGTCAGGAAATGTTGGATGCCAACTTTATTCCTCTCGTTTGAAGGAAACAGACGCATTCCTAGATGTGTTTAGGTACTCAACATGTCAAAGTAAAATATACTATTAAAGACCAAAGTAGAAACATATGAATAGTCTCCCAATCTTGTTTTATAACTAGAAAAAAGGGGGGATTGGACCCTGCCAGTTTAAGCAGCGTAGGGCTGTTTAACCCCTTCCTTTCCCACCAATTTTCCCGCATCGATTCACCCCCCACCCCAAGTTGCTTTTCTCTTACGGTTGGGACAGGGGGTAAATTTTGAGCAGACAAAGGCATCAGTTGAAAGGCTGAAGCAGCCCCTTCCTGCCATCTGCTCCTGATCGCAGCCTCTGAAGCTGCTTTTGGGGAACGATCACAACTAACCATCAGGAGACTGGTCACATGTCATCCTGTTCACATGTCCAATTTGGCCCCAGTGAATCTGGAAAAAAAATGGTGGCAAAGGAACTTCCTGCAATAGGAAGTTGCTGTGCCATTGCCTGGTTTATTCATGGTGGGTCAATCAAATAGGTATCTCCCTCTTCTTCCTACTCTCACACCTGATTATCACACCTTGTGGACTTGACATGTTGCTTCTCCTTCTCCTCTTAACTCTCAAATTACTGGGCGAGGTCCCTTCCCGCAAATTTATTTTTTTATTTCTATTTCACAAGGTTCATATACTTTGTAACTGATCAGAGCAGTTTACACAAAGAATTTTTAAAAATCAGTTAAAAACGATTATTTAAAACATTCAAAATATAATTAAAATAAGCATTGCAATTGACATGTCTGGGTAGGCCTGCTTAAACAAAAATGTTTTTTTTTTTTAGTGTGTGCCTGCCTGATGCCAATAGGCATAGACTTCCAAAGGGTGGGCGCAGCTTTCTTCATTAGGGGTGTGGAGAGATGCGATCCTACCTAATCTGCACTTCCTGAAACAATATGGGAATGGAAACACAGCTATTCTTTGAAATTCGCACTTTTCCAAGCAAAGAATGCATATGAAAAGCCTATATTAGGGAAAACGTGCATGAAAATCCATATATTGGGGAAAATTATATACAAAAATGCACCCTTCCATCCCTGCTTTGCTCAAATTTCTGCCGTTGTTTAAAACAACTCCTTTTTTCCCCTTTCAGCATCACTCCTTTCTCACTGTACTCAAACTTATTCCATTCCTCAGCTGCCTCGTGTGAAAGAGACGGAGCCCTCAAACATTCCAGAGTAACTTCACACTCAGAGCCAGTGTGGTGTAGTGGTTAAGAGCGGTAGACTTGTAATCTGGTGAACCGGGTTCGCGTCTCTGCTCCTCCACATGCAGCTGCTGGGTGACCTTGGGCTAGTCACACTTCTCTGAAGTCTCTCAGCCCCACTCACCTCACAGAGTGTTTGTTGTGGGGGAGGAAGGGAAAGGAGAATGTTAGCGGTTTTGAGACTCCTTCAGGTAGTGATAAAGCGGGATATCAAATCCAAACTCCTATTATTATTATTATTATTATTATTATTATTATTATTATTATTATTATTATTTCACTCCTGGTACCGTGGGCCGTCTTCAACGTGAAGTTCCATATGCAAACACCCATATATGTACAACATCCATCAACATCAATATGATTGCTGTGTACTGTATGCAATGGTTTGCAGTTGGGCAAATTCTAAAGAAATTGTCATGGCCTTTGGTTAATACAATAAATTATTTGATCATCGTTGTCAAATGAACTTGAGTTTCTCCAACTGAACAGAGCTGAACTAAAAGCTCTGGACAATTCAGTCAGACAGGCAGCAAGAAAGAGAACGTCAAGGTTTCTGAATATAAGCAGAGTTTGTTTGTGGAAAATAGATCTGTTACCCGTGTAACGGATCTGCCCTTAGTTGGGATATGGTCAGAAACCCCCAGCGTGTTAAGAGTTAAGGTTCCGTCTGTTTGAGGGGCAGTTCACTCACAGGAGGCGGGTCTTTTCGCCCTTTAAAAGGAGGGAACGGCAGTTGGTCAGGAGGGAGAAAGAGGGAGTGAGTGGTGACTGAGGGAGAGAGGGTTAGATAGACCAGGATAGTGGTGGGTAGGTTAGCCTAGGTCGAAGGTTTAATATGTTATACTGAATAGAAAACCTTTTATGCTGTTATGAAACTACGTTTAAACTTTTGATTCTCTGAAACCGTTATGCTCTTAAAAAAATAAAGACTAGTTTTGTTGCTATAAGTCAGGCGTCGTCAATTTGTGGGTCCAGTGGGTTATAAACTGCTCATGAAGAGGTGAACCCAGGGAAGAGTCCAAACTGTCCTGCGGGGTGTTAGTTTGTGTCTTAGGGGTTTCACTCAGGAGGGGCTGGCGGGCTGAAACATTGTGTATGCCACTGAGTTGCTAAAAGGGTTTAGCAGACTGCTACAGTGAGGGATCTTGAGAGAGAGACCCTGGGGCTGTAGGCAAAAAGGTGTTTAACCCCTGAAGCCCAGAGCAAGGATTATAAACGGCCGCGGCAGCTGGACAAAGACACTCCGGTTACTAAGATACTCCCGTTTTGTAACTACAAGGGAGTTAACTTCATTGACGGACCTCCGAGGGACAGGTGGGGTGGCTAATTGGTCTGACCCGGAACACCTCAGCAATAAAAAATAAAAATAAATAAACTTAGTAACAGGGGAGGGGAGTGTGACAGGGAGGTTCGTTGCACCCGCACTTAGTAAAACTGTGTGTCCCCGTTCAGAAGCAGGAGAATCATGTCACTTTCCAAGCTTGTTTTGCAAGCTTGCCTGAAACACGTAGCAGGCCATTGTTTAGATGGGAGAATGCTGGAGCCGGTCTGATCAGGCAAGGCTCTTCTTATGGTCTTCATTTTTTATATACATAGAGGGGAAAAAATCTAGGCCTGGCTTCTGATACAGTGGGGTGTGTGTGTGTGTGTGTGTGTGTGTGTGTGTGTGTGTGTGTGTGTGAAAAGGCTGGCACCATTAAATGTCAGCTCTCGAAATGAAAATGTTCTCATGTTCTTTGGGACAGTTTCCTGGAAGTTCCTGTCAAGATACAGGCACCCTTGCGCCTGTGCCCCTCCCTCGGTAAATTCCAGCGGGCAAAGGCAGAGCATCTCAAACAGGGGTCATTGTTATGCGCGGAGAGCACCCTGTTCTTTAAGCACTTGGTTTCCAAGTAAACAAGCTGGGGAGGTAACTTTGCAAAAGAGGCTGATTCATTAGCAGCAAGGCAAACCAATGGGCTGGAGGGCTGCCCAAGCGCCTGGAGGGATTTGCTTAGCTCGTTGAGCTGCATGCTTTTCACTTCTTTGAACAGAGAGAGCTGTGTGACAAACACAATCTTGAACTGTACCAGAGTCATATGCTTTCTGGGCACATTGCTTATCTCATGGGTTCGCTGGGCTTCTTTTTCTTTTTTCTTTCCCCCTTTCTGTTTATTTGTATTTCTGTTGCTATTATTGGCAGGCCGCCTTCGGTGTTCAGCAAGACATCTGCATTTCTTATGGTCTTCGTAGTAACAATAAACTGGGAATGTAAATCACCTCATTAGCAAGAGCCCTTTAAAAAACAGAAGAAGTTCTCAGAACAGTTAAACAAAAAACACAGGGGGAAGAAAATAGACCCAGACACATACCACACGATCCCAATGCAATTTTCACTTTGTTTTCTTATTTTCACACAGCACCATCTATTTGCAGGACTTCCCATGAGATCAGAGAGTTTGGGGTTTTCCTGTTTTGCCTCTCTGAAAACTCTGCGAGTGAGTGAGCATCAATAATTAGCACCAGGGGCTTGTTCTAGAACCTGTGGGCTGGAGCCTGGAGCACCCCATGAATGAGATGGAGAGAAACCTGCAAAGAGGGGAGGGGTACGGACGGCAGGGCTCTGAAAGCAGTTCCACTGCTGCTGGAGGAAGACAACCAATGGGTGAGGACCAGGGCTGGCCCACTCATGAGGCAGACTGAAGCAGCTGCCTCAGGTGGTGGAATTCCAATGGGGCGGTGGCCCCATAGATGCCCCATCTGCCCTCCCCCACCACTGGAGAAGCAAGGCGAAATGGCAGTGGGTTCCAGCAAGATTTTGCGAGAACTCTGCAAAATCTCCCAGAGCTCTTGCGAGCTCTTGAGGGGCTCCGCCCAAGATCTCACCGCCGCCACTGCTTCTCATTTTGCCATTTTGCCTCAGTCAGTGAAATGGGATGGGCTACCCCTGGTGAGGACCGTTCTTTCCCATGAGCACTCTGTCTTCCCTACTGAGTGGGCAATCTGCAGCTGGAGCAGCTGGAGGAAGTGGCTGCTCAGCTCTGTCCTTCTGGTCAATGCCTAGAACAATAGATTTGAGGCCCTCTTGTGCACATACTGTAAAGCAGGGGTGGAGAACCTGTGGTGCTTTCAGATGCTCTTGGAATTCAACTACTATTAGCCCCAGCCAGCATAACCAGGGCTCAAGGATGATGAGGAGCTGTGGTCCGGCCATATCTGGAGGACTGCAGGCTCCCCATCCCTGCTTGTGAGTGTAAAAAAACAACACACGTATATAATTTATAAGCATTATATAAGGTTGTGTTCAATTCATACAAATCACATTGACCGCCTTCACGCTTTACTAATCAAGATTACATTGCTCACCTTCATCATTGTTGTTTTGTTCATTTGTTTTTCTTCCTTTGTACTGTTTGGTGAGAGTTGACCTGTGAAAGCAGCAGCAGCAGAAAAGACTTCTGCAGACTTTCCTAGAAGCCACCATCTCTCTCTCTCTCTCTCTCTCTAACACACACATACACAATGTCAACTGTCCTGGCTGTTTTATCATTCCAGGGCACACTGGGGAAGGGGTGGAAGAAGCTGCTGAGAGGGGAAAAGGTAGATAAAGGGGGGGATGAGGGAAGAGGCAGGAACACAAGGATATGACAGGCACCTGCTGAAGCAGGTAGGCCACTTCCACCATTCCTGCTCCCTTGAAGGCAGTGAGTGCAAGTCTCCTTGGCTTCAACAACTTTAGCCTTATCCAGTTGGGTGCACTTCGATTCTCATAATCTCCAACTGTTGGCCAAGCAGACTGGGATGGATGGGAGCTGGAGCCAATGCGGAAAGAACTGAAAATTAATAGATGCAGGTTGGTGGGGCGGGTGAGTGGATGGGATTATGCAATGCCCCTCTGTAAGTAAATGATACAGCTGAAGCATGAGGAAAGCTTGCTGCATTTGGGGCTTTTTAGTTTAGAGAAGAAGAGAACAAGAGGAGGCATGACTGAAGTGTATAAATGTATGCATGGCATAGAGCAGGCATGTCCAAAGTCTGTTTCGGGGGCCTAATCCGGCCCTCTGGTCGATTTAATCTGGCCCCTAAGGAAGTTTATTTCCTGGGGAAATGCATGTTCACTTCATCAAATCTGGCCCTCTTTTCAAAAAGTTCGGGCATGCCTGGCATAGAGGAAGTGAATAGAGAAAAGGTTCACCCCCTCTCTCATAACACTGGAATACGTGGTCATCCAACAAAGCTGGCCGTCAGGGGGTTCAGGCACATAGCTAAACACAGCAGGCAGTGATGGCCTGCAATTTGGATCATTTTGAGGATTAGACAAATTCGAGTCTTCCCACAGGCATTCGGTTGTCCACTGTAAGAATGGGATTCTGAACCAGATGAGCCACTGGCCTGATCCAATGGGCTCTTCTGGTGTCCTTGGTCATCCCAACCCAGCAAGGGTAAAGTCAGTACATGAAAGTATTGAACTCAGATATGCGAAGGAATGAAGCCAATACACACAGAGAATGTGGCAGAGGCTTAGGTAAGCAATTCACCCAGCATGTCCTAGTAAACTGAAAGGGAACTGCACAGGTAATATACTTCCTGGTGGGTTTTTTACTTCTTATGTGGGACTCAAGTACAGTACATTGTTGCATGTGCAGAATGAGGGCTGCTGGTGCAACAGGACCGTCTCTCTCTTCCCTCATCTTCCATTGCAACCCCTAAAACTGCTCTGAAGGGTTGGGGGGGAACCCCAGAACAGTTTTGGGGTGAACAGAGTGGAGGAGAGAGGGGAAGTTCCATGTTCCATGGAGCAAGCAGACCGCGGTCTCCACCCCACATTTATAAGGCAGAGATGGGGAGCCTGTGGCCCTCCAGGTGTTGCTGGATTACAGCTCTCATCATCCCTGGCCATGGACTATGCCGGTTGGGGCTGATGGAAGTTAGAGTCCAACAATATGTGAAGGCCCACAGGTTCCCCATCCCTTCTAAGTCCAGACATTCCAAGCAGTTTGCTTGGCTTCCCTTCCCTTTACGACTGGCTTTCATGAGCTTCTGCTGCCACCTACAGCTAGAATGGGGCTCTCTACATCTCTTGAAACTGCTACTGCTGGTTGAACATCAGTGAATAAAATAATGGCATTTTAAAGCAAGAACATGTGGAGAAGATCTGGTGCTTTGGGGATACATTTGGTACGCATTGTGGCATTGGATGAAATTAGTGCTGCTCATTAAAATAAATTGCTCATTGATGTTACTGTTTCTCAAAACACCAGGTGCTGCCCTTTTGGGATTTAAAAAGAGTTTTTGGAGAAGCTGGTGTCATAGAGAAATGTCCAAATTGAGGTGTGAGAGGAGTTACCAGCTTCTCTCTAGGGAGTTGGGAGCTTCAGCTAGAGCCCTCTCCACTGTCTAGCCCCATGGAGTCAAGAGAAAATTCCAGCGCCCCTCCTTCCAAAAATAACAATATGCGGCTGGCCCACGTAACTCCCTGTACTTGACAAAGGCATCCAGCAACACATTTACCACCTGAATTTCCCAAACCCAGACTTCAGGGTCCTCTTCCTCTGATATGTCCTGCCATTCCCACCCCTTCCCAGCTTGTACCCTGAAGGGGGGGCATGACAGGGAGGGAACCTCAGTAGGGACAGATGCAGCCTTCCAGGCCTCTCTATCTTGCTCCTGCCAGGCTGCGGCTCTCTCCAGCCCTGTTCCATACCCTCCTCGGGTGTTTTGCCTGCCTAGAACGTGTCCTCAAACTGTGATTTTGCTTTCTCCTTGCCTGGACAGACAATGGAGGATGTTGGGGGGGGCAGTGAATCTCTGGCTTCTGCAGACAATGAGTCACACCCATTGTTCTGCCCACTTTTGCCTCTGGCCCCACCCACTTCTCCTTTGGCCCTGCCCACCACTGACATGCGGCACCTGGGCGGCTCTCCATGAAGGAATGCGGTCCTTGTGTCTGAAAAGGTTCCCCATCTCTGTTCAAGGACCTCTCGGAGGATGGACAAGTTCATTCTACAGGCTGGGTGGTGCCTGCAAGTGGCTGAACTCATCTTTGTGTCCCACAGTGGAGTATCCCAGTTCTGGGGAGCTCATCCAGTCCCTGCAGATGAACAGTGACCATTAAGAAGTGACAACAGGAGGTGCATATTCCCCAAAATGTTTTGTGTTACCCATCATGTGGAAAATATCTTATCCATTACTTGTTTCCGGAATCAAGTTCCCAGGATCTCAAACTGATCCCATGTGTGAAAGCTTTCAAGTATTACAATGTCCACATGTTATTGTTGTTGTTAAGAAAACCCCAAACCAAACGGAGTCTGACTTGCTTGGTGCAGTTAGAAAGGATAACCTCCTCTCAGGACACTCGCTGGTTCCTTCTATAGGCCTCTTCAACTCCTCAGCGATTCACATAGTTTTACAAATTTTCTGCTCATGCAAGGAGGCATATGACGGTGAGCTCAATCAAGGCAAGGCCTCCCTGGTCTCAGAAAAAGCTGATGGGAAAATGCCTCTGAAAGAGATACAATTTCTTCAGTAAGATACCCGATTGCGTGTCAAGTCCTGTCCGTACAAAATGGAATCTGCTGCCTCTTGGATTCTTTCCTGTTAATGAAGGGGGATCCCTTACACTGCATTACGTGGGGAGAGGAAAACAGGATAAAGTGAGACCGATGGGTCCAGCATGCTCTTCATCACCATGGAAAAGTGGACCAAGCAAAAGCACCCAATCTCCACATAATAGCATATTAGAGAAGAGCACAATTACAGCACACTGGATCAGCACCTGATACCTGCAAACAAACAAACAAACAAACAAACAAACAAACAAACAGCATGAAGTAGCAGATAGTTCTGATTAATGTGAACCTGCTCTGTCCCAGCTCTTGCTTGGTTTTTTTTTTGCAGGGCTTTAAAAATAATAATAATAATAATAATAATAATAATAATAATAATAATAATGTGCCCTAGAGCTGAGTGAATCTGTCTGTTTTGGTTTCTCTTGGTTTCTCATCTTTCTCATCTTAAATCCAGTTCTCCACGTTTTAACATCAGATTGTGATTTTTTTTTAAGTCCTCGTGAAAATTAATCAGCGTTGTTGTGCAAATTTCTCCTAAATATGCACATATTTGTTTGCCATCCTGCCTAACATATACATCCTTGCAAAAAAAAAAGTGTTCCCTAATTTAATGTGTTTTTGTATACCTAATTTAATGTGTTTTTGTGTACTGTGGTATGTGTATTTGTGTACGCATCAGTTGACTGGAGAAGTACAAATTTCAAAGAATGGCAGTGCTTTAGTTTATGCACTGTTTGGGGAGCTGCAAATTAGGTACGGTCACTTTTAAATGTGAACTGAATCAAATATGTCACACACACCCGGTCCTTAGGGTGTCTGTATCAGTTGGCAGGTCTATGGGACTGAAGTCTCTGTGCACTAATGGGGCACCTCTACAGTTGTTTCACAGTGTTTACAATGAGCCACAGCACACACATCTTCACAGACACAGCACCCATCCTGTTTATGAGCAGCTGTGCTTGATCTTGGTAGGCAGATCCTTGGCAGCTGAGAGACCAAAGAAACATGTGCCCCTCATTGTGGTAGCGATGTGACCAAAGGGCAACTGCAAGGGAGTAGATGTGTCTCTAGCATGGGAGATAGCTCTGTGGGAGGGATGCAGAGGAGCATATGCAAGCAAAAGTGTCACTCGGGAGAAAGAACACAGGGGTCTAGATTCATGAGGGCCAAAATCTTTGGCCTTAATATGGAAGTTGGATGTAGTCCATACACCACCAGCTAGCCACAGAATCATCAGATTTTATTGTGAAAGGTGAATTTGGAAGCCAGTTCAACCCCTGCTCAAGGAAAGTGTGTATGGTATCATAGAAGGCTGGCTGTTCAGCCCCTGCTTGCTCATTCAGAAAATGAGAGCTCATCACTTCTTGTGATGTTCCACTGTCAAAACAGCTCTGACTACAGTATTAGGAAGTTTCTTCTAAAGTTAAGTCAAAATTTGTTTCTTTGCCATTTTCACTCTATGATTCTAATCCTGCCTGCTGGAGCAACAGAGAGCAAATCTGCTCCATCTGCTAAGTGACAGCCCATCAGATATGTGAAGGCAGCTTGACCTTGTTTCCAGAGTAAACATTCGTAGTTCTTTCAACTGTTCCTCTTAGAACTTCCAAAGCCTCTCACCAACCTGGCCACCCTCCTCTGGACACATTTGATTGTCCACACTGTTCTTTACATGTGGTGCCAAGAGCTGGACACATTACTCCAGATGTGGTCTAACCATCACTGGCATAAAAACCACATCTGCGCGGAAGCATCAAAAAACACCTCCTCCAAACCATCCACCTATTTAACTAGGTGTGAGCCAAATATTTTTCCAACACTTGTCAACATTGAAAAGCATCCCTCTTTTTCGTGATTTTTCAGGATGCCCAAACTGTTTTTTAACCTGTTCATTTGCCTTGGTCTCTCTTGTTGCTCTCAATTGTTGTCTCACCATCCTAACCTTATCTGGTTATGTAATGTTGCAATGTTATTCTGTTGACTACATGTTCCTTGATTAGCTGAGATCACCCACATCCTTAATTTAATCAGAGCTGAGGCCTCTGATTAATCCAATCTGAGAAGTATTTCAGACCAAAGTATTATAAACTACCGAAAGCATCCAGCCGGCCAATGTGAGAACAGGATGCTTGACCAGATGGGTCACTGTTCTGATCCAGCAGGCTGCTATTTTGTTCTTATGTTCAATTTTGTCTCTTCATTCCTATGCTTACATGCATATATATGCACTGCACATTTGGCACATTGTACACACCAGTTAATTTGTCATTGTGACAGTAACATAAATATCAAAACAGTACATAAATTGTTTCTGTGAAGCCAGATTGTGAAAGAGCAACCTTATTCATCTGTGGTAGCATGTTTACGAAAACTGTTGTTGGAGCCTTGGAAATGAAGTACCAGTAAATATTTTGTACAAGATGGAACTGGGATGGAACAGTTAAATAATTTTAGACGCTGGATGTTAATTTGTCTTACTTTAAATGGTCTTGTGGAGGGACCCACTCTTTAAATGATCATATGGGGCCCTGGACTTCTGCCCCAAAGTTTGACCTTGAATACATCACTGAGCCTGAGCTAGGCCTCATCTGCTCCACACATTTAAAGCAGTATCATACCACTTTAAACACCCATGGCTTCCACCAAAGGATTATTGGATGTGTAGTTTGTTACAAGTGCTGAGAGTTGTAAAGAGAGATTCTCCCTCAATGGAGGTCTTCAAGCAGAGGCTGGGCAGCCATCTTTTGGGAATGTTCTAGCTCTGGAGTTATTCTGCCATAGCAGGTTGAACTGGATGGCAGGAGTGGCTGGTCCCTATTGGGCAGAAGGCTGGGAGGCCAACAGTAGGTGGAGCCAAAGGCAGACAGAGCCAACAAATTCTAGTTTTGTTCTCATCTGCCTCCCTGCCAAATACTACAGGGGTAAAACTGAGATGATGAAGGAGTAGTAGTAACAACAACAACAACAACAACAACAACAACAACAACAACAATAATAACAATAATAACTTATTTATACCCTGCCCATCTGGCTGGGTTTTCCCAGCCACTCTGGGCGGCTCCCAATAGAATATTAAAAACACGATAAAACATAAAATATTTAAAACTTCCCTTAACAGGGCTGCTTTCAGATGTTTTCTAAGTTAGGAGGTAGTTGTTTATTTCCTTGACATCTAGGGCGTTCCACAGGGCGGGCACCACTACTAAGAAGGCCCTCTGCCTGGTTCCCTGTAGCCTCACTTCTCAGAGTGAGGTAACCGCCAGAAGGCCCTCATGCTGGACCTCAGTGTCCGGGCTGAACAATGGGGGTGGAGACGCTCCTTCAGGTATACTAGGTCAAGGCCGTTTAGGGCTTTAAAGGTCAGCACCAACACTTTTGAATTGTGCTTGGAAACGTACTGGGAGCCAATGTAGGTCTTTCAAGACCGGTGTTATATGGTCTTGGTGGCCACTCCCAGTCACCAGTCTTGCTGCCGCATTCTGGATTAGTTGTTGTTTCCGGGTTACCTTCAAAGGTAGCCCCATGTAGAGCGCATTGCAGTAGTCCAGCTGCTCTGGACACAGAGGAAGTTGATAAGCAGTGCCACCACTGCTACTCGCCTGCAAGGCCCTCTCCAACTAATAATGCATCATTGTTAACTGAGGATGCATCAAGTTAGTGCTGTACTTACATAATTAGCTATGGGTCTCAAGTTTGCCCCCCCCCCCGCCGCATTTCTCAAGGCACTTCTCATTTGCTTTTTGAAGCTCAGTTGAAAACTGATAGCATAAGTCATAACAAGTCTAAAACCATCTTGGCGAGGCCACTATTTTTAACAAAGCCAACACACTCCTCTCTCTCATCTAAGCCTGCTCTCATAATAACTCACGAAAGCAAGGTGAAGCAACGCACAACCACTGTGGTCCAGCGATTCCTCTGATGGAAAAATAAAGCTTTCCTTGCCGCAGATCACGTAGCAGGGAGCGCCACTTGTGAAGATGCGAAGACACACAATTTTGCCAAGCGAGCTGAAATTTAAGCCTGGCTGGTTTCAAAATGACACCCTGAAACGATGCACAGCTCTGGGACACAGCAGCTGCAGGGTTCAGTTACTGCCACTTGCAAAATCTTGCAACTCTTTTGTAGCTGTGGAGTTGAAGCCTTAGCCTTACAGGACCACGTGAAGCACCGTTTCTGGCATTAAGAAGCTTCTTGCCTAACCACCTTATTTCCTGAACTGAGCTTCTGTGAAACAGGCAGTTGTTCCAGCTGTGACCTGGAGGTAAGGGTTCTAAATCCTGAATAATAATAATAATAATAATAATAATAATAATAATAATAATTTATTGTTTATATCCCACCCATCTGGCTGGGTCTCCCCGGCCACTCTGGGCAGCTTCCAACAAATATTAAACTTCCCTAAACAGGGCTGAAAACTTTAAAGAACATAAAGAGTTCCAATCAATTTAACATGAGAATGGCTGACAGAATGTTCCTCCTTCTTAGCTGTTGTGATTAGTAATTTTAATGCCAAACAGGCAATAATAAAAGGGGATAAGTATATGTACTTCCTTCTAATCAAGGGATATACAAATGAGTTAGTACGGGATAGATCAATCATTTCCCTTTCTTGTGCAAACGATGCATGTGTTTACTGGTTCTAAATACAATTTCCCATTCACTCAGACTACTGCAAAAGGTTTTCCTTGTGTACAAATGCAATTCGGGGTTTTGAAATAGCTATTACATAGATCCTATTTAAACCATATTCTAGGGCCAAATAGATCAAAAAGATCCTTTGAGAATACTTCCTAGGTTGCACAATTGTAATTTATGAAATATTATCTCATCTTTTTAACATGCTTCCAATATATGCCATACTAGGATTTCAATAACAACCAACATTACTATTAAATACGATACTCTCACCGGAAGGGGAAAATTGCACAAAGCAAAGCTCTTAGGGTGAAATTATAATATTCCTGGTGTGGTTGGTCTACCTTACTGAGGAGTTAGACACAGAATTGCATCTCCTTCCAATACAGCATAATTATATTTTCCTGTCAGTTCCTTGGCCACCTACAGCAACCTGTTTCTCTGATTCTTGCTATCCCGGGCAGGCAGCAAAAGTTTGTTAAAGTTCCTTTTATAATCTGCTATACATGACTGGTGGACTGTATTTAGTCAGATGGGTCACAGGCTCACAATCAGCACTCAGTATCCTTGGGCAGCTGCCAGAGCCTCAAAATCCCACAAGGGCCTCACAAAATTGGTGCTGCTATTGAGCATTTTATGCCGGGTGGCAGACAGCTAGGCTATGAGCCGCCATTTTAAATTTCCCAGGGCACTGTGGGAAATAAAAAATGGTGGCTTGTAGCCACTCATGGCTGCTGGGCTCCAAGACAGAATGGGACAGTTAGGGCTATTTCCCAAATGCCCCTTTGAACTTGGGAATTGGCCCTGCTTTTGTGTGTGTGTGTGTGTGTGTGTGTGTGTGTGTGTGTGTGTTTTAAATCCTATGGGGGAAAAAGTTGATTCTATGGTGCTGGGGTGACAATGTTTGCCGACACACTATGGAAGGGAAGACCTACAATTGATTAAAAGAGGCACAGAGAAAGCAGCACACACACTGCTGTAGAAAATAAATGGGCCACCAGGCATTACCCAGTATTTATAATGGCTCATTAAAAACAAAAGTTACAGGACAGCACACATTATTAATGAAGTGGGAATTAAGTGTGTGGTCAAATACTTTTTTTTTTTTTAATCCACCTATCCTTTCAGACTTTCCTCTTGGTACATTTCCTTTCCTTTCCTTTTTTAAAAAGAAGCCTTTAAACTTTGTGCTAGCACATATGGAACACAATGTTAATGATGCAGAAGAGACCATTTTTTCACTGTTTCAGACTTTTACATCCATTACTCTCCTGTTTATTAAGCCCATGAGGTTCACAGTACAGAATTTATTTGCAAATCCCACTCCCCTACAACTTTAAGCCAAAGGCATTAGGAGATAAACGGACAAAATAATAATAATAATAATAAAGGAAAGGTTATTGTTTCAAAAATCTGTATATCATTTCAGCAAAGACAAACCACAAGCCAATGCTGTTGTCAGGATTAAATTTTTATTTATTTATTTAATTTTCCTTTGCAGAACATACATTTGCAATGTGAGCAATAAATCTTGTACAGTATCTGGCAGATCGTTCTGTGTGGGCTACCATCCAGTATTTCAAAATCTCAATGTATTATACACGTAGCTCCCAACTGTGTGCTATTCAATTTAGCAGAAACACACAAATACCATGGGATTGCCTGGAAGTACCTGTAAACATCTGAGGTAAATCATTTGGGGAAATTTCTATGCAAATCTAATTAATTTTTCAGATAAACGACTAAGGTGGTGTACAGGGGGGGGGGAGGCAGCTGCAATAAAGCGCAATATATCATAAAACAATGCAAAATAATTATAAAAAATGACTATCTCTTCTTGAAAATGCCTGTTGGCATTAAAATATATCCAAGAGAGACCTGGAAGTTAGCAGTAAGGATGCCTGAATCTCTGCTGGACAAGCGTTCCACAGCATGGTCTGCTAGGATATGGGAAGCCAGTGCAGATGTTTAGCAAAGATGTCACATGCTGTTGCTAATCTACCCCTATTGGCACTTTAGCAGCTGCATTCTGCACTAGCTAGGGCCCAAGGGCAGCCCCACACAGAGCGCATTCCAGTGATCCAGTCTTAAGCTAGCAATGCATGGACTAGAGTGGTCAGGCTGTCAAGATACAGCTGTAGCGGTGGCACCAGATGAAGCTGGTAAAAGATGCTCATTTCAATAGCTCTGAGGTGGGTGCAAGCATCTTTGCTCATATTAAGAAGGCCATTGCAGGGCACAAATAACCTATTTTCTCAGCATCAACGCTGAAACATGTAACCCCCCCCCCCCACTACATGTTGCAACAGGTGGTGTTGTGGTCTAAACCACTGAGCCTCTTGGGCTTGCCGATCAGAAGGTTGGCAGTTCGAATCCCCGTGACGGGGTGAGCTCCCGTTGCTCTGTTCCAGCTCCTGCCAACCTAGCAGTTTGAAAGCACACCAGTGCAAGTAGATAAATAGGTACCGCTGCAGCGGGAAGATAAACGGCGTTTCCATGCGCTCTGGCTTCTGTCATGGTGTTTTGTTGCGCCAGAAGCAGTTTAGTCATGCTGGCCACGTGCCCCGGAAAGCTCCCTGTGGGCAAATGCTGGCAAAGTAGAGTTGAGCGCCACAACCCCATAGTCGCCTTTGACTGGACTTAACCATCCAGGGGTCCTTTGCCTTTACCTTTTTTAACATGCGCAGTGACTGGCAGCGCCCACCATTTCTACTTGTCGTTCTCCAGCTGGACACTGGCGTTCCCTGAGCCTCTCTGCACTGCCAACAGCATTAGGCGAGGCAGTAGCGTCCCCTTGAGCATGTGCAGAGTGCTCCAAGCAACTAAGGGGGGGGCGAAATAAGCCTCCCCAGACAACCCTGGAAACCGACTCCCCCTCTCTCTTTAAAAACACTCCAGCATATAAAACCCTCTGCGCTGCAAGCAGAGGTGCGCTGGCAACCACGGGGCAAGAGTCCTGAGGCGGCATGTGCTTAAGGGGCGGCATTCTCCGCCCGTGTCCGCGCGTCCCTCCGAGCGGGCCCGCCCCTCGCCTTCGCTGCGCGGGCTTTCCGCTTCCCCCTTCCGCGGGCCGCTTCCTTTTCCGCCGCGGAGCCGCCTGGCCAAAGCTCCGCTGCCTGCCAGCGGAGCGAGCGATGCCCGGGGCCGCGCGCTAGGAAGCCCTTAGACCACTCCAGGTGAGGGTGGAGCGGCGCGCCCTGCTTCGCATGCGCTCCCGATGCGCGCGATGCCCCTGTCGGGTCCCAGGGGGCGATAGACTCCGGCGGGGGAAGGACAAAGGCGGCCGCCGGTAAGTTGCTGGCGAGGGGCGTGATTCTCCGCGCCTTATATGGAGGGGCGGCGGAGGGAGCGTTGCTTTATATACCTTTGCTTTCTCGCATCTTTTCAACACACACACCCTTAATTAAAAAATAAAATAAAATTGTAGTGACTGAGTGAGTTGGAATCCGTCTGTCTCGGGGAAACAATTGTTTACCCGATCGTAGGATTTGGAATGGTGTTCCCCCGTCCCCAGTGTACTATAATCTAGCGTTTTCTGTGTGATCCAAGCGACTTGCTCCAGAAGAGGACAGTCCTGCTGCATTAACATGATAGGTGTGGATCTGTGACGCTCTTAAGCCTAGGCTAGGGCAGAGTTCAGCATTCACCTCTGGCTCACCTGGGGTCCACCACTGTCAGTTGAAGGTGCACGAATGGCATTAATGTTACTTGGTTTTGGTCATGAAAGCAACCCCGTTGTTGTATCCAGCAGCAGAAATAGCACCAGAGCGCTTTAT
The DNA here is from genome assembly GCF_009819535.1 of Lacerta agilis. Taxonomy (NCBI): domain Eukaryota; kingdom Metazoa; phylum Chordata; class Lepidosauria; order Squamata; family Lacertidae; genus Lacerta; species Lacerta agilis. Next base: position 83,445,720 of record NC_046313.1, on the reverse strand, counting down.
TTATTAGCTTTGTCAGAGGTTCTCTAAGGTAAGGTACATCCTGTACTTAAGAACGCTTACGTTCCACAGAAATTTGTTTGCTTTGAAAATTAATTCCACACCTAGCTTTAGAAAATAAACTCGATTTGGCTAACGGATCACAACATCAGTTCCCCGTTAAGATCAAAATGTTAACATCAGAAATTTAAACAAGAATACAGATTCCAAAACAGCCCCAGGGAAATTAAAACATTGGTTATAATAAACCTACTGAAGGAGAAACCATCACCCTTTTCAAACAATCGTGCTTAATGGATCCCCCCCATTTTTCACTTCTGGCATTAATACCAGGAGAGTGTGGAGACCAGGAGCTGCCATAGCCAACAACTGGGTTTTCTCTAATGCTCTGGGCAGGAGGAAGTGAAAAAAGGTGGCTATACAGAAGAAGAGAGGAAAAACAGCAGGAACTGTGACTGTGACTGCACCAGAGTAACCAGCTACTGGGAAAAATGTTATCAAAGCTGTCTCCTTCAACCATAAACAAATGCCCTTAGAGAAATAGGGGGGCTATCCTAATGGAGATAAGGCACATGGAGCAACATGTTTTTGCATCTACTTTGCTGGGCCAGCTCCATGGATCGGGCCCTTTTCTAGGAACTGGACCAGCTTTGGATCCAGTGGTCCCGTCACTGCTCTCCACCCCTGAAATGCCCCATTTGGGGGGCTTAAACTAGCTGCAGATGGTGAGACCACCACTGCTAGTAGCAGGTGCTGTGCTTTCAGCAGGTGCCCCCACAGCAGCAGAGCCCATTGGAGGGTCATCTCTGCCAAATCCTTACCCACACCAGCACCATGGATTGCGGATTAGGATAGCTCTGTAAGTGAATTTCATCTGGTTGACACCCAAGGGGCAGCACGTGGATTGATTCCCACAGACGTGCTTGTTTCTCTGGTGTTAGCCAGTTATGGAACTGGTTCAGAGATCAGCTTACAAACCAGGGTTCCTGGATATCTGTGGGCTATGCATTTTATTTAATTAGTACACTTATATGCTTCCTTTGGGGGGGGGAAGCTCTGTGCAGCTTCTAGGTCTCCCATTCAGGCAGTGTCTCCCATTCAGGCTGAGAGAGCTACAGCATAACAACATTGTGTACCCTGAGTCCATTCTCTAAAGGCCACCTGCTGTGCACAAAGTTGGGTGAATCTGGTGAAATGTGTTGCCTTCCTTTGGATACACGGAGAAATGAAAAGTGCCAATTTACTTTTCTTCTCAAAGGCAAGGTGGAATGGCTCCCTCTTACTGCCTTTGTCTCTTTCTTTCTTTCTTTCTTTCTTTCTTTCTTTCTTTCTCTCTCTCTCTCTTTCTTTTTCTCTCTGGTCTGGTCTCCATCTCTCCCTTCCCGAAAGGACTCCTGAACTGGAAGAGCCAACATGAAAGGTGAAGAAACTCGGCAGCGGAGAAAGGAAGGCAGAACTCGCAATGGAGAGCGGTCCAGGCACAAAGCAAAGGGCAAGGTTAAGCACAAAGAGAGCAAACTTGGCAGCCAGGGGACAGAGGATGGCTCTTTGCTGCTGCCTCAGAAGCAGCCTGCTGAAGCAAAAGTGGCTATGGCAAAGCTTCAGGAGGAGTCTGCCATCAGGATTGGCCTACAGGTGCTCCTGCCGTACATGATGGCGGGCATGGGCATGGTCCTTGCAGGGATGGTCTTGGATTACGTTCAGGTAGGAAGAACAGAAAGTTCTGTGCATTTGCTTCTTTGTGTCCTGTGACTAGAGGACAGGCTCTGTGATGTTTCTCTGCTAGCTGTCGACAGCCCAGGGCAGTTAAAACCCAAGATCTCATATTGTTTTGGGTAGCTAATTCACACCCACCTTTTGTCCATAGTTGCAGAATCCCTTTGCCTGTATTTCCTTCAAGACTAAGGCTGAATTTCTGCAAACACTTTATATGGGAGGTTATGTAAGCCCTGCAAGTCTGTTGAGGTTAGTAAATATGCCTGGAGTAGGGGTGTACTGGTATTTTTCTAGGGTGTCTAAGTTCCTTAGTTGATTCAAGAATTAGAACACTGTGTCACTGTGTCCCTTCCTGGCCTAGGAATGTTTAGAGATGGCTTCTGTATACTGTATAGCACCTACAGATTCTGCTATTCTCTATTCCTATCGCTGCTAGTTGTTAATGTTACGTATTTATTGCTTTAATCTTGCTTTGTGCAATAGCTGTAGATAATGTCTGAAATAAATAGTCTTAAACACAAACTCTTATTTATTTATTTCATTATTTCAAAATTTTATACACTGCTTGATTGTAAACAACAACAACAAAGCGTTTTGCAAAAAGATGAAACAAGAAAATCAAGAACAGAATTGCAGTCCTAAACTCAGAGGTTTGTCCTACTGATGTCAATTAGATGTGTCGACATTGGATTACAGTCTTAAACAAACAAGGTTTTAAAAGTACTAAATCAAGTGTGAATTGTTGTTGGTTTTTTTTACTAGAGACAGGTGACTCAACCCTCTGCTTTATTTTTATTAACTTTTTCTGTATATTCTGTAAGTTAAAACTAGAATTTGAATAAGTACTTCCTAATGGGTGCTTTTTTAAGGACTGCGATCCTTTTCTCCCACTGCCTGATTTATTTAACTAGCAAGGCACCAGGTCATGCTGCCCCTTATCTATCAGATAGGAGGATGACACTGAAACAACAAGGGGGGGGGGCGGCGGCACAGAGAACCTTTCCTGCATTTCCTGACCACTTTAACAGAGCTGAAGTTAATATTTCTCCTGGATATTTAGCAAATCAGTTAGGTCCCATAAGGTTAGAGGTCCCACCTATTTCAAATTGACACCGTGTTCCATAACTCATTTTATTGTACAGTACTAGGTAATGAAAGACATACTGTACACGCTATTAAGAATCACACACTCGGTACACTTTGACCATAAAACTAAGAAACGACAGCTGATGAAGAATTAACTAAACAGGGCCTTGTCCTGGAGTTAAAAATCATTGCAACTGGAATTTGTTTCATACTTTAAGCAACAAAAATAGAGGAAAAATTTGTTTATTTTTGTCCTGGCCTGAGTCCTTGCAACCTTTCTGTTTGATTACCTGAATTCCCCAAGGACTTCCAATTTTTCATTCATGGCTCTAAACCAGGCATAGGCAAACTCGGGCCTCCAGATGTTTTGGGACTACAATTCCCATCATCCCTGACCACTGGTCCTGTTAGCTAGGGATCATGGAAGTTGCAGTCCCAAAACATCTGGAGGGCCGAATTTGCCTATGCCTGCTCTAAACCCAGGACACACATCTTTCCACTGAGGTAATGCCTGAAAAAGGTTCTCTACGTCTGTTCTGTCATATAGCCATTGCGTCTAGCAAAGTCCTCTTGATTTAGCTGTGGGGAAGTTTTATGCAAGTTCAGTCAACTTTGCCCATCTCTCTTTTTAATTCCTAATTGACGATAACTGTGAAGTGCTTTGGAAGTATAGAATCATAGAGTTGGATCTTCTAGTCCAGCCCCCTGCAAGGCAGGAATCTCAACTGAAGCATCCATGGCAGATGGCCATCCAACCTCTGCTTAAACACCTCCAAGGAAGGAGAGTCCACAATTTCCCGAGGGAGACTGTTTCACAATGTGCAATAGAAGTGCAATAGAAATCCTACATGTTGGATTTTTACCTTCGTTTATGCTCTTAAATATGTTGTTGAAGTCACTTGGATGCCTTTCTGCATAACGAGCAACTAACAAGGTCAATAGATAATTATTAATATAAAAAATGAGTATCGGAGACCATGAACTATATCTGTTTGTCCAGTTAGCTAGCTATCTTTGTCTAGTTATGTTTGTCTAGTTAGTTAGCTAGCTAGCTAGCTTTGTTTGAAAGCACTTAATCCTTGACTGGCTGACTTGGATTGTTATTTTGGTTTTGATGGCATTTCTTATTCATTTGTGTTGTGTGTAGGTGTCTTGTTTACCTCCTGTTCTCAAGTGGGCACAGATACATAAGCTGATTTATTTCTGTGCTGGCAGATGCAGGCCTCTTGGCTGGAGACACCTTAACTGTGTAATAAAGGAAGGAAGAAATTGTACAGTCTCAGGTCTCCCGAGTTAACTGGCGCTTTCTGAATATTGATTTGTTGCCCGTAGGCTTTTTTATGGTGCTTACTTAATAATGGACGGAGATGCAGAGCAATAAACTCATTCACCCAAGACTGTTGAACCTTACTGAAGGCCATGCTTGCTACCGCATCCCAGTAGGAACTGGAACTGCTCCCTGCGCCATGGAATCGCTGTGTGTGAGAGGGAAAGCAGCAGAGAGAGCAGGTGGTGGGAAATGGCAGAGATCGAACGCCATTTTGGAGCCCCATCACCTCTGTGGGAAATGGGCTACAAGGAGGCCCTGCTCTTTTAACTCTCAGCACAGGTTGTAAGATTCAGCATGAAGGATGGGGGAAATTGGTTGATAAAGTAAACGAGTGGCAGCGAGGTTTGGGAGCTGGAGTCACCACCCTGCCATTTTGGAGATGTTTCTGTAACATGGCCTGCCTTTAATATATTTTTATGTATGCTTCATTGATTATGCAAAAGCATTTGACTGTGTCGACCACAGCAAACTATGGCAAGTTCTTAAAGAAATGGGAGTGCCGGATCACCTCATTTGCCTCCTGAGAAATCTCTATGTGGGACAAGAAGCTACAGTTAGAACTGGATATGGAACAACTGAATGGTTCAAAATTGGGAAAGGAGTACGACAAGGCTGTATATTGTCCCCCTGCTTATTTAACTTATATGCAGAATTCATCATGCGAAAGGCTGGACTGGATGAATCCCCAACCGGAATTAAGATTGCCGGAAAAAATATCAACAACCTCAGATATGCTGATGATACTACCTTGATGGCAGAAAGTGAGGAAGAATTAAAGAACCTTTTAATGAGGGTGAAAGAGGAGAGCGCAAAATATGGTCTGAAGCTCAACATCAAAAAAACTAAGATCATGGCCACTGGTCCCATCACCTCCTGGCAAATAGAAGGGGAAGAAATGGAGGCAGTGAGAGATTTCACTTTTTTGGGTTCCATGATCACTGCAGATGGTGACAGCAGTCACGAAATTAGAAGACGCCTGCTTCTTGGGAGAAAAGCAATGACAAACCTAGACAGCATCTTAAAAAGCAAAGACATCACCTTGCCGACAAAGGTCCGTATAGTTAAGGCTATGGTTTTCCCAGTAGTAATGTACGGAAGTGAGAGCTGGACCATAAAGAAGGCTGATCGCCGTAGAATTGATGCTTTTGAATTATGGTGCTGGAGGAGACTCTTGAGAGTCCCATGGACTGCAAGAAGATCAAACCTATCCATTCTCAAAGAAATCAGCCCTGAGTACTCACTAGAAGGACAGATCCTGAAGTTGAGGCTCCAGTACTTTGGCCACCTCATGAGAAGAGAAGAATCCCTAGAAAAGACCCTGATGCTGGGAAAGATGGAGGGCACAAGGAGAAGGGGACGACAGAGGATGAGATGGTTGGACAGTGTTCTTGAAGCTACTAACATGAGTTTGGCCAGACTGCGGGAGGCAGTGAAGGATAGGCGTGCCTGGCGTGCTCTGGTCCATGGGGTCACGAAGAGTCGGACACGACTGAACGACTGAACAACAACAACAACAAAAATGTATGTGTATTTTGCACATACAGCAAGGCAAGTGGCATCCTGGCTGCCGAATTGCCCCTCCCCCTCACAAAAGGCTTGCCTGGTGTCCTTTTTATGGTGCCAAAAAGCTATTTTTCCCCACCCTTTTTTAAAAGTTGTTTTAAATAAGCCTCTCACACCATTTCATAGAATTGTAGAGTTGGGATTTGAGAGAAATAATCTGTGTGTGTTTTAATCTAATTGTTTTATTCTGTTTCCACTAGACAGATTTTTAAAAAAATGTTTTCTAAGTACAGTCATACCTCGGAAGTTGAACGGAATCCATTCTGGAAGTCCGTTCGACTTCTAAAAAGTTTGGAAACCAAAGCGCACCTTCTGATTGGCTGCAGAAAGTTCGACTTCCAAAAAAAGTTCGCAAACCAAAAAGCCACTTCCGGGTTTGCGGCGTTTGGGAGTCAAAACTTTTGAGAACTAAGCTGTTCGTAAACCAAGTTATGACTGTATTGCGCATTGTACTGTTAATACTTTGATTTGTTTTGACTTTGGGGCCTCCAAACTGGGTCGAGAGTGTTTGCTGGTGGGCAGCCATACTTAATCAGGGAATCTCGTTCTGACCCTGTCTTTTGGCCAGAGAGACCTAAGGATGGTGTGCACCCCCTGCCTCTCAGAAGGAAAACATTATGTCAAGGGGGAGACCAGCATGACCCCCCCCCCCCAGCAGTCAGCTGGAGGAGAAGCAGCTCTGGGGAGCTTGCTTTCCACCCCCTCCCTTCCAGAGAGAACACTCGGCTCAAACTGCCAGTTGTTTTCAGACTCGTCAGCCAGAAGATTAAGGGGATCTGGGTGTGGGTAGGTGTGATGGGGAATCCACAGTACCCCTCCATGTTGCCATTTCTGGAAGGGAACAAGGGACCTGAATATTGTTTTATCTGAAAGTAATGCTGTTTCATAGGAACAGGAAGCCTGGAGACGTTTTATTTCCTCTTCCTGTGCAGCAAGGTAATGTCTGAGGACCATTCAGCGGACTAGGTTTAAGCCAGGCATGTGTCTAACTGAATAGATGCCTCTTCCCCGTGGAGAGGAAAGCATCTAAAAAGATTAGTGTCAAGGCAGATATTATCACGGAAACCTTTTTTTAAAAACAACAACAACAACAAACCACACCATCCAGCTTGTGTCAGAAAGGCTTCCATATTTGGTCCTCATGATCAACCCACTTTTTAGTAATCAGAGTGAAATCTATGGGGATGCTTGCAGAGATAAAGTGGGCGTTAGCGTTGTGTAACACCATTTGAAGGAAAGGCCGCTTTGCGAGGATCTGTGGTACCGAAAGGTGGCACAGAAACCGTTTAAATTAGTAAATAACAGAACAGAACAAAAATCAGGTAAGTTTGTTACCTGAAGCTTCTGGTCCTCCAAATGCCTATATGTCCTACATGTAACTCTGCGTCAATGCAAAACTTCCATTTAAAGAAAACATGACCCTCCACGTCTTTAAAAAAATTAAAATTAAATATTCAGATTTCTATCCATTTTTTATATCCTTTTTGATCCAAAACTAGACTCAAGGTGGACAAAAACTACACCACAAACTATTTGCCATCCAATTAATGACAGCCCCCTCCTGGTCTCAGTCCTAATCAAGAATGTGTACTGAGATTTTTCTTCTTAAAGAATTGATCAAAGGGGATGACAACATATCTCAGACAGAAACTTCCCACATCTAAATTCCCACACAGTTGACAAAATTTGAACCACCTGGGCCAGAACTTTCCCACCTGGATTCCACGAAGGGGTTGGGCTGATAGAGTCCCACTGATCATTTTTACACTAGGTAAAGGTAAAGGGACCCCTGACCGTTAGGTCCAGTTGCGGACGACTCTGGGGTTGCGGCGCTCAACTTGCTTTACTGGCCAAGGGAGCCAACGTACAGCTTCCGGGTCATGTGGCCAGCATGACTAAGCAGCTTCTGGCGAATCAGAGCAGCGCACGGAAAGGCCGTTTACCTTCCCGCTGGAGCAGTACCTATTTATCTACTTGCACTGTGTGCTTTCGAACTGCTAGGTTGGCAGGAGCAGGGACTGAGCAACAGGAGCTCACTGTCACGGGGATTCGAACCGCCGACCTTCTAGGCTCTGTGGTTTAACCTGCCAAATGCCCTTTCTCTCAAGCCACCATGGACTGTGTCACTCCCCCCCCCTCTTTTGTCTTCTTTTTTTAAAGCTATGCATAACAGTGCCTGCAGACTTTTAGGACAGGAAGTAAAAACCAACCAACCAACCACATAAAACCAACCCCGTGGAAACTTTTCCATTGACTAACAAGACTACAGAACTACCTTAAATAAAACTTGTGCACAGACTCTTATCACAGGCCTTTGCATAGTAGCTGAAGGCTGAAGTGATGACAGCAGATAAGGGTGTTAGCCTTTGAAGCTCATTGGTTTTTGCTGTGGAATTTTTTCCCCCTTCTTCTGAAAGTCAGTCTTTTAGATACAAGCAACCACATATTTCCTGAACTTTTACACCCTTAGCAAAGCTTGGGGAAACAGAGAGAAGAAAAGGGAGCAGAGGGACACGAGCGCTTTTCCACTCGTACATCTCCTAAGCTCTTCCTCTTGACCTCTTCAGTGGGACCAGCCTCCTATCCCTGATGACCTTTCTTCACCTTGAGGAAACAAGAGGGAAAACAAGAGAAAACTGAAGAGTTCATTACGCTCCACCTCCTTGACTCGGGACGGCAAGCAAGTATAGTTCAGTGTCAACACATGATGAGCTGGAAGCAGTTGTGACCGTTTCAGCAGCGCAGGATTACATTTCCAACCACCGTATTTCTAACTCAAGGAGAAAGGACACAAGTGACTGAAATATTCAAGAGGGGTTTGTGCACAGTCTGTTACTCCTCACGCTGGTGGAACTCGGTGCCATAGCTTAAGCTGGTCTTTCTGCTTTGCATCCAGTCACCGAAGAAGTGGTTTTGTATGTATTTATCCGTAAATATCTTAAGAATCAAATTCCTTCCTCTGGGTTCTGTTTCCTTTCTGGAGTATAATGTAAAGAAGGAGCTGCCTTGAAGCGTTAATGAAAGCTGCATTTATCTAAGACAAATGGAATTTAGAAAGTAGCCTTTTGTGGAAGAGAGAAGACTGCAAACAGGAGACAAGTGGTGGCAGAACCCTGACTTAAAAAGTGCCTTAGGCTCTGGAATGTACAACTGAAAGGGAGGACCACCTCCATATCCTGGATTTCCTCCAGCCCACCTGCTTCTTGAGTATGCGTTAATGGCGCTCAGTCATGGTGGTCACACAGTTGAAATTGGAGCTGTGCTTCCATGGGAAGAAACTCAGAGGTTTCACCTGCAGTTACATCAGATCAGTCAGTGGATTCCTTCCAGAATCATCGTTCACCATGGCATCACAAATTTTTGTGCCATTCATCTTTTCAGGTTTCGGCCTGTTATGTGCTGGATTGTTGATCAATACTGTTCAAGTATGTATGTGCTTTCAAGTACGTTAGTAACAACATTGGTAAATGTTGCCTGGGTGACTTTGAGCATCACTTTTTAAATTGTGGGTACCTAGGAGCTGTGAACAGTGTTGTGTGCTTCCTTGTCTGTGGGGAAAGTGCCTTCCATGGGCATGCTAGTGTCACAAAGAGGTATTTCAGAGGAAAGCTCTCATTCATTTTCAAGGCACATGAGACTGTATCTAACTGTCCAGCAGCACAGCTACTAGGATGAGTTGTATAATACTAACAAGAGAGGGGCCAACAGGGAATCCTGGGGAGGATAAAAATGTTTGGAAGATCAGTGGTACCTTGGGTTAAGAACTTAATTCGTTCCAGAGGTCCGTTCTTAACCTGAAACTGTTCTTAACCTGAGGTACCACTTTAGCTACTGGGGCCTCCTCCTGCCGCTGCGCCGCCACCGTGTGATTTCTGTTCTTATCCTGAAGCAAAGTTCTTAACCCGAGGTACTATTTCTGGGTTAGCAGAGTCTGTAACCTGAAGCGTCTGTAACCCGAGGTACCACTGTAGTGGAATTTGGCTGGGGGTGCCACCCTTGACCCTTATTTCATTCGTACTGTGAGTTGCTCAGACAGGCCAATTCCATCTCTCTTTTCCTCTCTCTTTCAACTGACACTTGTTTGAACTCAACATTCCATGATACCTGTCCTCGTTGGTCAGTTTTTGTGGGAGGACGTGGTGTCCTTTTTCTGTTTGTAGTTTCCAAATTAATGTTTTTCTTCAATATCTGGGAAGTCTGCTGAGTATGTAACAACTCTTGCCTTGTCTGTGGGTGGTTCATTTCACTGTCCCATTGAATCCCATGGCAGTCCCTCATGTGTGTGACTTTGCTTGCACCAGGAGAGAATCATTTGCAGCTTAACTCAGTGCACAAGTCTTTGGGGATAAGCCCCACATGCTGTTGATAGAATCATGCTGTTGATCTTTGCAACATGTGTCACTATTATATTATATTATATCATATCATATCATATCATATCATATCAGCCCAAATTCATTCATTCATCCTCTCCCTCCCCCCTCCTTTCCTCTCCCTGTCATTTTTGATCCTGGTAGAAATGTCACCAGTGCTCTTGCTGCCTCCCCTGAGCATCAGCTGATATACCGGGGGGGGGGGGAGGAAAAGGAAACAGCCAGCTCATGCATGACATATAAGGAATGGAAATCAAACATGCACCATTAGATCTCTGGCAGCACTGAGCTTGCCACTTTCCCCGCCATGTTTTTCTTTGTCACTCTTGGGGACAAATTGCACACAATGCTTAATGAGTAGCATGATTGATTACAGGTGGAGTGAGGGAAATTCCTACCATAAATGCAGTTTATGGTATGGACAGACTTATTTCTTCATTCTCCAGCCACAAGTGGTACAGACGTTCTGCCCTCCCCATTTGGCTTCTGGGAGGGAGGGCATTCCCACCAGTGCCAATTGGACCCCACCACCACCACCTATCTCTGCAGTTAGTGTTCTGATTGTGATTGGGAGGAGAAGGGGTCATGATGCCGATAATTTAATTAACGAAACTCCAGGACGTAGCTGTATGCTACACATTAGGCGTCATTTTGAACACTTAGAATCAGATGCCACAAAGACGATATTGCACTGTTGAGCTCCATGTTAATTGATAGCCGTGTCATGTAGGATTTCCAGCCACGTGGACCACATAATGTAAGAGCTCAGCTGACTGTACTGGATACAGACGATAAGGACAGATCCCAACCTCGTCATAACTGAGCAGAAAGTAATAAAAACATTAACTGACACTACTCACTCTGTGTACACTGTCCACTTTGCAAAAAGAGCAGTCTCTGTGCGTCACCGCTTTATGAGGTATACAGTGTCATGAGGAAAGCAAAATTAAGAGGTGCAGACAAGGGAGGAATGAGTAACTCTTGGCTCCAGTTTGAGATGAATGCAGAGGTCACCGAGCCAGCCTATGCCGTTGATGGTGCTATTGTAATTTCAGAATACTTGCATTCATTTTTGTGGGGTTTTTTTTTATTTGTGCTGAAGGTTAGATTTGATGCATTAAAAACAAAAACAAAAAACCCTTAAGGCTGTGAGTCACACATAATGACTTGATTTCTCTGTTACTGCCTGTAATTGAACTACAGGTGTTGTCTTTTTAACGTGCACAGAAGATAGGAATAGGAATAATTTATTATTGGCCAAGTACATTTTCCAACATACTTTGAATTTGTTTCAGCTACATTGCAATGTAAACATACAGACACTGTTCCTCTCACAATACAAAGAAGCAAAGAAACCCCACCCATAATTTACCTCCCCTTCAGCTATACAACTACGAATTTAACAATTTAATGGCACAAGGGAAAAAAACTATTCTTGTGCCTGGCCGATTTTGTATATGAAGTCCTGTAGCGACGTCCAGATGGAAGTAAATCAAGCAGATGATGACCGGGATGTAAAGGATCTGCTACAATTCTCTCTGCTCTCTTCTTAACTCGGGTAGCATAAATTGTCTCTATTGAAGGCAAGCTAACACCAATTACCCTTTCTGCAATTCTTACAGCTCGTTGGAGCCTATTCTTGTCTCTCTTGGAGGCTGTACCGTACCAAGCTGTTATAGAATTACAGAGAACAGTTTCAATGATGCCTCTGTAGAATTGGATCAACACTTCCTGGGACAATTTAAATTTCCTAAGTTGATGCAGGAAATACAGCCTCTGGTGGTTAGGATATCACGCCTCCATGTTTAGGCTGCTTTTGTTGTCACCAAAGTGTTTGCTGTTGGGTCTACACACCCCTTTCCAATCAAGTCTGGAAGATTAGCTAGCTAATTTCCAGAGTTACTTTTCTCATCTAATCCATCTTTTTGAAGGCATACATATATCATGCTCCAGGATGCTAAAGCTACTAATCACTACTAATGCAACTTACACTGTGTTTTGTCCTCCTATGCATCTTTCTTTCATATTGCTTTGTTCCTCAGTGCCCCCCCACCCCAATTCTGTTCCTTTGAGCATTTCTGGTACTCATGTAAGTGCATAGCTTAATAGTTGGAACCCATACTAATCAATCCATATCTAATGATGCTCGACAAGTTTTGGACTGCCTGTCCTTGCAGAAGAATAGTGGGGAGAGTCATTCCACCATCTGCTGTCTCAAAGTCCTGAAGATTAGGTTTGTTTATTACTAGTTCAGGGGAGTGTCTTCAGCAGCAGAACAACATACAAATGCACTAGCCTTGCCACATTTTTTTTCCTGATGTGGAACTCTTAAGAAGCTACTGGCCTAGATGACTCAGGGAGGCTTTTGCTGCACTCTTGGTGAGCATCCTTCGATAGGCTGAGAAGAAGAGTTACAGGTGGGTAGCCGTGTTGGTCTGCCATAGTCAAAACAAAATCGAAAATTCTTTCTAGTAGCACCTTAGAGACCAACTGAGTTTGTTCCTGGTATGAGCTTTCGTGTGCATGCACACTTCTTCAGATACGTGTGCATGCACACTTCTTCAGATACCTGAAGAATCTGAAGAAGTGTGCATGCACACTTCTTCAGATTCTTCAGGTATCTGAAGAAGTGTGCATGCACACGAAAGCTCATACCAGGAACAAACTCAGTTGGTCTCTAAGGTGCTACTAGAAAGAATTTTCGATTTTGTTTTGACTATGGCAGACCAACACGGCTACCCACCTGTAACTCTTCTTCTCAGCCTATCGAAGGATTTTGTTTTGTTTTCGATTTTGTTCTGAGAAGAAGAGTGAGGGTTTTGTTCTGTTGGGGAGGACTGAAAGAGGAGGAAGATATATGAGCAGGGGCTGGGGAGAATTGAGGGAGAAAGGTGGGTTACAGGAAGGGAAATTTGGTGGGGAGATAAGTAGGTAGGTGGTAGTTTGAGGGGAGGAATGTAGGCAATTTGGGAGGAAATAGATAATTTTTCATGGAGAAGAAGGCAACTGAGGAAATGAAGCTGCTGTTAGCAATGAACTGGTTCTTTTTCTTCTTCGCCTCATTCCTTTTCCAAGGCCCACTGAGCCTCTGTGGTAATTTCCAGTTGATTTTGCAGACCTTCACTGGTCTTTGTCATTAGGTTTATCAGCTGGTATTAAATGCTGACGTGTGGCTCTGTTCTCACTTGAACTGTCTCCTGCCGTGGCCCACCATGTTGTCTCTCCTGTTCCCACACCATGGAATGAAGGCATATGGACATACATGTCATTATTGGAGAACCTCTGCCCATCTAGAAGTTGGACTACAACAGTCAGGGATAGTCAGGGATAGTAATATATACAATCAGACCTTTGGTTCATTGAACCCAGGGCTTTCTGCTCTGACTGACCGGCAAAGGATCCAGGAACAAAAAGTTGAGGTCATGGTTGCTCATTAGAGCAAGTGAAGGAACCTGCCACCCTTAATGACTTTGTCAAAACATCTCATCACAAAATTTTATGGGAAGGAGGAGTAAGTGATTCATTGGCATCATCCAATAGCTTCCCATGACAGAAACACAACATTATTCTGTGATGAAGAGCTCTGTATGTCTACTAAACTTGCATATCCCTATGCCAACAAGCAGGTGGTCACATAAAAGAGGTTGCCTCAGTTTTTGTTATATATTTTGTTATTTATGGTGGCTGATAATACTAGTTTGTTTCACTACTTTTTTTTTCTTTAGTGAACAGAATAATTTAGTCCTCTGGCGAGCAATTTCAAAGATTTCATTGCCTCGGGATCTCTCTTAACTAGTGTTGCATCACCATGCTGCCAAGTACAATGTGTGGAAATTGTGCATCCATGTTTGTGACTAAAGAAGACTATGGTTGGTATAGCGATGGTTTTAACATCCTCTCCTCTCCCTTTCTCTCAGCACTGGACTGTGTTCAAGACCATCACAGAAATATTTATCCTGATTCCAGCCCTTGTCGGATTGAAGGGCAACCTTGAAATGACCTTGGCATCTCGACTTTCTACTGCTGTAAGTGTCAACCTTGGTGTTGTTTTACTTTTTAATATGCAGAGATGTGTTCATGACTTTTATTTCACAAGGACAGTTTGGAGGTGTAATCAAAGAAGTCTCCTCAGCTGCCCATCCATGAAAATCGATTGCCAGTGGTGTTGCTACAGGGTATCCCAGGAGCCTGAGCTCCAGATCTTTAACGCTCCAGATCTTTAGATCTCCTCCCTGTTCCTCTCTTTTTCTATTTTTTTTAAACTTTGCTTACAGGGTACTTACAGGAAACTGGCTGATTAAATCTGATTAAAAGTAAGCGTTGATTTGATGCAGCTAACACCAACATGCTGCATGCCTCTTATACCAGAAACAGTTAAAAGAAGCCACCTTAAACTTAATCATTGCATTTGTCTATTTAGCTCAGTATTGTCTACACAAGGGGTGGGGAACTTTTTTTTTCCACCTGAGGTCCACATTTTTGTGGCCTGTCTTTTGGAGGCAGATAGTCAATGGTGGACATGGCTAAGAGAAAATTGGGCATGGCCTCCCCACACACGTGCACACAGACACAGAGCTCTTTGCTGCTGCACAACCAAGCAGGGGCATGCACAGTAGATTGTCCTGAGAAAAAGATGCTTTAAACACCCTTCCCTGTAGTCTCCCTGCCCCACCTCCTTGCTCAGCAGTGGCAAATCGGGGGCTACACCTTTGAGAAAGTGCTGCTTTGAGGTACTTCAGCAGGGTTGAGGCAGCAGCCCCTTAGTGAAGGTAGATTCCTTTGCCTGTTGGCAAAGGCAAGAGATGATGGAGGTGGAGACTCCTGAAAGAGCAACCTCCCTTTCTCCTTTCAAGGTGCTGCAGCCACTTCTTTCTCTGTTCATGATAGAATCGCTGCTTCCAGGTCACTGGTGCGACCAAGAAACAGACAGGAACAATGCTTAATTCTCGATGTAAACCAATCAGCTGAGCAGCGAGGAAAAGACAGCTGGGCTATCTAGGGCTTGGTGGGCCTTACGTGGGCTGTGGGTTGCTACATGTGAAACAGATAATCCCAAAACATTGTGTTGGACACGGAGAATGGCCATGATAAAAGAGAATACTATTGCCTAGTCAGCGGCAACCTATTGCTCCACGCACACACAAACCAACTATTAAATATACAGTGAATTAAATTTTGCCTTTTGCTGAGGAACAAACCATTAGGCGCTAATGGCAAACCATCCTACAATCTAATAATACATTCCAATCTGCCTTCCAGATAGTTTCGGTTTTAACTAAGCATACTGCTGCAGCTGTATTTCTTGCCCAGGGTTTTGGTTTGAGGGGTGGGCTGAGGAATTAACTCCTAGGAACCAGCGATCATTTTTTGTGTGAGCCCAGGCTGGAATAGGAAAATGTCAAAATCCACATGTGCCCACATTAAAATATTTGGTACCATAGGAAGCCAGATTTGATATCATTCTAGACCTGGTCATGCCTGATCCTAGGCATATTTTTATTATTGAGTGAATGAAAAAAAATGTATATATACATTTGTCAGTACATGAACAAATACTTAGTTATGTGTTAAGTTGTATTTACTTATTTAGTCATGACTGTCATACACATTCATTCTGACAGGATTTTATTATGGTGGGAGTTTTTGCTGCTGCAAGATGGAGTTACATAGATTGCCTGTAAAGATAAATTCATTGGAGGATATGGACTACATAAGTTCTTTCCCAACTTTCCAACTTTTGTAAATTCTCTCTCTCTCTCTCTCTCTCTCTCTCCCCCCCCCCCCTCTTTTTCTCTCATTCAAAACGCACATGGTTTTCAAAGTTTTTAATCCCTGGGCAGAACAGATTTTTTTTTTTTTTTAAAAAAAGCTTTTTCCTTCTTTCATTCTTTGGTCACCAGTGTACCTGCACACTAGGTGCACCCGGTCTGAGCCACCATCCTTGACAATCTGGTGCCACATTGTATATGCTCAGATCCTGTTTGCACGGCTAACGGGAAGAAAAGAAAACCCACGCCCCACAGGGGTGGGTGTGGAATGCCCTGATACATATGGAAAGGGTGGAGATGGCTGCGACCACAGTGCTCCCAAAGTCTGGGTGCAGCCTCCTTGTGGCAGGTGTCTGCCAGCAAGTAACATTTAAGTTTTCCCTCTTCTGCCTCCCAGGCTAATACTGGAAGGATGGATAATACTCAGGCACAGTGGAAAATGGCTACTTGCAATTTGGCTCTGATTCAGGTAAGTAGATCTAAACTTTTGCTTGAGACCTCTTTATAGTATTAGTCAAACTACACACCCTGCGGACATTCTCACGGGTGTGTGGAGTGGTGTGAGTGGCAAGACAAGGCTTAGGGTACCTGCTCATTGTGTCCTTTCAAAACTGTGCTTTACAATTGGTGGAGGAGGCCTCATTTTTCTGTTCAAAGTCCTGTTGGCTGCACGCTTTTAAAGCCTAGCAATTGCAACCAGAGACCTAAATAGCTGAGCCTTGAGCGTCGCATCCACAGCAGTTTTTCTTCATTTACACAGCTCACAGTGTGACCTAGGCTTCATAAAGGACAGGCTTATGAAGTCCCAGGTTTAGTGTACTGAATGGCTCATGTGGAATCATTTTGTGTACATGTGAATAGCTTGGAACTTGCTGGATGTCTACATATACTGTAGTCTGGGATTTTTCCAATGCCACCACCTTTACAGGAATGTGACCCTGCATATCTGTGCTCCTCTAGGAATTAATTGGCATTCCTATGCCATATGCTGTGTTCACTCAACGTTTATCTGCGAGTCGAGGTAGAACCTCAGATTTTCTTTTTTTCAAAAGTAAATGCCTGTTCATTTGAATATATATTCTGAAATATAATAACGATGAAAGCCAGCTATTCAGACTAGAGATATTAATAGTTTTCTAAATATTGATTAGATTATTAAATGTACTTATCTCATTATCTCTTCCTATCTTCCTGGGCCTGGTTATAAACCCATCTTAAGATTCTAGTCCTGAACATATTATATGAAAATACGTCCTGTAGAATTCTGGAAGCTTACTTTACACTTTGACTTAAATTCCTAGTATTTTCATTGCTTAAGGAAATGCCCTGAAGGTGATTGTTTAAATCTGTCTTTTCAACCTGGTGTCCCATCAGCTCTGCCAGGTTGATTAAGACTGTTTTTAAGGATAGCTTGTTTAATACATCTTCATGGAGATACCCCAATAATAGCAATTGAACTGAGCTATTATTTGGTCAGTAAATTGGTCAGCTTAAAGAATTTAATTTTCTCAACTGCCTTTTAAAGATACACGATAATGATTTAAATTTTATTGGGTCAATTTTTGTTGGTAAAGGAGATATCAATATATTACGTTACATAACACTACTTACCAGGGTTGAAATGTAACTGTGTAAATCACATGTTTTCATACTTCTTTATCAACAGACAAATCTGCTAACGGTCCTAATGAATTGGCCATATCCTCATTACAGATTTAAACTCTCTTCTCAGGAAACTCTAAGGCTGTAGTACTGTGAAGTGAGAATAAGAATCTCTAACAGGGAATCCTCAGCACATCACAAAATTCTTTGGGAGTGGGATCCATGGTGGTTAATATGATATGAAATTGATATTTTTGTAGTGCAGAGATGCCCTATCTGTTGAGTGCATGTAGAAATATTGGGAAGAATGTTTGTTTTCATCCTCGAGGGGGCAGCAGTAAGCTTTTGTGAACAACCTAAAGATGTCTGAATTTTAATATGGCACTCTGAGCGCCACATCACACATTCCTGCCTTGGAGATTTCAGACCTGCATCTACCCTCACAAGTGTGTCTGAAACCCTGCAAAAGGGGAAATATTTGTGTGCACACACAAGTGGAAAAATAGCTGGCAGGGGAAAGGTTTTGTGAGCACGTGCACACACACACTGCTGCTTCATTGCTCAGTGCCTCGCTACCTCAAAACTGCTTTTCCTTTTTGGTAAAAAAGAAATTTTGAGTCTTTCTGGCGCTTTTGCGTGTAACATGCCATTTGTTCCTGTGCTGCCTTAGACCAGAAATCTGCAGGAATGCTTGCACGTTGATACCAAACGAATAATTCCTGAGACTCTCTGTCCTCCATTCTTGTTGCTCCACAGTTGCAGGCCACGGTGGTGGGGCTCCTGGCTGCAGTGGCAGCAGTCCTTCTTGGTGCCTTGGCCAAAGGCTCCTTGGAGCTGAACCAAGCAGCCATCCTGTGTGCCAGCAGTTTGATGACAGCGTTCATAGCCGCCCTCTCGCTTGGTGAGTAAACTACTCAACTTTAGAGTAGGATCCAGTTGTCTCTGGAAGCCTCTCTCTGTACCTTGCCATAAGCAGTCTCAGGTCCACTTCCTCTCTTAGGATGACTCCAGTGCTCAGGTATGCTTCCCAGTAGTTTTGTCATGACTGCCTATTCACATTGAGCCAGAGCTGCTAGAAAATTGATTGATGCTTTTAGGAACCCAAGTACCCTCAGCTTTCTGGCCCTTCACCCAAACCAAATGTCCCACCTTCTGCCTTTCATGGGCTCCAGTTGTCTGCTTAGAGCAGGAGTCGGCAAGGCTTACCAGGCATGGGCCACATCACTCCTGCGGAGATCCTCTGTGGGCTTGACCAGTGCAGTGCGACGCCGGAAATTGTGTCTGCACATGTCCACGACGCCGGAAATCGCTTCTGCCCATGCTCAGATGCCCAAAATTGTGCCTGCGTCTGGGCATGCACAGAAGCGATTTCCAGCGCCGCAGACATGTGCAGACGCAATTTCTGGCGTCTGTGCAGAAGCGATTTCTGGAGCCACGGAAGAGAGTCCCCGCATCACGCTGCACCAGTTTAGCGCAGCACATGGGGACTCGCCGAGTGGGCGGCTCAGTTTGGGGGTGGCTCATGGGCCGGTTAAATGGCCTCCGTGGGCCGCTTCCGGCCCATGCGCCACAGGTTGGGATCCCTGGCTTAGAGAAAACTCTGTCGAAATCTAGATAAGCAGTCTTAGGTACTAAGTGCATTCCTCTCTCATTTCTGATCTTCTAACTTCAGCCGTCGTAATATGTTGGCATTCTCTGTGCCGTGGGGATTTTATGTAACTCCAGAAAGACTGTTTCACAGTGCTTTTTGCCAAATGGAGCATCGCTGCTGCTAAGAGGAGAAGCTTGCAAGTCTTCCACAAGAGAGCAGCATAAGACCTTTAAGAAAGAAGGAAGTAGGTGGCGGCATCAGAAATGCTGGCACCCTAAAATACAAAGAAATGAGGGCAACATCTTAGGATGATGGACTGCTCCTTCCTGTTTGAACAAGGCGAGATGGTTTAGGATGCCAGATTGCTACTCCTTTGTTTTCCTCAGTGATCTGAGTGGGTCTGAAAGAGAAATATGATACTATTGACACATTTCATGGAGGAATTTATTTTGGCTCTGATAGCTAAGTGTATCTGCCATGCGTTCAGGCGCCTTATTCCTCTGAACATCACTTGCTGGGGATAAGGAACAGTGTATGGCCCCCTGCCTTAGGAACTCAGGAAGCTGCCTTGTATCCTTGTTACAGGTGGGTAGCCGTGCTGGTCTGCCATAGTCGAAACAAAATAGAAAATTCTTTCCAGTAGCACCTTAGAGACCAGCTGAGTTTGTTCTTGGTATGAGCTTTCGTGTGCATGCACACTTATCTATACTTGTATATACTTTCGTGTGCATGCACACTTATCTATACTTGGGTATCTGAAGAAGTGTGCATGCACACGAAAGCTCATACCAAGAACAAACTCAGCTGGTCTCTAAGGTGCTACTGGAAAGAATTTTCTATTTTGTATCCTTGGTCCATCTTAACTCAGTATTGTCCACATTGAATGGCTGCAGCTCTCCACGGTTTCAAGCAGGACATTTCTCCAGCTGTACCTGGAGATTTCTGCCGGCAAAGCAGACTCTCTGCTACTGAGCCATAGCCCTTCCCTGCCTTCATTAGGCCCGAAAGCGTTGCCAATAGGAAATGCCCAGCACATTGTGGTTTGCCAGGGCTTTCAAGCCTTTACGAAGGACCAATCATTCTTGCAGTTCTCAGGTTAGAACCCTCTTGTTCGGAAAGCTTTCAGGCATAGTGAAAGGGAGTCCATTTGGACTGCATGTGGTATGGATATCTATGTTTTACCTGGCCTCAGCTGATATATTCTCTCCCCCCCCCCCCAATCCCTTGTGCAGAAGCCCTTTTCTCCCTAGCTTATCACCTCACCCCAACTTATTCCTGTAGTTAATGTACCTCCTTTGGCTTGTTGATTATGGTTTGGGAAATGTACATTAATAGAGGGACTAACTCACCCCCCCCCAACAAAAAAGAGCCACAGGCCCTGTCAACTTCTTTTTCAATTCCCAAAATAGCCTCCTTTGCTACTCTCTTTTCATCTTCTTCCTCCAGCGGGTCTTGCTTCTCTTCCAGATCCAGGCCGACTTCTCCTGCCTTTCCATGCCATCCTGGGCACAAGCCCTGGGCAAATTTCAGGGCTACTGCTCCCTCTATTGGCTTTAGGAGAGCTCAGCAGACAGGGAGTCTCCCTCACCTTGAACTGAACTTCCTCCAAACCACTCGTTTTCTTTTCTTTTTCTAGGTCTGGTGATGATCGGCGTGATCCTCGGTGCAAGGAAGGCGGGGATAAACCCAGACAACATTGCTACGCCCTTGGCAGCGAGCCTCGGAGACCTGATAACACTTGCCCTGCTAGCTGCCATCAGCAGCACCCTCTACAAATACATAGGTACGTTAGCTAAAGAAGCCTGGGAGCTCTGAAACCACAGAGTGGCCTCTCCCTAGACAGCTGCCCATGCTGGAAGGAAAGCAGATTCCCAGACTGACTAGGGTCTGCAGGGCTGGACAGCTGTGTTCTGCTTGTTGAGAGAGAGCCTTCAGGCTCTATGAATCTCCTAGTTCATTTAATGTGGCACAGTGGGATCCATTTTGGTAACCAACAAGGGGAAATTGGAATTTGTGCAACAGATCCATCAAAACTCCTGCACTTGAAGCACCCTGTAAATTACCCAGTGCGAATTACCCAGACTAGATAGAAATAGAGGATCCTGTGCCTATTAGTTGTGTGAAAAATGAAATTTTGTAGGTTTGGGGGAGAGAAAACAACATGCGAAGATCCCCTCTTCTACAAAGGTGCTCCTAAAAGTATGGCATCCCTGTCCTCTTTGGCCTTGATGGTCCTCTCTCTACAATAGGATACCCTCCATCTCAGTTATCCCTTCTCTGTGCTCCCTCTTCATGAACACCCCCCCCCCCACCGGATAGGAAAAGATATCCCATCACAATGCAGCCTGCATATTAAAAGCTGATACAAAAGTTTCCTAATCTGTTATACACTTTCACTGAAATTTTAAAATTGCCAAGGCAGTTATTGCGTGACTGTCTGAGAGGAGTTTGTGGAAGGATGAGATTTTGGCTTGTGTTTTATTCTCAGTTGATTAAGGTTTTTTTTTCTTCTTCTTGGAATTTTGTAGCAACAGCAGTCCAAGCTAACTGGAAATTGAAAGCAGATAATGTGGGTTACTTAGTTGTTTCCTGTATGCTGTTGCTCATTTTACATGACAGCAAACATGCTACACCCCAACAGAGATAGGTGGCCTAATAATTTCTTCCCATTTCAGCCCTCCTCCCCTTCAGAAAAACCAGAGAACCAATGTAGCATAATAGGGCATTAGATTAGGACCACAAAAATGTAGTCATGAAGTCCACCGGTAGGGATTGGGGATGGATTCAGTTCAATTCAAAACGCAACCATCCTTAGAAATTTGCAGTACTGTACAGTTCTTCAACCAAGTAAGGTGTACAAAAATGCATATACTGAGGTAAAGTTTGCATTAAAATCAGGGGTGTCGCTGGGGAGGGGCGGTGGGGGCGGGACGCCCCCAGTGACAGGGTGAGCAGCGGCGGGTGGGGGTGTCAAGCGGCGGCCCCTCCCGCCACTCCCACGCGCCGCCGCTCCCTCCGTCACCCCCGGAGCAGCAGCACATGGATGAGGTGCTTCTGCCGCTTTTTTTCGGCGGGGGGGGGCGACCCGCGAGGTGGGGGTCACCCTTGTCACTCCCTCCTCGCTGGTCACCCCCCCCCCCCGCCGAAAAAACCGCGGGAGGGCGGGTGGGGAAAGCCTGGAAAGGAAGCAGAGCAGGCGCGTTTAAGCGCCGCTCTGCTTCTTTTTCCGCTTTCCGCCGCTTTTTTTCGGCGGGGGGGGCGACCAGCGAGGTGGGGGTCACCCTTGTCACTCCCTCCTCGCTGGTCACCACCCCCCCGCGCCGAAAAAAACCGCGGGGGGGGGGCGGGGAAAGCCTGGAAAGGAAGCAGAGCAGGCGCGTTTAAGCGCCGCTCTGCTTCTTTTTCCGCTTTCCGCCGCTTTTTTTTCGGCGGGGGGGGGCGACCAGCGAGGTGGGGGTCACCCGTCACTCCCTCCTCGCTGGTCACCACCACCCCCCCGCCGAAAAAACCGCGGGGGGGGGCGGGGAAAGCCTGGAAAGGAAGCAGAGCAGGCGCGTTTAAGCGCCGCTCTGCTTCTTTTTCCGCTTTCCGCCGCTTTTTTCCGGCGGGGGGGGCGACCAGCGAGGTGGGGGTCACCCATCACCCCCTCCTCGCTGGTCACCACCCCCCCGTCGAAAAAAAGCCTCGGAAAGGGGGAAATCCCCCCTTTCTGTATACACGTGCGTCGTGACGTCATGATGACGTCACGGCGCGCGTCGTGCCCCTCCCCCAGGGGGTGCCTCTGCGCTGCCGCCGCCCCCAGCAGCGCAGAGGCTAGCGACGCCACTGATTAAAATGCATATATACTAGAGGGACTATGCTTTGGAAAAATGGTTTGGCAAAATTGCATACAAAATGTGTATATTAAGATAAGGTTACCAGATTTTCTTCAATGAATCCGGAGACACTTTTCAACTTCGATGGATTTCGTATGGGGACTGATTTGTAAATCCGGGGACTGACCCCGGGAAACGGGGACATCTGGTAACCTTATATTAAGATAAATCAACACCTGGGGGGGGGGGGAACTGATGTGGGAATGTGGAGACCTGAATTTAGAATTGGAAAGTGAGAAACAGAGAAACCAAAATAGGCAGATTCATCCATCTCTGGCTGCTGTCTAACATTGGGCCACTCACTGCTCTTGACCTTGCTTACCTGAAAGGGCTGTTGTGGAGCTCCTGAGTGCTTACATTGTAAGAGAGAACAAATGCAAAGGGCTATGGGGCTTCTTGTGTTTCTGATAATTGTGTGGATGAAGGAATATTGACAGATCTAGCTTTTCTGTAGCAGTCCTACCGGTATGATGTAAAAAGTAACACCTGTAATCCCAGTTGGTCCCCATTCCCTGTTGAAGGTCTCCCACTTGATAGCTGTATAATTGTCTCTGAAAGCAGAGTTGCTTAGGATCAGACACTCCCTACCTCCAGTTATAAAATCAGTGGAGAAGCCCCCACCCCTTTGCTGCTGCTGCACTCGCCTCCTGCCCTGTATCACCTGGGGTGATGCTAAGGGCTGTGAAAATCCCATGCTCCACCCCCCAGAGAAAGGTGTTTTCCCTTTCTGGGTGACATCCTTCATGATTTAAGACAACTTTTGTGATTAAAGGCTTTGATAACTTCATACTCGTAGCCTCAGGCTTTAACAGAATCTTGTTTTGAGAGAGGGAGGAAAAAAAATATACAAAGCACATTTCCAGAATGCTTCATCTGCTCCATTACCTGCAAAATGTGTTGCAACTGGCCCAGCTTTGCACCAGTTATAAAGAGCAGATGGAGAACGATCATTAGCATATCAAAAGGCCTGGCGCAAATAATCCCCATTGCTTGAAGGTATTTCTGAAGCTTGCTTCCTTCTGCTTCTGAGTCATGCTTGTTTTGTCAGAGCAGCAGCATTCCCTCTCCCTCTTTCCTGACGTTCCCTGCACTTCTAAAGGTCATCCCAAGGTTGACTTATTCAGAAGACAGGCAGAAATAAAACAACAGGAGCTGATATAAGCTAAAGGGACAGGGGTGGGTGGGTGGGGATGAATAGGGCAATAACTGCTCTAGCTCTGAGTAGCTGGCATTCTAGTCCATTATCCCCCTTTTTGACAAGACAGTCTGGTAGCCTCACAAACAGTCCTGGGTGCTTCACAGAGAAGTATATAAAAGCTAGATCCAGCCTGCCTGGCACAAAACAAAGTCACCTCACAAGCTGGAGATACACAGGTGGATTATACCACAATCAATATTTTAGGGGGGGGAACCCACATAAAGAGGATAGCCATCAAAATAATTCAGAAGCTCTGTGCTGTACATTTGTTAGACTTCAAGGTTCCATGTGGTTTTTTGTTGCCTTTGCTCATGTTGAGCCTCGTGGTCCCTTTCCAACGCTACGATTCTACGAGTAAACAGACCAAGACAGCTGCTCTTTTTGAAATAACATGAACAATAGCAGCATACATATTAGGTCTGTGTCCGCTATAAATTCTAGAGTACTTGAGGCCAGGTCTGGAACTTTTTGCACATGGTCTAACTCTTTGAAGCTGCATCTAAATCTATTGTGAGGTCTCGGTAATTGTCAAAGGGGCGGGAGCCAGTTTTCATTACGTCATTCAGCACTTGAACTGAAATTCCTATTCCGGAGCTCTTTTTCTCATATTTGCAGCTGATCAAAATTTGGTAACAAAAGTTGACTTGTGTCGAACTGCCCTTACAGTGTCAGAAACGCTTGGTTGTCAGGTCTTCTCCCTTGATTAAGCCTGAGCTGCATCCTTCCCTTGGCTGAACTCAGAAATGCTCAGTTTTTTTCATTGGTTCAGTTAGAAGCTCGGGGTCTATTTTATTTTTCCAACAGTGTTGCTTAGTGAGCAGTGAGCAGTGACTGTTAGGGAATGGAAAAGGGGCTCTAGTTCCATTCTGGTCAGCCTGTTTACTGTTAACACACCTAGAACCATAGAATCAAAGAGTTGGAAGAGACCACAAGGGCCATCCAGTCCAACCCCCTGCCAAGCAGGAAACACCATCAAAGCATTCCTGACAGATGGCTGTCAAGCCTCCGCTTAAAGACCTCCAAAGAAGGAGACTCCACCACACTCCTTGGCAGCAAATTCCACTGTTGAACAGCTCTCACTGTCAGGAAGTTCTTCCTAATGTTTAGGTGGAATCTTCTTTCTTGTAGTTTGAATGCATTGCCCCGTGTCCGCTTCTCTGGAGCAGCAGAAAACAACCTTTCACCCTCCTCTATATGACATCCTTTTATATATTTGAACATGGCTATCATATCACCCCTTAACCTTCTCTTCTCCAGGCAAAACATACCCAGCTCCCTAAGCTGTTCCTCATAAGGCATCGTATCCAGGCCTTTTGTTGTTGTTCAGTCGTTCAGTCGTGTCCGACTCTTCGTGACCCCATGGACCAGAGCACGCCAGGCACACCTATCCTTCACTGCCTCTCGCAGTTTGGCCAAACTCATGTTAGTAGCTTCAAGAACACTGTCCAACCATCTCATCCTCTGTCGTCCCCTTCTCCTTGTGCCCTCCATCTTTCCCAACATCAGGGTCTTTTCTAGGGATTCTTCTCTTCTCATGAGGTGGCCAAAGTACTGGAGCCTCAACTTCAGGATCTGTCCTTCTAGTGAGTACTCAGGGCTGATTTCTTTGAGAATGGATAGGTTTGATCTTCTTGCAGTCCACAGGACTCTCAAGAGTCTCCTCCAGCACCATAATTCAAAAGCATCAATTCTACGGCGATCAGCCTTCTTTATGGTCCAGCTCTCACTTCCGTACATTACTACTGGGAAAACCATAGCTTTAACTATACGGACTTTTGTCGGCAAGGTGATGTCTTTGCTTTTTAAGATGCTGTCTAGGTTTGTCATTGCTTTTCTCCCAAGAAGCAGGCGTCTTCTGATTTCGTGACTGCTGTCACCATCTGCAGTGATCATGGAACCCAAGAAAGTGAAATCTCTCACTGCCTCCATTTCTTCCCCTTCTATTTGCCAGGAGGTGATGGGACCAGTGGCCATGATCTTAGTTTTTTTGATGTTGAGCTTCAGACCATATTTTGCGCTCTCTTCTTTCACCCTCATTAAAAGGTTCTTCAATTCTTCCTCACTTTCTGCCATCAAGGTAGTATCATCAGCATATCTGAGGTTGTTGATATTTTTTCCGGCAATCTTAATTCCAGTTGGGGATTCATCCAGTCCAGCCTTTCGCATGATGTATTCTGCATATAAGTTAAATAAGCAGGGAGACAATATACAGCCTTGTCGTACTCCTTTCCCAATTTTGAACCAATCAGTTGTTCCATATCCAGTTCTAACTGTAGCTTCTTGTCCCACATAGAGATTTCTCAGGAGGCAAATGAGGTGATCCGGCACTCCCATTTCTTTAAGAACTTGCCATAGTTTGCTGTGGTCGACACAGTCAAATGCTTTTGCATAATCAATGAAGCAGAAGTAGATGTTTTTCTGGAACTCTCTGGCTTTCTCCATAATCCAGCGCATGTTTGCAATTTGGTCTCTGGTTCCTCTGCCCCTTCGAAATCCAGCTTGCACTTCTGGGAGTTCTCGGTCCACATACTGCTTAAGCCTGCCTTGTAGAATTTTAAGCATAACCTTGCTAGCGTGTGAAATGAGTGCAATTGTGCGGTAGTTGGAGCATTCTTTGGCACTGCCCTTCTTTGGGATTGGGATGTAGACTGATCTTCTCCAATCCTCTGGCCACTGCTGAGTTTTCCAAACTTGCTGGCATATTGAGTGCAGCACCTTAACAGCATCCTCTTTTAAAATTTTAAATAGTTCAGCTGGAATATCATCACTTCCACTGGCCTTGTTGTTAGCAAGGCTTTCTAAGGCCCATTTGATTTCACTCTCCAGGATGTCTGGCTCAAGGTCAGCAACCACATTTCCTGGGGTGTATGAGACCTCCATATCTTTCTGGTATAATTCCTCTGTGTATTCTTGCCACCTCTTCTTGATGTCTTCTGCTTCTGTTAGGTCCTTTCCACTTTTGTCCTTAATTGTGGTAATCTTTGTACGAAATGTTCCTTTCATATCTCCAATTTTCTTGAATAAATCTCTGGTTTTTCCCATTCTGTTATTTTCCTCTATTTCTTTGCATTGCTCGTTTAGAAAGGCCCTCTTGTCTCTCCTTGCTATTCTTTGGAAATCTGCATTCAATTTCCTGTATCTTTCACGATCTCCTTCGCATTTTGCTTGTCTTCTCTCCCCCGCTATTTGTAAGGCCTCATTGGTCAGCCACTTTGCTTTCTTGCATTTCTTTTTCATTGGGATAGTTTTCGTTGCTGTCTCCTGTATAATGTTACGAGCCTCCATCCACAGTTCTTCAGGTACTCTATCCACCAAATCTAAATCCTTGAACCTGTTCTTCACTTCAACTGTGTATTCATAAGGAATTTGATTTAGATTGAATCTTACTGGCCCAGTGGTTTTTCCTACTTTCTTCAGTTTAAGCTGGAATTTTGCTATAAGAAGCTGATGATCTGAGCCACAGTCAGCTCCAGGTCTTGTTTTTGCTGAGTGTATAGAGCTTCTCCATCTTTGGCTGCAGAGAATATAATCAATCTGATTTTGATGTTGCCCATCTGGTGATGTCCATGTGTAGAGTCGTCTCTTGTGTTGTTGGAAAAGAGTGTTTGTGATGACCAGCTTGTTCTCTTGACAGAACTCTATTAGCCTTTGCCCTGCTTCCAGGCCTTAGTGTTCTTCATTTATTTTTACCTTTACCTCATATTTTTACCTTTACCTCATAAGGCATCGTTTCCAGGCCTTAGTGTTCTTCATTTATTTTTACCTTTACCTTTTCTTTTACCTTTACCTTTCTTCACTTATTGCTTAGTTTACTGCTCTCCTGTACCTTGCTTAAAAGCTTTTTTTTTTTTAATCAGCTGTGTGCCTTTTCCTTTTATGGAAGCTCCTTGGCTCCTTTTAGGAGGTATCCTTTTTCCTCTGTACGGATTAACAAGCTTCTTTTAAATGCCGGGTTCTGCAGTATGACAGAATCACTTCTTGGAGATGTGGTAATGAGCTTGTTCTGTTACCCCACAAGAGCAGTCAGTTAGGGTTTCTTAATTTTCTACCTTTGGGTAATTCTGCTTCTGCCAACTCCATCTTGCCAACGTGATGAAGGGGCTTCTGTTTGAAGATTAGTAGCAAATCCAGTTTGTATACTCTGGGGTGGTGCTTACATGGAATTGGAACAAGAAAACACACTGACCCTGAAGTTAGTCGTGCTTAATTAAATTCCACTTAAAGCACTGGATCCTAAGGATCACCTTCTCCCATGTGAACCTGGGCACTTGGAAGAGAAGATAACTAATGGTAGCTCCTTATGTCCTTATCCAGCTCTGTTGCTTTGTTGCTGCTGGTCCTGTAATTGTGATACTTCATTTAGGCTTTAGCTTTATTTTGATGTAAAACCCACTTGGCACATCCTTTTGGATGGAAAGTTGAGATAATAGATTAATTACAAAGAAGGTCTGCTCATGCAACAAAACATCCCCCTTCCTCCTCCCATGCTCCCTAAATCTGTTCCAGAGGGTTGGAGGGAGCCCCAGAACAGATTTAGGGGGTGCACAGGGAAAAGAGGGGAGAAAAGCCCCCCTTTCACAAGCAAGTCCTCTTCTCTGCATGTACCCCACTTGGCACTACATTGAATTCCAACCATATAAATTAATTACATTTAAAAATAAATGTAACTTGGTCCATTGGTTTTTGAGACTTTACACATCTAACGTTCTCTGGAATACGCCCCACTCTCCTGCCATAGCTGTCAACTTTCCCCACTTTTTAAGGGAAATTCCCTTATTCCAAATAGGATTCCTCGCAAGAAAAGGGAAAATTTGACAACTATGTCTCCTGCCTGCTAGAGCATGCTTACT
Source organism: Lacerta agilis (assembly GCF_009819535.1). Lineage (NCBI taxonomy): Eukaryota > Metazoa > Chordata > Lepidosauria > Squamata > Lacertidae > Lacerta > Lacerta agilis. The sequence continues at coordinate 83,416,771 of NC_046313.1, read as the reverse complement.
ATTTTTGCTTTATGTTTTCTATTGCGGCAACCAATGCATTCCCCCATGTCAGCTAATTCTGCTGGCTGCTTATAGATGGCGATGGAAGCAGGCAGTGATGGAGAAATACTGCATAATTCCTAGAGCAAACAGGCTTGGACACTCATCACTGCATCTGTAATTCGCTTGAGAAAGCGGAATGGTCTTCCCTACAAAGTTGTATCCTTTCAGATTTGGAGATGTGTTGTGGAAAGGGGGGTGATTGAGTTGTCATTGTCATTGTTTTTAATTATGTATTTTTTTTGTTTGTTTCTTATATTGCGATTTTATGTTGTGAACCACCCCGAGATCTATGCATATAGGGCAGTATACAAATTTAATAAATAAAAATAAAATAATAACAAACCTTTCCTTTTCTTTGGCAGAGGTGAGGTACCTGTCGCCTCTGATCTGTGCCGTCTTCATTGTTATGATTCCTCTTTGGGTGGCTATTGCCAGGCAGAGTCCTCCCGTTGCTGAAGTCCTCAAGTCTGGGTGGCAGCCAGTCATTGTTGCCATGGCCATCAGCAGGTAAGCATAGTGGGCTAGACATGGACGGGAATTTAAGAGGTCTTGTCCCTGATGCTAACGGTGCAAATACGACGCTTCCAGGGAGAATTTCTTCCTGTGTATTTGGTTTGTAGCTAACATGTTCTTGGAGTGTGGAGCCTTAGGGAGCCCAAACAGTGCCATACATGCACAGGACATGTCGGCAAGCTGGGGGAATGCCCAATGTTTACAGAAATACAATACAGAAGAAAACTCTAAGGTGGGGGGGGGTTCCCAAAAGTGTGCAATGAGGACAGTGTTCAGTAACCACAAGATGCTGACGGACTCTTGGTATAAGCGTGAACCAGCCCCAAAACTGCTTATGTGCATGTGTTAAACGAGACAAATTAGGCCTGCAACAAAATGTTGCAGTGTGCAGGCTTCCAGCCACGTCCTTTTGCAATATAACTCTATTTCCATTGGCCCCCACTTCTTGAAAGGAATCAGCTGGGATAACTGCACAATGAGCTAATTTGAACTGTAAACAGCATATCTCTACTTATTTTAGAATTCAGTGACCAAACAACTGCTATCTAATAAGACACAGGCTGGACACACGCTTATTTATGATTACCTTGGGAGGTCAGGGCATGTGGAAATGCAGCCATGTTTTTTTTAAAAAAAAGGCAGGACCCTTTGAGTATTGAACTTGGCAGGGTGCCCTCTTGGTAGTTCCTCTGCCCACAGGGTGGTGGTGGTCCAAGAGAGGGCAGTTCTAAGTTGTGGGATTTCCTTCCCACCGAGTTGCGTCTGGTACCTTCACTATACAGCTCCCTGCCAGTGCTGAAGATGTACCTCTTCACCCTAGCTTGAGATGCATAGTGTTGCGTGTCACCCCAATATCCAAGCAATGCAAGACTCCAGGGGTTCCAGGCGCTCACCCAAGGTCCGTGTTTCCTTTAAGAAATGATGCACAGCGGAGACTATGGTGTCTTTATGATATATGGTTTATTTACACATATATACAACCTGAGCATGCAAGGGTGAGGTTCACAGCACTGACACCCCCCCCCCCCCAGGGTCTTGCTTCTCCCATAACTGCAGCTTTGGATTCAAACGCAGAAATCAACCATCATGCTCTGACCCTCTTTCTAGCCTGCTGACTTTAACAGACTGCAACCTTTTTTCTTAGGTCCTGTCATAGCCAACTCTAAAGTCTCTTCTTCAAACTCTGCTTTGTTTCCGAAAACTAACCCTGAGTTGAGCGGAAGGTCGCTCCCATTTGCCATCTGGCACAGAGCCCCTTCTAATTTCGCTTTCCTAATGGCTCCTTACCTTCCTTTTGTCCTCCTAATGGCCCATCTCCCCAGGCGATTTCTTGGTCAGGAAACTGATCTGGTTTATATTTTAACATTTGCCTTGATTAAATTCTAACCCTTACTGGACCCAGGAATTTAGGGGGGTCTGGTAATCACAAACTCAAAACTATTTTTACACCCCACCTTATTTTTGTATTATTTATTTTTTTAATATTAGTAGTGTTTTTTAATTGCTGTAACCTTAGGGTGAAGGGCAGATAATGAATTATAAGAATAATAAGAATAATGCTGATGGTATGCATATTGCTACGTGGAGGTACCTTCCAGAGTTTTAGTTCTTATCTTGAAATTTGTTCCAATCACATGTGTTTATTCTTTTCAACTTTTCTTTTGCTTTTTATTCCACCTTAGTTCAGATCAGATTTCTAACAGTCATGGCATGGCTATATTCTCAAGAAAATACTCTGAAGCCATAAATGATGATGGTACCCATAATAAATGAAATTTATGGCCTTGTACTTGTCATATTATTTAAAATGATATGCTATAAAGTGCTACAAGTTTTGTTTTTCAATCTACTGTGCTTGGTCTGCTTCGGTGTTGAAGACATTTCCTCAGTGTACCGTGTGTGTGTGTAGAATGTTTAATAATAATAATAATAATAATAGAAATGTATACCTCCCTTCATCCCAAAATCTTTCCTGTTGTGGGATTTCAGATACGTACTATTTTCCTTCAAGTCTTCCTAGCCTGGGAACTGAGGTGAAATCTTTGTTATCTTAGTAAAGCTGTCCGCCTGAGTGGCATCAGCAAAAGTAAGGATTTCCACAGAATATTGCTGGGGGGAAATCAGGATGAGAAGCAAATGTAATCACAGAAGATATTGATTATTTACACAGTCACTGAGTAGTGGGATACTAACAGATGAAGGATATACTCATGTTCTCTCATTTTTTGAAAACAGCATTGGGGGACTTATCTTGGACAAAACCATAACCAATCCAAACTTTGAAGGCATAGCTATTTTCACTCCTGTGATCAATGGTAGGTTGGTTCTTTTTTTCTTTTTCTTTTTAAGCATGTCAGGCTGCAAGTGAAATATATGTCCTTGTTTTCACCCTCATCGTGGTAGGACTTAAGAGAATCCCCATTTTCAGATCCGTAAGCGAGACGAATCCTGCTTGCCACACATTTAATTTATTAGCTTTAAGTCTGGGTTGGATAGACCAGAGATTTAAGGTTAGTTGTGGAGCACATGTATTGGCTGTGCAAAAGGTCCTGGTACAGACCCTGGTATTTCCAGATAGGGCTGGATAAGACACCCACGACAATGCCATTTAGTGAAGACAATACTGAGATAAACAATCCCTTGGTCTGACTCAGTAAAGCATCTTGCTTTGTACTTAAATGTTAAATTTCCAGTGGAAGATTAAATGCTTCAAAAGCTGTGTATAGTACTTAACACTTTTGTGCTGGCCCTGGAAATAGGCACAAGTGACTGGAGTTTGGATTTCTAGGGCATAGCTGTCAATTTTCCCTTTTTTTTGCAGGAAATTCCCTTATTCCAGCGCCGTTTCCCATTGCAAAAAAAGGGAAAGTTGACAGCTATGGCCATTTCCCAATGCAAAAAAAAAAGGAAGGTTGACAGCTCTGTCTAGGGTGAGATCCAATGTCAGTCATACTCAGGGTAGACCCATTGAAATGAATTGAATAGTCCTGGAATTTCCCTTTCATCGTGAGATATGGAAATTAAACAAAATGGGTTTGGAACAAATGTGGTTTTAAGCTTTCTTTAAATATACGGATATAAATAAGGCAAATATAAAAAAGTTTTAAATAAATAAAACACAAGAATGAAGTAGAGGATTGCTCCACTCTGAACTCAGGAACAGCATTCATGTGAACAGGATTTTACCAAGAACTGTTGTCTCCATCAGTGCGCCCACATGGGCAGCATCAGGGAGCATTACAAGGAGTGGAAGATCCCAGACATATAAGACATTGTCAGGTTTCGACAGAACTAACCTCTATCTGCTGAACATGAAAGGTGACTTCTCCTTCAGAAAGTTAATATTTGTCTTGCAATTTTACCAGGCCTTACATAGAGCTGATTCACTCGGCTGAATTCAGTGCTTCCAGAAGAACATTGTGACAATGCTCTGCCATGCTTTGCTTTTAAAACTTAAGAGTTTTCTGGTTCTGTTTGTTTCTGAGAAGGGGGATTGAAAGCAGCTGTTGGATTTCCAGTGCTGCAGTTGCTGTGCCAGATATGTCCGTGAGACTCATTATTGCCAAAGGTTTATAGGACAATTGCTTCATATAATCTGAGGTGGTTGAAGACATAATGTTGCTGTAAAATAGCACCCCAAAGGGAGACGTTCACTCGGGGCTTTCTCCTTTCAATTACTTTATGGGTCCTTTCTCATAAGCTTATGGACAGCTGCAAATAAAACATTTTAAGTGTGTTTTAAGCGCAATATACAATGTGACACTAGATGCCGATGGTGAGCCTTATGGAAAATTCAATGTATTTTTATAAACACTTTTTTTAAAAAGAATTTTCAGAATGATTTTTTTTACATGTGTGTAGATTCCACCTGAGTGACAGCCAGAAATTAGTAGTATTATACAGTGTGCCTCAAGAGATGGCACAGTAGAGAAGGAAATGGAGTGAGGCCCTAGAGCAGGAATCTGTGTCCCTCAAGATGTTGAGCTACGACTCGAGTCCCTGGCAATGGGCCTGGGGGAAGTCTTAGTCCAACTCTTTTCCCCCAGAGGCTGTTTTTAATTCAGCCTCTCTCAGTTTTAGCTTTGTTATGCTGTTCAAACACTCTGCATTGTTTACTGTCCTATCACATTTTAATTGATTGCAATACATTTTTCACTCTGTTTTTCTTTTCTGCTTTGAACACCTCTTCCAGGTGTTGCAGGAAATTATGTTTTTCGTTCTGTTTTTGTTTTCTGCTTTGAACACCTCTTCCAGGTGTTGCAGGAAGTTGCAGGATAGAAATTTTGTCGCAAGTAATAAATAAGCTAGCATGCCAAGAGCCTGTGAGAATGCTGGGTGGCCCATATCCAGCGGAGACTAATTAGATTGATGGTGCTGAACTTTTAATTTGTCCTTTCATTCCATGGTTCCTTTCGTCAGAATAGAAATTGCTGGTACCGTAATTACCACAGTTGCAGATATACTGCAGGTGGTTTCACAGCCAAGCACTGCAGCACCTGTTAGCTGTTTGTTATAAAAGAACCTGTCTATGCACAAGAGTCAAACAAGTTGCATTACAGAGCACCTGTGTTGGGTTTCTTAACTCATGAATATCGAGTATGTGATAAGGAAGGAGGGAAATCTTTCTCAGAACTGGAAGTACGTTATTTGGTTATATATCTGGAGCAGGAGAAACGAAAGGAGAAGCCCTGTTGCAGTTCATGCAGCAGTTTTGCAATTCCTTTTCTGGTAGTTAGAAATTTGAGGAGGCCTCTGTCCCCTGAAAGATTTACAATGCCTGCTGAGGCCTCAAGGCAGTAACACAAGTTGCTGCGGCCCCTGTAGCTTCTTTCCATTTCTTTGTGTAATACCACAGTAGAGATTGTCATTGGAAGTCTACTCAGTATTGATCCAGAGCAGATTCCAATGTACAGTTAGCAGAGTAAAAACTTAAACACGTTGCAGGATTTCCCCTAAAATAGACGAGAGGCAATTGTATCTCATCCAGCAGAGCTTTACTGCTACTGAAGGCAAATGAGCATAAAGGTCACAAATCCAATACATTCAGGATTGGCACTGTCCATAAGAAATCCAGTTGCAGCAGACGTAACCTAAACTTACAAACATATAGTAAGACTATAACCTTAACACTATATATGGAACACCACACCAGAAAGAAAAAGAGAGAGTGAGACCCAGGCTCCTTCTGGCGTCACTACGGTATTATAGTCAGCGTGACCTTGACAGAAAGAGGTAACAGAACCAGCTTAAACCAGCTGTACTCAGCTTCTCAGAAGGAATAACCCAAACACCAGTAACCTTCTGCTTGCTTCTTTCACACAGAGAAGCTTCCATAACCCTCTTGAATTAAGTAAAATAGGAAAGATCGCTACACCAGATCAATACTTTCTGTACTAAGAAATGCAAACTGACAGAGAGAGAAGATCTTGGGAACTATGATTTTCCCACCCTGGCTGCTCTCTCACTTCCCCACCAGCTGAGCGTTGGCATTGCTGGCCGTGCTTAAAGCTCACGCAGGGCATTGTGATATGTACAGGTGTGCTTGTGCAGCTGCCGGGCAGTTGGTAGAAATCTGGGGCAACGCCAGTAACAACAGAAGCAGTTCTTCTTGTACGAAGCATCCATAGCACCAATCCAGTTTTTGTTCTGTCGGTATTCTAGTGCTTCGCCGCTGATCAGGCGACAGCAGCGTTTCCTGCCTCACCATCCGCTCATGAGCAATGCTCTAAAGGATACCGAGCTAGAGAAGGCGATGTAAGCCAGTGGCAGTAAGGCGGTTCGGTAGCTTATAGGGCAGACACCTCTGCTTAGCTTTCAGACCTGTGGGAGTGCATGAGTGGATATTGACTGATCACCATCCTCCCAGTGTCTCCCAGCTATTGAGGATTAAAGGGTGTGTTCTGCTTTTTTTCTCTTTTTTTTTTTTTTTGGCTTTGCAGGTGTCGGCGGCAATCTGGTAGCTATCCAGGCCAGCCGCATCTCCACATTTCTGCATCTCTGGAGCATGCCTGGAGTCCTGCCACACAAGATGAGGCAGCACTGGCCAAATCCATGCACCACCTTCTTCAGTTCAGGTAATCTGCTTTCTAGGTACTGGTGCCTAGCTACTCTCGCATCTAAACCCCCAGGGAGAACTGTGCACTAGCCCAAATTATTGTTCTTAATAATAATATTAGTTGTATTTATTTGTTGCTTACTATAAAAAAAGTCCCAAAGCAATGTTCAGGGTTGTTGTTTTTCAAAAGAAGCATACAATATCAAGTACACATCAGAAGAGTAAAAACACTGAAAGTGCTCATCCTTAAGTAACATGAAAGAGACACATCCAGCCCCACGCAGCTAAAACATGGACACCAATGGCAAACCGCATATATAATGGATCTCCCATTTGGGACCAGCTCCTTACTAGCGGATCATTTTGTATTCGCTCAGTATAACCAGAGTTATGATGTCATTTGCCTTTTCTCCTCTGCAGGAATAAATTCAAAGTCTGCTCGTGTCTTGATCCTGCTAGTGATCCCAGGGCACCTGCTGTTCATCTACACCATTCATTTCCTGCAGGCAGGCCACACGGCTCCCACCTTCACTTTTGTCGCCTTCTACCTGATGGCTGCTGTTCTACAGGTAACCAGAAACTTGACTTCTTCTTTTTTTTTTTAGTATAAGTTTGGGTCCTGCCATGTGTTCCAGATTCGATCAGCCACTGTAGCTATATGAATGCACCGGGGACAGACTCCAGTTTCTACAAACCGCAGGCCGCCATCCTCATCCCAGTCCCTTTTAGATTTCTAAATTAACAGCACCTACTTGGAAGCCACAGTATCTTTTTAAGTAGAGATTTCTAGGGGGAAACTGATTGAGATGTCAGTGTAAAATGCTGCAGGGTGGCAGATAAAATCCCCCCCCCCCATTTCCAGCCAGAACACATCACCCTCTTTAGGCTGCTTTCACACCTTCCCCATGTCACTAAGAAAAAATATCAGTTGAAACTTTAAAATATGCAAATAAAAATATATATATATTAAAAAAAAAAATATCAGTCAAGCACCTTCCTTTCCCCATGATATTTGAATTGTTGAGTCAAAATCTCTATAATGGCTTGAAGTAAGGAGAGTTTGGGATCCTGGAACTGATCAAGGTGTCATAGATATGTTCAGGCACTGTTCAGACTGACAGCTGCTTAGTTAGCTTTAGGAAGGTGCTGGTCTCATCTGCCTGCAGACTATACCCAGGGGCTGCCATGGCCTTCATCCTGCAATACTTGCATTTAGAGCATTTCTGCGCTGACTGAAGAGCAGTGCTGTGATTTTAGCCCCACCCGCAACCTGGCAACAGTTTCCTGCAGCAGCCGCATATTGCCCACAATCATCTACAGAGAAATCTCTCTGCAAGCACCTCCTGGTGTGTAGGAGCTGTGCGTGAGTGGGACACCCAGTTGCACCGGTGTCTTGGTGGTGCAGGACCTCCTGTGCCGCTGTTCTTCAGCTGGAGCGTCGCGGCCTGATTCAAAGTGGGCCACAACAGGAGCACTGCCCCCATGCAGATAGCTGGGGGAAGTTTGAGAAATGGGTCCCCCAAGGCATACACGGGCTAAAAGTGGGTCTTCGGTCTGAAAAGGTTGTAGATACCTGCTCTACACACAAGTATACCAGGACTGCTCTTCAGGCAACCCCATGCAACCTGTGGCCTGCTCTGTGTGCTGCACAGAAATGCAATCCCTTGTGAGTGGCACATCAGTACGGCTCCTGTGTCTTCCCTGTTGCAGATGCCATAGCTCCACCCACCCACCCACTTCACACACAAACCAGTAGCAGGTTGGAAGGGCATGTCAGTCCTGAAACCAGGCTGGGTGAAGGCAATGCTGCTTCCTGCCCTCTGTCTACCTGCTAGCCTGCTGGCAGAGGGAGAGGGGTGGACAGAGCACACTTCCTTTGGCCCACTTTCATTCATTCACTCCCCCCCCCCTTGTGACCTCATCCTTCCACTTTAGCACGCGTGAATGTGGCGGCAAAACTGGGTGGAGGGGAGAATTTGACCCAGCCCTAAATATTCCTGCCCTCTAGGCCATGGAATCAAAGTTCCTCTGTGCCCCACTGTTGTTGCCAAGTCCAGTGCCTGAGTAACAGAAGCCATTCCCAGCAAAATGGAACTGTGGCTGATCTGCTGTACCTGGTTGTGTGTGTCTCTCTCTCCCCCCCCCCCCATGCTTACAGGTGGCAATCCTGCTGTACCTGGCTGACATTCTCGTGCGGCTGTTCTGGAGAAAGGGCATGGATCCCGACAACTATTCCATCCCCTACCTCACCGCTCTGGGAGACCTCCTGGGCACTGGCTTCCTGGCCCTTTGCTTTCACTTGGTTTGGATCTGCAATGGGTTGAAGACTATACCAAAGCACTAAAGGGGACTTCTGCTGCAGCACTGACCTGCCTACTGTTTCAACAAGTAAAAATAAAATAAAATCGCTATGGTGCTCTTGACACGGTCCAAACAAGGTATGGAGAAGAGGATGTCCAGCTCCTTAAACGGGAATGGCTTGGATATCCCTCCCCTTCCATCTAAATACCATGTAGGTGTGAAGTTTGAAAGATACCTACCAATGAAATGGCATCAACGTGGACGCAGCTTCCAAAGTGTCAGTAATGAATGGGTTGTGGAACGCTGCTCCTGTCTACCTTCCTCTTGGTTAAGAAGTGTTATTGAAATGGTCGAGTCCGAAAAGCCCATTGATGCTAATGGGAGGCTATCCACTGATCTCAGTGGGGTTTAGATTATGTCCTAGATGAGGATGTTTCACTGTCTTTGCCAGGCATCAGCTGGCGATCAAAGATGACATTTTCCTGTCTGTATTTCTTCTATATGTTCCCACACAGAGCAGGGTGGGGGAGAGAGAATTATGTCCAGGGCTAGTCACACTCTGCACAAATAATAATAATAATACAGTATATCCTACACAAAGGAAACCAAAAAAACTTTGCACCGCAGTAGCTCAGATTCTGCCTCACAATACCAGTCATTGCAGCATTGTATATAGCAATTTGGGTACTTTACGTTTCTCAGTTTGCATGCCGATGCTTAATTTGAGTGCTTTGCAGAAGTTTCGAAGTGTTGACACTGCAGTAGCAGGAGTGCAGTATAAGTTAAGAAGCGGGAGAAGGTGGCTGAGGATGGGGAAAATGTAGCTGGAAGGCATAAAATAGCCAAAACTGAATACTAAAGCTTCATATTGGCTGTTTGAATGGTTTCAAACAACCCTACCCACCCATAAAATCTTGAGAGGCTGAGCAGCTTCTCATCCCACTCTCCACTCCAGTTGTCCCGTCCAAAACTGCTTTCAGGGTTTGTGCAAGAATACTCATAGATTAAATGGCCAGCTCTGCTGATGGACTTCGTAAATACTTCTTGAGCAACTGAGAGAGTTCCCTACAGTGTGTTCTGAAGGCTCATCTGGGGGTAGGGGTGAGCTTTCTGTATTCTGCATGGAAGTCACTGTCCTGGGGAGCAATGTGCTGATAGTACTCAGAACCTTTTAAGAGTTCTGTGCCCATGGACTTCCTCAAATCACCTGTCCTTCCCAAGGCAGGAAAATCAGCCGCATTTATCCCTGGCACAGTGCTCTTAAAAACCCAGCGAGTTATTGCTTAAGGCTTGCAGCAGAGGCAGAGCATGTTTGGCCTTCTAGGTGTTGTTGGGCTTCCAACTCACATCAGCCCCAGCCAGCATGTCGGGGATGATCGTCTTTGTAGCCCAGAAGCACCTGGAGGACTACAGGTTACCTACGCCTGTCGGAAAGACCCAAGGGTGGATTTTCACCATGTCATCAGCATCAGTGCCAAGCGTAGTAGAATTGTCATTCTCTCTCCCTTGTTTTTTGTTTTGCAGTTTCAAATCTCATGAGTTTTTATGGTTTGTAGAAACATCCACCCACATGTAAAATAAAAGTGTAAAAATGGTTCATGTTTTGAGCGTTTCATTGTGGGTCCTGGTCTAGAACTGGGACAGAATATATTGGATATACCTCCTTCAGGTATGGATGAGGAAGCCTTCCCTTCCAAATGAAGGATTTAAGTTTGGTTTCCACATTTTAGCCATGGAAAATTATGCAAGTAAAACCTCAAAGTACAGTGGTGCCCCGCTAGACGAACGGCATTCGCTAGCAGAAGGCTGCCCCGCAAGACGAAAAAGTCAATGGGGCTGCCTCGCAAGACGAAAAAATATTATTATTTTCGGCGCGAAAACCTCTGCGCTGCATTGCCGCTTCGCTAGACGAAAAATTCACTCTACGAAACACTCGAAGAATGAATTATTTTCGTCTAGCGGGGTACCACTGTATATGTTTGAGGAGCAAGACATCCAATCCATTGTGTCTTCTGGTCAGTTCACAAATCAAAAATGAAAATAAAAAAGCAAGCAAAAGCAATAAACGGAAAAAGCTAATATCTCAACAACAATGGTAGCACCAAACATATGAAAACAATAACGAAAAGCTAAAACTCAGTGGAGGGGGGTGGGGTGGGGACCAAAGTGTTCAAAGGAAACAGTAAATTTCTATTATTAACCTGGAAGAGGTAAAAAAAAAATATCCTGGCACCAAAAATAACTTTATGATGAGAGTCTATGGGAAAGCATTCCACAACAGGTGCCACCAGCAAAAAAGGCCCTCTCTCTAGTATTCACATGCCTCACCTGACTTGGCAGGACTGGGAAAGTATATATGGGATATCCTTCAGGTATCCTGACCCCTGCGAGAGGCAGTGAAGGATAGGCGTGCCTGGCGTGCTCTGGTCCATGGGGTCACGAAGAGTCGGACACGACTGAACAACAACAACAAATCCTGACCCCAAACTACTTGGATCTCTCCTCTTGCAAGTCATCTTCATAACAAAATATAATGAATGAGCTCTTTCAGCGTGTGAGCAAAACATCTGTATCCCTTTTTGCACAAAGGCAGAATTACTTGGTTCCAGCTGTATTCAGCCACAAACCCAGATGTGCCACAACTCTTGTGGTCCGCCGAGGAAGAATGGTTCCTTGCTCTAAAGCTGGAGTAAAGCTCCCAGTAATTGAAAGAAGGTGGTGAGAAGGCATAATAAGTTGCACAATGCTTTATATAATCTTAAAACAGGCTTATTCCTTTTTTGAAAGAATTGAGGCATGGTGCAAAGAAAAAAAGGCATTCCTAAAGCAGGCCTGGAGGGAAAAGACTCCCCCTGTAGGGGGTGTGTGGTGGCAGTTCAAACCCTCTGCATGCTTGGTTAGCCAGTGTGACCCAACAGTTTCGCTACTTTAGGACTTCTGTGTTTTTGACAGTGCTGTGTATCACTGCTGCTGCTACAGGATCTGCTTTTAATTTCACCGATCCCACTTCGTCACTCAAACTAGGGCTCGAGCTGTTCGTTCCCCTGGAGTCATAACAAGAAATTGTCCCCTTTTTAGTAGAGTGGGGGGGGATTTTCTCATCCAGACCTACTGCAGGGCTTGTTTCCGCCTTGGACACGGCTCGGGGAGAATATCCATCCAAGTGTCAGCTCAGCTGGGCTCTTGTACAATTCATATTCATTTGAGTGGGGCTCTTGGACAAGAGAGGTTAAAAACAAATAAAAAGAAGTGTGCATGCACTTCTGAAGAAGTGTGCATGCACAAGAAAGCTCATACAAAGAACTAACTTAGTTGGTCTCTAAGGTGCTACTGGAAGGAATTTCTTATTTTATTTTGTTTTGACTATGGCAGACCAACACGGCTACCTACCTGTAAATAAAAAGACGCAACTCATGTCACATAGAGAACAACCCAGTGGATTATCTAGGCCAAGGATGGGGGATCTGTGGCCCTCCAGATGCTGTTAGACTCCAAATCCCATCAGCCCAGTCAGCGGTAAGGAATGGTGTGAGTTGTGGTCGCACAACCTCTGGAGGGTCACAGGTTTTCCATCCCTGGTATAGGTCCATCTAGAGCAGGCATAGGCAAACCTGGCCCTCCAGATGTTTTGAGACTACAATTCCCCTCATCCCTGACCACTGGTCCTGTTAGCTAGGGATCATGGGAGTTATAATCCCAAAACATCTGGAGGGCTGATCTAGAGCATAGGCTTTTTAAGTGGTGGATCCTATTTCCTACTGAGAAAAAGAACCTTGAACCCTTTTTCTCCAGTACTGGTTGACATTGCACCTGATGTCATATAGAGGAGGCAGAAAGGTTGTTTTCTGCTGCTCCAGAGAAGCGGACACGGGGCAATGGATTCAAACTACAAGAAAGAAGATTCCACCTAAACATTAGGAAGAACTTCCTGACAGTAAGAGCTGTTTGGCAGTGGAATTTGCTACCAAGGAGTGTGGTGGAGTCTCCTTCTTTGGAGGTCTTTAAGCGGAGGCTTGACAGCCATCTGTCAGGAATGCTTTGATGGTGTTTCCTGCTTGGCAGGGGGTTGGACTGGATGGCCCTTGTGGTCTCTTCCAACTCGATGATTCTATGATTCTATTCCCCACCAACTCCTATTGCTGTGCTTCCTCCAGGGAATGGTTTGTAATTTTTTATATGGTAGACGATAACAGTCTCCATTAAAATAATGACAGCTTTTTAAAGAATAGGGCCCTCTGAAAAATTCAGTGAATAAAGCAGGGCGAATGCACAACAAAAGCCTCCTCTCTCCCTGCTCCACACCCCCGGACTGCTTATCCAGGACTTTCCCTGGCTGTGGGTGGATTTTTCATTATCAAAGTCACCCTATAATTACTTATGCATTATGGGCTGGAGTTAAACTTCACCCCTTGGACTTTCCTTTGCCCTGCTTTTCAGTTTCAGTTGTGTTTTCCACCCATAAAGAAGCCCGTTTTCTGTCTGCTGCAAGAAGTAAGAATTTGTTTGTTCTGCAGTTCTGATGATGAGTAGAGCAGGATTGGGTGCTTATTGCTACAAGATGAAACAAAGAGATCTGAAAATAATACCTACCCTTTAATATTTTAAAGCACTCATTATACTCTGCCATAGTATAATGGCATATTATAATGCCTTTTCCTGAGTACTTCGTGGCATCCTAGAGGAACAGAAACACTGCAGAGCACATGATAGCTAGCCACCTAGGCTGCAACTCAGGAGAAATGCAGATCAGTGTCTCCCCTGACACTGTAGCATTAGCTGCCTTGAATTTCTTCTGAAAAGTAAGCAAATTTTAAAAATTAAAAAATAGTGCCTCATGCCAGTAAGCCAAGCATGGCACAAAATTTTGTAAAATGATACCAAGTGTGCATGCACACAAAAGCTCATACCAAGAACAAACTTAGTTGGTCTCTATAAGGTGCTACTGGAAGGATTTTTTATTTTATTTTTTACTTTGTTTTGACAAACAAACATACTGCTCTAATTATTTAGGGCTTGCCTACACCTCTATTTGCCCAGCTATTTTCCCTGGGGAAAACCTGCTGTTCACCACTGAATCGGACCAAATGATTGTTTTCTGTGGATTGCTGTTTGGTCCAATTCAGCAGCAAAGAGTGTGTTTTCTCAGGAAAAGCTGCAGGGCAAATGCAAAACCTCTCAGACCCATGGCTAGAAAGCATGGGGCAAGCAGAAAACCTCTCAGACCTGTGCTTTCTAGGCATGGGTGGACAAGCCCTCAGTTTGCAAAATACGATATTTTAGGGCGAACGTTAATGGTTTTACCTAACTCACTTTGATGGATGGTCTTAGCTGTGGGCAAGGCCTCATCAATACCTGCTGTGCACCTATTTGTGAAAAGTAGACAAGACCCATATGTTTCAGCTAACATTTTTCCTTTTGAATTCTGTGGATGTTTTGCAGGCAGGGAGCCACACCAAAAATATGCCTCTGAATATCCAGTAGATCACTGGACGTCTGTGGTAGATCACTGGTAGATCAGTGGCTCCACCCAAAGAAGCTGAACAACTTTGGCTCCCCTAAAAAAAGCTCAACATTTTGGCCCTTCACCCCCCCCCCCGCCCCATTGGCCTTCCCTCCTCCCTAAAAGAAGCTCAACAAGTTTGACCTGAACCCCACATAACAGGGCTTCCCTTCTTTAAAAAAAAAAAAGCTCAAAAACTTTGACCTGAACCCCCCAAAGGGGGGTAGATCACTGCCAGTCTTTAACTCTGTGGGTAGATTGCAGTCTCTTGGGAGTTGGCCATCCCTGATCTAGGGCATGCACTAATTCCCACCCCCTCATCCCATCCTCAAGACATATGATGCAACAGGAGGAAATAAGTTTCAATAAAAGGGGATTTCAAAGGCACATATTTAAGGTTGTTTGTCTAGTAAACCTTTTTTAAAAAAATATTGCCAGGGGGCCCACACATCCCAATCTTTGCGTTCTCTAGTAGAGAGATGGGAACTCATCACGAGGCAGATACACAAGAGTCCCACAGATAATTTCAGGGCCAAATCTCTGTGCCTTTTCTGTACATGGCAGGTTTCTGCAGATAAAATCCACCTGGCCCACACGTAACATATTTCCAGGATCTTACTAGCTTTCATGTTCCTGTGGATATCGGATGATCTCACATGTTCATGCTTCACTGATAAGTTGCAAGGCAGCATATGGCTAGCAGGACTGTGATCAAAGCATGATAGGGCACAGAGGGGAATCCTTTCTTAAAAATCACTGTCTTCATGATGTTATGACTGTTGTCTCACATCCATCTTTAGAAACGAAGGAAGGTAGTCCCATTATTCTTCATTTTCAATGTCTTATATACAAAGAACAGCACAAAACCTCTCACTACATCTGGCAAGGAAGGAACGATTTCCCGCTCAACCAAACAACACAACAGGCTCTTTGCCTGTAAGTATCAAACACCCAGTTTATTTAAGAAAGCAATTCTTTCCACAATGACAGTAGGTTGTAAAGAAAAATAAAAGGGAAATCAATAGCTGGAACACCAAAATCATACAGTATAAATAACAACATGCAGCACTTAAAGAATGTGTTAACTCTGCCTTATATCACCCATGAACAATCTTTCTGTCCATCCCAGAACAATGGAAGGCTCTGCCTCCCATTAACTACCCTTCAAACATGGAAATGAAGTGAAGTGAGTAAAGACTATCACTTTTTTTAAGGGGGGGGTAGAATTGAAAGTCGCCACCCCAAGCTGCTAACTCAGACTCTGTTCTGCCTCGCTCCCTGGAATTTGGAGTGGAGTCAGTACAAGGTGGTAGGTAGTACTGGGTCTTCCATGACACTGTATTTGGTACTGAGTCCATATTGGGCACAGAGAAAGGGGGGCTGAACCTGCTCCCACCCCAGCACAAGGGAGACAGTGAGCCAGCATGAGGGATATAGCCTCTACTCCAAACTCTGCTGGGCCAGTCACATCCTCTTCATTATGACCACAGCTCTGAGGGGAGATCCGAAGCAGCCACTGGTGCCCCTTGCCCACTCCCCAAGACCCACTCAGGAGGTTTCTAACCTCAAGATAAAATGGCGGAAGCCTTTCTGTACAGTGGTACCCTGTGTTACACATGCAATCCGTTCCGGATCGCACTACGTAACACAAACGCCCCAGAAAAAAAACTAAAAACCCGGAGGTTCGTGTATTTTTTCGCTTCTGCACACCTGCGTGTCGTGCGCGCTCCTGGGAGGACTTCTGGGTCACGGAGGTCCGTAAGACAAATGTACGCAACATGGAGCGTATGCAACTCGAGGTATGACTGTACACCAAAGATCACTGGGACTGGCGGCTGCTGGCTCTTCTACCATCATCGCCTGTCCGCTTTCCAATTTTCCTGCTCTTCTAATTTTGCCACCCCTGATTTTTTCTCTCTGCCTAAGTAGCCACTTAGTTTTCCTTGTGGTTAAACTGACTCTGGATGGAGCAGCTGCCCTGTGAGGAACGGTTGCAGCATTTGAGGCTTACTAGTTTCTAGAGATAAAGCAAGTGAAGTTGACTTGATAGAAGTTTACCAAAGTATTATTATTATTCATGGCACAGGGGTCACAGGTGGTTAGACTATTTCCTCTCACGTTAATGCTAGAAGTTGTGGAGCTCTAATGAAGCTGAATATTGGAGGAGTCAGGGCGGACAAAAGAAGGTACCGGCGCATAGTTCAGCCAGGGAACTCTTTCTCCCTCTCCCTGGATTCTCACCAATATGCCCGATGGAACCAGTGCTTCCCCCCCCCCTAAAAAAACGTTTAGGGGTATTTTCATTTTGACTCAAGAAAATCACCATTTTATAGTTCAAATAGGGAAAAATAAATACAGTTAATGGACAAAAGTACAAAGAACATGCATTACACCGGGAAAGGAAAGGAAGCTGCCATTGGAGGTGGTAACAACGAAACTGACCATTCACCGTGCTAGATTCCAACTCCTCCTTCACACATTAAACGCTCGCTTCCGTCTGAGACTCAGGAAACACCAGGATAGGAAATGAGGCCGCCATCAGGGGTATTAGCAGAACTGACGATTCACCATGCTAGAAAAGAAACTTATTTAAAAAATAGTTTCTTCTCTCGTTAGATTCACAAAATGTTCAGGGGTATGTGTACTCCTGAGTCCCCCCAGAAAAAAGTACTGGATGGAACCATTAATAGGAGGCACAACTGAAAGTAGCCAGAAATGTTTCTCCTGATAAAGCTTGGAGTGGTGCCCACCCTTAACTCCAAAAATCTGGGCTACCCAAATGACAAAACATGCACTTCTTATTCCCCACCACACAGAGCCACTCTGCAGGCATCAGCCAGTAGTTTTCCAACAGCAACAAAAGATTTGACAAGAGATGCAAAATGCCAACAGGTCAACACAGTCAGATTTGAATAACCTCCTTTAAAAATGCCCCAGGTGCCCCAGCACAGTATTTGCCTCATCCCTCTACCTGGTAAACAGTCAAAGCTGTGTTATTTAACACCAAACTCTGAAAGGAGACTTTGGTATTTGGGCATTTCACACACACACACAAATATTCTGGTCTGGCACAAAACACAATGTTTTTTAAACAAACAGGCAGGGTGCTGTTTATGAAAATTCTAAGTGATTTAAAGAAATGCATTCAACAGTCAAGAGAAAGAATTCAGCTGTTGCTTATTTTGCATGAAAAGAAGCTCAATTTCCCCCCTATGTAACACCAGGAGCCAATCTGATAGAGTCAACAGAGTTGCATTCTTGTTGATGAGGGTGCATTTTTAATTTTTTTTACCTCATATGCACGAATCCAGCATTAGGTAACCTATTTCAGCCCATGGATCACAGTGGCACACTGAAAGCTTTCCGGGGTCAACACCCACACACACGTACAGTAGATGCACCTTTTTAGCAAATTATGCCCAACAACCTCACAACAGTGACTATTCACTGGATACGCTGCTATAGGTCTTCTTTCCACACAGCTGAGAAGCACCAAGCTAAGTCCAGTTAACGGTTCTGTCAACAGTTTATGCCTACCCACAAATTCCCGAGTGGCTTCTACCGCTCGAAAGTGTGATGGGTAACCCCAGCCGTGTGGTGCCTTGACTCCATCAGGGTCTCTGCTGCTAGGATGGGAAGTAACTGCACTACCTTTTGCCACTAGGGCTGCTATCTTGTATCCTGAACACCAGCCTTTCCCTTCTAAATGAAGGTAGAGAAAGGGCAGAGGAGGCTCTTCCAATCTGTTCCTGCTGCAATCCTATCATCCAGCCCTCACTCACCTGTGGCGGCAGCAGATGGAACTCCAGCTGCATCTCACAGCAGGTGAGAGAAGGAAGAAGACAACAGAACCAGGGAGGGAATGGGGGAGATTTAAGTATTAAAGGGCAACATCCAGTGACTGTCGTCATAGGCGACAGCCTTGTAGGTAACCCAAGGAATGTGCCCTTGCATCGTTCAGCTTGGACACTGAGGTCCAGCTCTGAGGGCTTTCTGGCGGTTCCCTCACCAGGCAGAGGGCCTTCTCAGTGGTGGCACCCACCCTGTGGAACACCCTCCCATCAGATGGCAAGGAAATAAACAACTATCAGACTTTTAGAAGACATCTGAAGGCAGCCCTGTTTAGGGAAGTTTTTAAAGTCTGATGTTTTATCATGTTTTTAATATTATGTTGGGAGCCGCCCAAAGTGGCTGGGGAGGTCCGGCCAGATGGGCGGGGTATAAGTAATACAGTGGTACCTCGGGTTATGAACTTAATTCATTCCGGAGGTCTGTTCTTAACCTGAAACCGTTCTTAACCTGAGGTACCACTTTAGCTAATGGGGCCTCCTGCTGCCGCCACGCCTCCGGCATGCGATTTCTGTTCTCATCCTGGGGCAAAGTTCTTAACCCGAGTAACTACTTCCGGGTTAGCGGAGTTTGTAACCCAAAGTGTTTGTAACCTGAGGTGTTTGTAACCTGAGGTACCACTGTAAATTATTATTATTATTATTATTATTATTATTATTATTATTATTATTATTATTCACTGGAGTGTGGACTCTGATGAGGAAGCAGCAATTGCACAAAGGCACGAGCACTTTAAGTTGACCATCAGAGGCCTCACACGTTGCTCTTTTTGATTGGAGATTCCTTCCCACACAAGCATTGATCAATTGGCTGGGCAGGGGGTGTGGGTTAGGCCCACGTCTTTAAGGGCTGCTGTGCAGACACTGGCCAATGGTGCCTTCTGTGATTCTCTCCAAAGTGTGAACATAGGGAGCTGCCTTATACTGAGTCGGATCATTGGTCCATCTACCTCAGTATTGTCTACACTGACTGGCAGCAGTTTTCTAGGGGCCGAGGCAAGGAACCCTCCTAGCCCCACCTGGGGATTGAACATGGGGCCTTCTGCATGTGAAACAGATTCTGTCACTGAGCTATGGGCCTATGCAGGGAAGAGTTGTGGTTTGCCTGGGAAGTAGCGCAAACTGGAGCTGCCCTGCTCCCCTTAGAAATGACAGCCACGCTTGGCATTTTCTTTCTGCAGACTATTCCGAAAAGGGGGTTAGCTTGGACCTGCAGACTTTTCTCCATCTTGCTGCAATTGGGTCAGGGTTGGGTTGTTGTTGTTTTTTAAATAAAAATCTTTGTGGGGGGTAATGAAGATTTATTACTAAGTCAAAACCTATGGTGTTATGTTGCAAAGAAATGATTAAGGCCCCTTTCCAAGAACTCTTTGGAGGGCAGGCACACATCCTGCCGCAGAGCGAGCGAGAGGAAAGTGTGGCAATTTGGTGGCAGCTTGTTGATTAATGCAGCCGGGGAAGAGAGCAGATTTAAATCCGTTTTATGCAATGTTCTCTAACCTAATTGACAAAGATTGAATCCACATAAGATTATTCACACTTTTCAGCAGAAGAGGGGTGATAAATGGCCTCGCTGGTTCTGCACCAAATGCGAGAGACAAAGAGGACGAGTGCCATCATTCAGCCCATGACGCAGAGCAAGGCGGGTGGGCGGAGAGGGTGTGGGGCGAATTCTGCAATCTGCTCTGATGCACCAGGAGGGCAGCCATACCCAGGAAGAGCCAACATGTATAAGCAGATCCCTTAATTAACTTCAAAGACCCACATGAGGCTTCAGGTCACAGCAGCTGTGGAACTTCTGACAAAACCAAGTTTTTCTTCTTGGTAGATTGCAGGCTCTTGTAGGACAGCCAGCTGACTCCCCCGCCCCCAACTGAAACAAACCATTTTTTTTTCTTCATCCAGCAGATTCACACATGCTTCTCTTTAGAACCACAGCTGCCAAGGCTCATCCATCAGCACCTGTCACCACATCTCCAGCCTGGGAAGGAAAGCTGCATCTGTTGGATTGCTGCCTGCCGCTCGCCTGTTAAAGGCACACGGATCCTTCCAGCAGTGGTGGCTGGCGCCCACTGGATCAGGGATAGGATGGGAGATGCAACAGTAGGAAGAGCCAGTGACAGGCAGAGTCAACTCATTGTTCATACTGAAACATCGGTCCAAAGTTCATATTGAAATATTTGCTAGCCAGTTCTCTCCTGCCCATTCTGTTACCAAAAAACATACTGTGGAATATTTAAGTGGGGAGGGATATCCTAGAGTAAATTGCTTTGATTGAAAATTTGTTTTGCTCTGTGAACACAAAAGCTCCTAAAAGGAAATGCAATTTCTGCCTGCTATTCCTGAATTCAGGGGGGTAGCAGAACAATGAAGGTTTTAGGGAGTGAGCTCTAATTGGCTTGCCCTGTTATATAATAGTGCCTAGATCTGCTGTTTTGAAAGTAAAACTATGTCATGGAGGGGAAACCAGTACCTCCTCCCCCAAGGTGTTTTTTTTTTGAGTACAACCATCCCATCGCCTGGCCATCAGCCAGCCTGCTGGGAGTTTGTGAGAGTTGCGAGTCCAATGGCAGGTTCCCTACCCATTGTCTATGCCATAAGGCCCAATGGTACTGAGCCAGTATCTTTCTAAATTTTTCTTTTTTAAAAGAAAAGGTAGCAAGCACCCTATAAAGTTCCCTTCCCGAAGTTGGTTGCTATGCAATCTCTCAATAACCACCGCTGAGTCAATTTCCTAAGCAGAAAGAACACAAGAAAGGCCTGCTGGATGAGGTCAGAGGCCCATCTAGTTTAGCATCCTATGCTCACAGTGGCCAACCAAACTTAGTGGCCAAGAACAAACTTAGTTGGTCTCTTAAGGTGCTACTGGAAGGATTTTTTATATTTTTTTTTATTTTGTTTTGACAGTGGCCAACCAAGTTCCTACAGAATCATGCAAGCAGGACATGAGCACAACAGCACTCTCCCCTCCTGCTGTTTTGGGGCTTCTTAACTTGAAATGGCATCAGAATTGCCCATTTGAAAAAGCAGGAGAATGCGGAAGATAACAGACCTGCAATTGCTCCACAGAAACAGCAGCATGCATGTCAAGGTGCAAGAAGAGTATCGCATTCAGTTTAAATGGTTGTCGTTCACCCAATCGGCCTCGAGGTGTCCCCACAGCTCTATGTTGATTCTAGGCGCCACCAGTCTCAAGAGGCTTGCACTCTTGTATGGAAAGTTTGCATACAAACAGAGAAGTCACAGGGGCATATATGAGCAGGTTTGAATAATATGAAACACGCTTTTAAGCTATTGCATAACCCGATTCAGTTTGTGGGGAGCAATTCCAAATGGCTACTCAAGTCTCTTTATCCCAAGCCCACTCAGAACAGTAAGGATAGTCCAGATGTTGGCAAATGGCAGCTCCCAGCTCTCCTGACCATTTGGCTGAAGCTGTCCACATCATCTCAAGATCCCCGATGGACCATCCCAAGTCACCAGATCCAGGCCTGCAGCACAGTCATCCTCTTTATCAGCACAGTTAGTTAACAGAGTTGATGCATTATGGACAAAGGCAAAGACAAGGGTAACATTGTAGAGAGAAAAATGCTGCTTTATTGTAGCAAAACTGTCCATTTGGACTGAACTGATTGTCTCTTCAAGTACAAATGCTCCAAACCTAGGCAGACTGACCATGGCTTACAAGTTTCTCTCTCTCATGTCCATATCTAGGCAATATGTCTACCACTCCAAACATGTTCTTCCACTCCAAAACCCATGTCATCACTGAACCCATCACTTCTAGAGTGCATTCAAGTTCTTTGGGATTTCAAAGTGCTTTGCAGCAAAATGAAAATGGATATGCTGGAGGACTGACTTGGCCCATGAAACAAAGGCAGCTTTTTGGGGGGGGATGGGGGATGGGAAGCAATGATTAATATGCAAACCAGTCTATGGCAAATGGTGCATTCAGTCTTAATATAATCCAATCTTAATGTAAGGCAAGTCTTCCTGGGTGTAGGATTTGTACAGAGCAGGGCACCCCTAATCAATGAACACTGTTCTCTGTCCAAACTCTTCCTGAACCAAATCCAGCTGATAAGAAGAATTTTAAGGGCGCCAACTCTTTCCAAATCCACCATCCCTTTGCTCAGAATGGCACCTTGGCCCAGCTGAGGCACAACTTGCAAAAACACAAATGAGGGAGCCTCATATCCCCCAAGGCAGGGGAGGCTCCAAGTTTCAGCATTCAGCCCTTTCATTTTCTCTGTACAAGAGTTTGGAGGTTTAAAAATGCTTTTGAATGTGTGGAGTATGAATCAGAGGTAGGAGAATAAAGGAAGGAGCTGAGGAATGTGCCAAGCAGAAATGCGACCACTTGGGAGGAGAAATCCCCTCTTCCATTTAAAGGACACAGACATGGACACACACATGGACACACACACACACACTTTGTTACACTCTTGTCCTAGGCCATGCATGAAAACCTGTGATCCTCCAGAAATCACTGGACTACAGTTCCCATTATTCCTGACTATTGGCTATGCTGGTTTGGGCGGATGGGAGTCCAACATCATCTGGAGGGACACAGGTTGCCCATGCCTATTCTATGGGGGGGGAACAGTCGAGACATTACCCTAACAAGGCAATAAATAAATATATGTAGTGAGGCTGGCATGAAGGGGAAGTGCCTTTTGTAAGAGTGTTTCCCTTAGGGAAAGTACCGGTACTCCTCTTCTGTTTGAATGATTTCCCAGGAGGACTGGAAACAAAGGAGAAAGCAGTTGCCCTCTCAGGGTCAGCAAAAGAAGCACAGCTCCCACTCCAAGTATGTTTCATGACGTCACCGTTTAGTAAAATCAATTGGTTATATGGCATTGTGACCTCATAGGGTGATCCCCGTTTGGCTGGGAAAGCAGGAAAACAATGGCACTGAAGGAGCAAAAGAGAGGGTGGAACAAAAGGGTTGTGAAGAACTATAAGCAACATTTTTTAAAGCATGGTTGGGGGTTTGGAAGGGAAGGGGCATTTTTATTTCCCACTTCTAAAAGTCCAGCTTTTGCTCTGAACATTCCGGACACCCCTAATTTACAGGGCACAGGGATTGCATTTATTCTGAAGCTGCAATTAGCAGCCCACAGCTCAGCAGCTAAATACAGAATGCTGCCTGCCCCACCTCAGAGTTACATCCCTACATCCTCTCCTTTGTTTCAGGCTTAGAGAGTGGCTAGCTCTGAGGTGAAGGCCACCGCTAAAAATAATACACTTCTTTCCCTCCTAAGAATAATGATTTGATTGGTAAAAAGGATGCAGGCTTTCCTAGAGAGAAGATGGCAACCATCTTCCCAGGGACTCTATCTCCCTCCTCTGGAAATCGCATGAGAGAAAGATGGATAACTGCAAGGGCAATCTCCCAGAAGCAGGAAACTGACTAGTCCTACAAGGCATGTTCTACATTCTCCGCTTGCCAAGAGAGGTCTGTGGGGTGGGCAGGATCCCTTCTATGGGGCTAGACTTGGTGGGACTGTAAATGGTGTGGGGCACAAAGGCCTGGTTCACACAACATGAGAAACCAAAGGCTTGCTCTTGTAACCAAGGCCTCTCTCTCATAGTGAGAGAGAGATCACTTAGCTGTGGTCCAGACGGAAGCTTGGCTTAGCACAATGCAGGAGCAAAAATGACTGAGGGTGGGAGAACAAAGCAGTGGCAAGCTCCTCTCTGGGAACCCAGATGCCCATGTGGTCCCCCATAAGTCATAGTTTGGCTTACTGGGTTGTGCGAACCAGATCAAAAAGCTCAATTCTAATTCAAGGTAAGTTGCAGAGTACATTTTCCCTCAGACTGGTAAAACAAAACACTGCTAGCCTTCTAATCCCAAGGGTGTTCCCAACTCTGTCTCCATCTCCACCCCTTATTTCACAGATTAAAGAACCTGGTTCTGGAGCTTAAATTGGTTAGGCCCATGGTGAGTTAGGCCAAGGGTAGCCTATAGGGTGCCTGTCAGATGTTTTGGACTGCTACTCCCATCAACCCTGGCTGTTGGCCATGCTGGCTGGGGCTGATGGGAGTTGTTGTCCACAATATATAGAAGGTATCACATTGGCTACTCCTGAGTTATGCACATAAAGAGAGAAAGCCACAGCAATTCCTTCATGCGATCACTGCATGTTGGCATTTTTTTTTAAAAGGATTGAACAAAGGCATTCATTTCTGCTTTGGTTCAGACCATTGATATGCGTGAATATGTGTGCATGCCCCGCCCTACTCCAATGGACAATATATTAAGCAGCACTGCCCCCGTGCAATGTCTATTCATATAAATGGAATTTGCTTGGGAGTATAACTTGGTGGGCTTTTTTTGTGCAGAAAGTGCTCAGCCATATCCAACACTGGTTGAGAGAGAAAGAGCGAGGAGGGGACATGAAATAAGGCTTTGTCTCACAGAAAAAATTCTAGTTCACACTAAGACATTGTTCACAATAAGACACTTTTGGCTCACAACCCCTGCTTCTTCAATCTACAAGGAGAGAGAGAGAGAGGCTTTGGGGGAATATTAAACAACACATAAAATGCATATCATGTTTTATTGCTTCTCTGATCGTTCCAGGTTGATTCTCCAATCTCCTTACAAAAAAAGGCCACAATTCCTGTGTTCCCCTGGAAACAATTATCTTTGGCTGAGGAAGAATAATCAAACAACAGTAGATTTCTTTAACTGAAATAAGGGAAAGGAAGGGACAGTAACAGTGGCTGCAGTTTGGAAAACTGGAATCCCAATGGATTGACCACCACAACAAGAGGGGAAGGGTTATCTCCTATCTTATGTTCACTGGCTGACAGCAGAAATCAGAAAAGGCAAAGGGAGGCCCGGGTGCTCGGTCACCACCTCATCGGGTGCGTAAGTAAGTCGGGATGGAGTAGTTGAAGAGCAAGTAATCCATTTTGTATAAATTAAATAACCTCCTTTGGTAAAAGGGGCTGATGTTCTGGAAGAACTTAGCCGTCATGTCGTCGTTGGTCCTGGTGGTCTTGGAGGAGGAGGGGAACTTGACGCCTGCGTCAGCCCCAACCAGTCGCAGGATGTAATTGGAGTCCTTGGCCAACGTCTCGTACTTGCCTACCACGTCGTAGTGGATGATACAGGGGTGGCAGAGGGAGTGCACTCGCTCCCAGTGCTCATTGAAAGGCTCTTCGCGCTGAGTCTGCGGATCCAGCAAGTAGTACACAAACTCCTCGAAGCGCACGTCGTGGCCGTGCTCCAGGGCCTCGTCGCTGGGGTCCTGGCGATGCCGCCGGATTATCTTGGTCCCGTAGCGCTTGTGGAATGCCGTGTTGTAGCTGCGGGTGAACTTGTTGCGGTAGGCAGAGACCAGCCGCTCCAGGGGCTCCCGCACAAAGATGAACTTGAGGTAGTTGCGCAGGCGGTAGTTGATTTCGGGGATGCTGTACTCGGAGAGGGTGTGCAGGTTGGAAGCCACGTGCGCCTCGTTGGCTGGGATTTCCAGCGGGTCCCGGTACTTGCCCTGCCCGGTCAAGACCATCATGACCCGCTTCCAGTTAGTGCAAGCCACCTTGGGGACGTAGCAGTACAGCAGCCCGTGAACATCGTCAACCACCAGGTGGCGCAAGTCGTCAGGAGTGAGGAGGCGCCGCTTGCGCGTGTAACGGTTGCACACCTTGTTCAGCAGGTCCCGCCTGCGCTGGTGCGTCGCCTGCAGGGAGGATTGCTCAAACTGAGGAGACAGAAGGGGGGGGGGTTGAAAAGAGTCACTGTACACTTGGCTGGTAAAGTGCATTTGGCCAGACCCCAACCTATTCTCTGCTCAGGGCCACAAACACCTACATGTCAAGAAGATAAAAGAATTTGGAGGCCTTTCTAAGGCAGTTGTCAGGAAATCACCTGCTACTGGGACAACTTCCCTTCAAAAAAACAACACTGCACCTACCTCTTCACTGGCTGGCAACAGAGTTGGCAAAAGAGTAAGTGGAGGAAGGAGGGACAGTTTATTCCTGCATTGCAGGGCATTGGACTAGATGATCCTCAGGGTTTCTCCCAACTCTACAATTCTAGGGGCGGGGTTCAACAATGGTGGCATTGTGGTCTAAACCACTGAGCCTCTTGGGCTTGCTGATCGGAAGGTCGGTGGTACGAATCCCTGTGACGGGGTGAGCTCCCATTGCTCTGTCCCAGCTTCTACCAACCTAGCAGTGTTCCGCTGCACCAGGAGCGGTTTAGTCATGCTGGCCACATGACCCGGAAAGCTGTCTGTGGACAAATGCCGGCTCCTTCGGCCTGAAAGCGAGATGAGCGCCGCAATCCCATAGTCACCTTTGACTGGACTTAACCATCCAGTGGTCCTTTACCTCTACCTCAATTATGTTGCTGCGATGAAAAAAGGCATTCACATAAGGCATATTTATACCCCAGAGAAGTCTGCAGCCACCAAGAATGTGCAGCACCCTCACCTAACTGCAATTCCCAGAATTATTTGAGTGGTCAACTGGTATAGCCTATATTTTTGAAAGTCTGCATATTCTAACTCATTTTTATAAATCCTCACAGTTGTGCTGTTTTATTTATATGCACTGTAATGTTTTATTGTTATAGATATTTTTACTGTGGTGTGCGTCTAAATACGCTTATAGAAACGCACACTCAAAAGCACATGCTTCTTAACATGCATACATCCTTTTTTTAAAAACAAAAACACCCTGATACAGCTTTGTAATGTAGATGTGCCCGCATGACACGAGGCTCCTTACGACCCCTTCAGAGCTTTTAGCAACCTGAATCACAAAGGGGGGGGGGTCCTTTGTGTGTATTCTCTCCCTGTACATCTGCTTAATTTGTTTTGGTGATAACTAAACGTCACAAGATTTAAAATGCCACCCGGCGCACTTGGAAAGGGGTGATCTAACCTGGCTGTGTGTGTACAAAAGAGTTGCAGGAGGAGGAGGAAGGTGCTGTTAAAGTGTGTCAAGTCATCGCTGTTACGTGCGCAGTCTGAAGGCAAAGGAAAAGGGAGCATCAAAGCATCCTTCATGAAAGGCCTGGCTGAGTGCTCTTGGCAGGGCAAAGTTAACTCTGGGACAGGATGACGTGAGCGGAGACTGCCTTTGGGCTATTCAAACACCCCCTCCCTCCCTGCTCCTTATTGCGGTTCTTTCCTGTGCAAGCCATCTGTTAGGAAGGGGCCAGGTCAGGCCACTCCGAGGTCATGGTGCTGCCCCAGGGCTTGCTACTCCGAACAAGTTCAAGAACTCGATTCTTGACTTGGAGGGTATGCATGTGTGTTCCTCTTGCTTTCTTCTACACTTATGCCCACCAGTGTCTCCCCCCCCCTTTTTTAAGGAAACACAAGGCAACACCAATTTATGGAAGGAGTCCGCCCTGTTTCTCTCCCTCCTATTTCGTTAAAGACAGAAAGCTCTCATTTCGGCACGTGAACTGAAGCTGTGGGTTCAGTTGCATTTATTCCTTCGGTTGCTCCTTCCACCGTCACACAAGTTCTGATGTCGTGCTTTTGAAGATCCCCGTATGCGGAATATTCTCTGGGGGAAGGGGGAAATCAGCTACGCCATCCCACAGAGGGCTTAAAGCTCTGTTCGTGCGGTAGAACTTGGACATTTGTGCAGGGTGCATTCTGCATTTTGTTACACAATTAAGCAGATTCTTTGTCTTGTGCCCAGAAAAGCATTCCTAGCTTTAAGCACGGAGCTTCTACTAAAAAACATACGGCTCTGAAACCAACAATCTGGCCTACACAACACGAAACCTTTTCAAGTAAGGCTCCCACTACGTAGCAACAACATTTTCTTCCTAGGAGGGGCTATGCAACGTGTAGGTAGACCTTTTGCTTCCTTCACATTTGTCTTCTGAGGGTTCCTGACAGCTGTCAGGCACTGTTAGATCACAGCCCAGGAGCCTGCTTACTCAACCTACCATGCCTGCCTCAATTTCTCACTCACCCGTTGGCATCTGCCAGGCCAAATAAGATTTGTTCACTCTCTTCAAAAGGAAGAGGGATAACATAAAAAAACACCCAACCCACTCTCTTAATGCCAGACAGAGAGATGGGTGAAGCAGGCACATCACACCTTATTGTTTTGGCCATCCAGCAAAATTGGATCTGATTGTGGTCACTTCCTAGGTGGGGAGTAAGAGCAATGCTCAGACACAGTGACTTGAAAAGAAAGACAGCAGACTCACAGGGAATAAGACCACCAGTGGCTACTAGTGATGGTGGCTGGGACCAGAGGCAGCATTATTCCCAATACCAGTTTCTGGGAGAGGACTATTTATAATGCTGCTCCTGGTCCTGCTTGAGACCTCCCTGGCTAGCCTCTGCAAGAATCAGGATGCTGAACTAGAGAGAGGCCTTTGGCCTGGTTCAGCAGGGCTCCTATGTTCATAAAGTGATCCAGGATTTGAACTCACATCTACCAGAGCTGGGGCACATTTTAGATAGGAAGCTATGACTATTGACTATGTCGGGGGCCATTTACTCACCCTGTTTCACAAGGGCCAGGCGGCTTTTGTGTAACACAAGGGTTAAAAGTTATAGAACGCTTGCAATGGCTCCTCTTTAAAAAACACAGCTGAGACATTAAGGCAGAAACATTATGACACTGAAAAGCAGTCATTCCGTTTCCTATATGGGTTCACTGGGGAGTCATCGTCGCTGCTGTGGGAGCAGTTATCTGGCTTTCATTTTCTCCAGTTTCCATTAAATTAATTGTCAAAAGGAAGGGAAGAGTAGGTGGTTACGAGGAGAAAATAAAATGTATTCTGGCAAGCTCCATTTCCAACAGCCACAAACAGGGCTGTGTGTATCCTGTGGTATCTGAACTGCAGAGAGTTTTCTACCTTCCTTGTTCCTAGGTTGCCCTTGCCAGGCATCAGTCACCCAGCATAAATCACACTGCTAAATGGAGTCTGTGGCCAAGCAGTCAGGGGCATCGGGTAAGGTGGCAAAACCTTTACCTGGACTGCACCATTTCAAACTGCTGGTGGGGGTTGATGTCCATGAATGATCCTCCAAACATACAAAAAAAATCACCACAAATAGGCAACTGCCTCATTAGTGGGAAAGGTTAAGGATTCTTGCTACCAGCAATTAGGTCTTTAAAAAAAAAAGTGTGTAGGGAATTGTTAAATCATGCATGCCTCCCCCTGCAACCTAAAGTGGTACAATTCAGACATAGGATTGCTTATGTCATCCACTGTTTGTAGGGTATAAACCTATGGGGATAAATCTCTTGCTAGACCAAATCTTTGAGCAACAGCAGAGACAGCTGCGGACCTTTGGGGAAAGCCATTGTGCAGCAGTAGAGCACATGCTTTTAACAGGCAAAAGATGACAGGTTAGATCCCCAGGGGTGACAACTGAGTCTCATCTCTAAGAGAGAAATAACTCCACCTAATTTTCTAGATCTAGATATATTTGCCGGAAGCCTCCCAGAATACTTGCAGCCCAAGAGCCTCAGCTATGCAGCAGAAGCATTCGATGCCACTGATTCTAACTTCTGCAAACTATTTGGAGAGAGGAAAACTCAATATGGTCACAGAGGAGCTAGCCTTTGGGAAGACTTGCTCCTGACTTGCTTGCTGGGTGCTTTGAAAGCAAGGTGGCCAGGGCATGAGAGAAACTTAATCCCCTTTCCAGATACACAAAACCACCAAACTGGCAATTTACCTCCTCTGCCCACCAACTTTCAACAAGGCAGAATAAAATGGGTCAAAAAATTGTGGCCTGGTTGCAAAGTTATCCTATCAAAAAAGAAGAAGAAATGCACATCTCCCTCTGCAGACAGTAACACCGAAGTTGCATCATAGCAGGCCTTGTGTGTTGCCTGGACTTTGACACACAATGAGAACTCCTCAACTCTTGCCGGTTCCCTCCACGCCCTTCCACTTTCCCTTTTCGCGTTCACTCACCTGATCATTGTGGTAAAGAGCCTGAAGTGGACTTCGACCGGACTTTCCATGCCAACTGGACTTCAGAATCCCGTCCTCTGCAGCTGGAAAGGAAAAGGGGAAGTTTTAAAAATCGCCACTAGCAGCTCTGTTTCATGAATGAATGAATGTACACACACACACACACACACACACACACACACAGTGTCAGCCTTTGCCAACCTGGTGACCTCCAGCATGTGCTGGTAGGGGCTGTAGTCCAAACAGCTGGAAGGCACCAAATTGGTTGTAGTATGTGACTGAGATGCTTGGGTGGTAGGCATCTAGGACAAGATTCTGCCTGGGAAATGGTTTTCACGCGTGCTCTGTTATGCCTGGGTCGAGATGAACACCTAAGCCTGACAAACAACAACAACAACAACAACAACAACTCCCCAATGGAGTTGGAATGCCCAATCGGTCTGATAAACAGGTCATCTCGCTTGCTTCACTTCTCACTTTTTCCTCCCACTAAAAATTATTAGAGAGAATAAGATTGGGCTCTCACTTACTAGTTTAATCCCACTCTTCTGTTAGAGACACCTTCAAAGCATCCCTGTGGAACGCCCTCCCTTCAGATGTCAGGGAGATAAAAGAATTACACAACTTTTAGAAAACATCTGAAGGCATCCCTGTTCAGGGAAGTTTTTAATGTCTGACATTTTATTATTTTTTGCTATTTTGCTGGAAGCTGCCCAAAGTGGCTGAGGAAACCAAGCCAGATGGGTGGGGTATAAACAATAAAATTATTATTATTATCATTATTATTATTATTAACAAGGATTGAAGCTATCAACAGACTGAAACATTAAATGGTAAATAAAACAAGAAAGCAGTAATAGCAAAAATACTAGCAGTAGAAAGCAAAATAAAACATGACAAATGGGCACATGCTGTTTGTACTGTGGCACCAGTTCTCTGAAATTCTCTTCCCTTAGAAGTGAAGAAAGACCCAACATTGTGATGTTCTTAGCCTTTATTGCAAACTTTTCTTTTCTCCCAGTCCTTCCCAAATTGGCCTATTTTTATCCCTGCTGTTTTTAATTCTTGTTGGCTTTTATGTCTTAATTCTGCTTCTATGATTTGTATTTTACGTTTTGGGTGTTATTCCATCAGCACAAAGATATCCACTTGTGCAACAGGACTTTGCCCCCTCTGTCCCCTCCCCACCTCCCTTTCCCCCTCCATAAACCTGCTCCAGAGGGTTGGGAGAACCCCTAGAACCGTCCAGGGGAATGGGGGAAAAAGAGAATGTTCCATTTTGCAAGCAGAAATCCTTGCACTGATGACTGAATGTTCACCTAGCACTATATCACATTTGTTGTTGTTGTTGTTTAGTCGTGTCCAACTCTTTGTGACCCCATGGACCAGAGCACGTCACATACCACATACAACCCTATATTTCTGTGCTCTGCTTTTTATCCTGGTTTGTTGTTTAATTCTACTGCATTTCTTATTTTTGCCTTCCATTGTCCAAGACAGGGAAACCAAAATTCTGTGGTTTGCCTTATTTAGTACTTCCCATTTACAGTACCTAAACCCTTCAGTCGTCACTTGCTAAATAATTAGACCCCTGTGGGCACAAGGATAGACCACTTCCCGCTGGGCCAGACTCTCCAGGTAATTACCCAAGAAGCAGTGGCTGTCAGTAACAGTTGCTGGCTTGCTCAACCCAGTGAACCTTCGGCCTGCAGCAAGGGGAAGCCATTGTGGTGCTGGGATGAGGCCTGATCAAACGCATGCCAAGCTGCCACACTCTGGTGAGCTGCTCATGTGTGAGGTTCTGAGCCTGCGTCACTGCCAGTGGCTTACCAATTAAAAAGCAGAAACCTGTCAAGGCAGATTTTAAACATTCATTCATGGCAATGACTAAGAACCCTATTGAGGCAGGGGGCCAGGATTCTGGAAAAAAAAAGTAAGAAGGGCATGCTCATTAGTTTTGCTCCCCATAATAAGAACTTTAAGATATTTGTTATTGTAGTAGGCTCAATGTAAGAACACAGGAAGAACTTGCCAGGTCAGCCCAGTGGCCCATCTAGTCCAACATCCTGTTCTCACAGTGGCCAACCTGCTGGAAGTTTGCAAGCAGGACCTGAGTGCAATAGCAGTCTCCCCACTTGTGATTTTCAGCAACTGGTATTCAGAAGAGTTACTGCCTCTGTCTGTGGAAGCAAAGCATGCCCTTCATTATTGGTAGCAGCCAATAACAGCCTTATCCTTCATGAATTCGCCCCAAAGTCATCCACGGCTTATAGGACGATGCCAAACCCTAGGCCTATGCTCTGTATTCTCATTACTTCTGGGATAACGACAAATCAGCACAGAACAGAACTGACTGGCCCAAACATCTCTTTGTAGAACTGCTGCTCCTGCTGTAGACGTGCCACAGTAGGTGGGTTTCAAGGCGGCATGTTCGAAATAGCAAATCTAGATCTTTTGCGGTGGAAGCATGAATATGAAGAATCAGGATGAGCATGCTAGGGGAAGGGGAGCAAGCTTTTGAACTCCAGGCTGTAAGTCGTAAGTAACAGACCACTAATCTGAATGCTATTGTCCCTGGCTTGAGAAAGCAAGTAAATGCATGTGCATGTTCTTATACTGCTTTGTACTTGGGAAATCAACTCAGCATGCTAAGGGAAGTGGGGGTGGGGGTGGGAGTAAGGCTGGTCACATTCTTACACAGAGAATAACCTGAAAGCTTGGAGTGGTTGTGGAAATCAGCAGGGGAGGGGGAGAATTTAATCATCCATAAAAGTATCACCAGCCCTACCACATGCTTGTCACATGACAAAAGGGGAAGTTACTCAGTTTGGGCAAATGCAGTGCCTATATGCAAGGTTGGCAGTTGCTAAAGGGCAAGTGATCTGATGCAAAAGTGTGGGGAGAAAGCGGCAGGTTACTGAAGAAGTGCGATGTTGCAAGTAACCACAACCCATGCCCACAAAGGTACCGTTACGGGGGTGATAGGAAGAGCTTGTCACGTGAGCTTTGCTAGATATGGGGAACCAAGTGTTAATCTGCATTTCAGTCTTCTCCCTGCCCTGTCCTAGATTGGAAATGTTCAAACCTAATCCAAACTGACTGGATTTTGGTACTGTTAGACCAAGTTCTCTTGCCTGGGAAGAGACAGAACTCAAAGCACAAAGGGAATTTCTAATGTGAGTGCAGCCTTTGCTCCAAGACAATGCATGGAAGACACCCAGCCAGCCATAAAACGTGCACCAAACCACATACCAAAAAAAAGAGAGAGAGGAAGAACTGGCATTGAATTGGACTCAACCCTGGCTTGACAACACCTAGCATGTTAGAAACTTGCTAACTAACCAGCTTTCATACAGATTGTTGTTGTTCAGTTGTTTAGTCGTGTCCGACTCTTCGTGACCCCATGGACCAGAGCACGCCAATCTTTCACTGCCTCCCACAGTTTGGCCAAACTCATGCTAGTCGCTTTGAGAACACTGTCCAACCATCTCATCCTCTGTCGTCCCCTTCTCCTTGTGCCCTCCATCTTTCCCAACATCAGGGTCTTTTCTAGGGAGTCTTCTCTTCTCATGAGGTGGCCAAAGTACTGGAGCCTCAATTTCAGGATTCATACAGATACCTCATGGCAAATGAGAACTGTAGGTATGTGTAACTCAAAAACTAATTTTAAAACTGCCTATACACCTCCTGTGGTGTTAAGACAACTTTGTGTTTTAGGCTTTCCTTCACCAAGTACTGGTAGCAATCTGCTCTGTGCGGTCAAGGGAATATGCCCCCTTCCTGCTGTGTGGGCTTGATCAAGGGATTTCTCAACAGAAGGCAACAGGAGGCTAGCAGTGCTGATCTCCTCAAGCCAAGATAATATTTACAATGTGTACAAGAGCATTTGTGTTGGGAAGAGAGGAGGGGAGCACAGGAGCACACACAACAGATCCATGGAACTGTATTATAAAATCAGCCCAGGAGGCTCACTGCTTAATTTGTTCCCCACGTGGCTTAATGAAGAGTTCTTGAGAACTCAAGAGTTTGCACACTATTTCAGCTGGCCTAATTGAAGACATGGTTCTAATATGGTTTTTGGAACCTCATTTTGGCATCTTTGCAACACCTGAAAACTAAAAGGCAACTGGGCACAGTTAAGACTTTTTTTCTTCCTAAAATAACAGAGAGTCTTGCAATGCCTTAAACACTAACAGTTTTTCATTACGGCATAAGCTTTTGTGGACTTGGGGTCATTTTGTCAGATGCAAGGAGTGCGATCCTCAGTTGTCAGATACACATTGCACATGGATGTATAAATGACCCTTTGGCGCAGTTATTTATCAAGTTGTCAGAAGTCTCTAAATCTCTCCGCCAGGTGGCTAACCTTTGGCCCTGCAGAGGTTGTTGGGAGACCAGCTCCCATCAGCCAAAGCCAGCATAGGCAATGCTGAGGGCATGGATACTATCACTCAGCAGCATCCATAGGGCCACAGGTTAGCTGTGCCTGCTCTGCACTGATCATAAAGCAGAGATGAAAGCTTGCCTTACGAAAACACACTTAAAGAGTGCACTTAAAGAAAGGGGCAAGTAGCCTGAGGGCAGTTACATAATTCTTCATGCAGAGTGCAGCAGGGTGGTATGTGGTGCAGGACTTCCACTATAAAGAGAATCTCAACAGCCAGTTTTGGGGAAACAAAACATGAAGAGTGGGAATGGGATAAATGTTCATAGCCCGCCAAGTACAGGCAAAGTTGGGATTCGAGATATCTTGTTTCGGAGAGTGTGCATATGAGCTATCAAGGGAACCATCAGCGCAGGATATTTACTGATTGTGCTAGTAGCCATGGAATGCCCCACTCAAGCATTGTAGTTATGGACAATACAGTGACCTGAATAGGGAATTGCTTGGCTCTGTGACCCAGTTTTCAAGCCTATCTATCTATCTATCTATCTATCTTCACGTAAGTGCCAAATGCACCCATATATATGGCAGATAAGAGAAATGGAAGCAGCACAATGGGCAGCACATGAGGCTCATTTACTGTTCCTCACCACCACCTCCAGTGGAATAGCCGATAGCTATGATGCCCCTCTCCTCCCTCTGCATGCTGTTCTGGGGCTTCTCAGATTCCCAAGCTAATTTCAAAGAGGGACACTGGGGGGGGGAGTGGAGAGCTCCCTCACACAAGCAGAAGTCCTTGTGCAGGGCTTTGGCTGACGGGCTCACTAGGTGAATCCTGACCTTATCTTATTACAAAATATATACTGAGATGCTTATTCTGTCTCAATGTAAGCTTCTCTAGATGTATTTTAAAGGCTGTTTGGTGTGGGTTTTAATGCCAAGAGCTCTACTGCAGAATTCTAAGAAGTGTGAAATTTAATGAATAACTGCTTCCTAATCTTCACATCAGTCTGGGAGGTGTGGATCAGGTCAGTTTACCTGGAAAGTCAAAAAAGGGAGGGGATTTGTTGAGTAATGGGATAGCTGTGCTCCGGGGGTAGGGCACCTCAGGTCCGGGGTCAAATGCAGCTCTCCAAGCCTCTCTGTCTGGCTCTTGGGACCCTACCCAGGCCACATTTCCCAACCATGCTCCTTACCCCCCCCCTGCTTTGCACCCACCTAGAGTGCTTTTGGCTGGCTGCAACATGTCCCTGAACTCTGATCATGGCTTTTGCTTGTGTGGGTGGAGAATAAAAAGGAGTGCATGAGGTTCTAGACCCCTCTTGGCACCACTAGGCTGGGCTTCAACCAAGGACCAAAACGCTGCCTTTCAGGAGTCAGCAGCCATATATATGCAGGACCCATTCATGCACTTCTGCAATACTCGGCAGAATATGTGGTCTGCTTGGCAAAAGGGGAAGAGAAGGCTATGTAATCTTTATTCTTTTAGAAAAAGGTAGCTGCTAACTTGTTGGTGAAAGAACTTTGAAGCTCTCGCCTAGAAATGGGCAGCAGCCAAGCTTCTTCATTTCATGGGACCTGGCGGTTGTGGTGTTAAAATAAAAGATTACGCCATCTCTTTTGTCTGTATGCTTTTCAAATTTCATGGCTTGGGTCAGAAGTGACGGCAGATTTCACAAACACTTGTGCATCAGTAAGTGCCTTAATATATAATACTTCTGTTTGCTTTATACTCAGCTATTCCCAATATTAAACTACTGCAGCCTATCTCAGTTAGAACTAGGGATTGGGAAACCTGTTAATTTAGGTTTCTCAGTTTTCCAACCTTAAGCTCATTTCCCCACATTTCCACATCAGCATGTGATTAGTATTATTTTAAAAAGCCCTCATGAAAATTCATCAGCATTTGAGTGCTAATTTCTTTTAATATACATGTTTCTGCAAAGTGGTTTTTCCCTTGTAAAATGCATTTTTATGTTATTTTCACTAATATATGCATCTTATGCACACTTTACCCAGTGCCTGCATTCTGGTGCATGTTACTTGGCTGGAGAACTGCAATGCAAAATTCAAGGAAGCGCAAAATTTGAAGAATGGTTGCTTCAGTTTTTGCATTGTTTCAGAAACTGCCAAATAGGTAGGTTCACCTTTAAATGTGAACTGAATCATATTTTCTATTCATAACAGGGAACAGTTTTAGTGAAACTGAAGAACACCTTATAGTCAGAAATATTATTTTCTGAATGTTAGTGTGGTAGAGAAAACAGGAGGCAGCCGTTGTAAAAATTGAATGTCCATTCCGCTCAGTGTAGCCTTTTCAATTTGCAGAATGTGGAAAAAAACCTAAAAACATGATTTAAGCATCACTTATAAAAATGGCCCCAAGGGAGCCAAAAATGGCTCAGCTACATCAGGGCAGCAGTCCAACTGTGAAGGAAGAATTCTCCCTTTGCCAATGCCATTGCAAGTAGCAGCAAAAGGAGGAGGGGAAGAGAAGATCCGCTACAGCCCTGCTTCTAAAGATAAGCCACCACCTCCGAATGGTGGCCGATTCTGATGCACACCACCACACACACACACAAATAGGAGAAATGGCACACAGTTTCAAGGCTGGGAAATTCAGCACAATTTCATTTCATGCTTAAGGTGAGAAGGTTGAATGTGGGAACTTCTGCATGCAGAGCATGTGATCTACCACTGACTTATAGTTGCTCCTGAAGGGCAAGATCTTATTCTAAGTCACCACTAGAAGTCGGGATTACAGCCATCAGCACAGCAGGATTCACCATCACAAAAGCCTTTCCGATACTGCAATGTCTTGGAATGAAACCACCTAACTTTATGATGCATCAGGTGCTGTATGTGACATCCTTCGTATGCAAAGGCCCTTGAAAGGTTTAGCAGAGACACAGCTGAGTAGCTCCAGGAGTGAGTGTGATACAGCCAAACATAGCCAGCCCCTGAAAGCCCCTCAATCCTGTTCTGTTTAAGTCATCTTCTTCCAGATGTCAAACTCTGATCTAAGAAAGGAGCTCTATGTAACAGAATATACTGGTGTGTATTTTTGGAAGAGTCCCCAAACCAGTTCAAAATTCAAACTCTTAGGGCAGAGGTGTTGTTAAGGTCCTAATTCCCAGGTTATAACGAACCACAAAGGTCATCTATAGTTCTGTCAGAACAGGAAATCCACCGCTACAACACCCCTGATTAAGTCTTTAAATTTCTAGGAGTATGCTAACATGAGCATTACGAAACGAATCTAATGCGTGAAATGCCCCCGCCATCATCTCTGCAATCTGCAACGTGGCCCTAGGCAGAATCTCCTCTGTTCCAAATACCCAACATGCATTAGGAAGTGCAGCAACACAATTAACTAATACTTAATAACCCTGGTTGATCCAACTGCATTAAGGCTTTTCCATGTATGAAGAATGACTTCGTGGAGTTCACCACCACTGCCATCAATCTTGCCTGCAGGGCTGAGGAAAACGAAAATACCACTCCAAATTGGAAGTAATATTCTACTAAACAGTGATGCTATTATTCTCCAGCAGTTTGATGGCAATAATAGCTTTAAAGCCAGCGCCCTGTAATGACTTGCCAGCTGGTTCCCATCACTCTTTTTCAGAAACAGAAAGGAAATCAATCTGAAGCTAAGCCTGTTTGGTTTATTATACTAATTGAGTGGGCAGAGGATAAAGAGAGAATGTTCCTCGGAACCTTTTGAGAACATACTTAGAGAACAGCCCTGCTGCTTTTGAAGATCAGAAATCAGATATTTATCCAATGCTGACCTGGAAACGATCCCAATGGTGACCTTTGGCATTTCCATTGGAAATTATGGCAAGTGCATCCCTGCAGTTTCAAAAGCTGGCTTTCAAACTCTTTGCTTTTCCTGGATCAATTTGTACCCCCTAGAACCTAAAATCATTTCTGAAATTTGGTGCCAAAAGGGCAAGATTTTGACACTCATGTATTTGTTCATTGTTTACCTTGTCTTTTTATAATCTAATAGCCCCATGAAGAAGAAAAGTATCTACAAATCAAACAATGGACCTTTTTTTGAGGGCCACACTATTTAGTAGGCAACAGTACCCAGTTAATTTGCATTGACTCTCCCTCCATGTATATCTCTTATAATTAGTCTCCAACTTTGTTAAAACTTCCCAGTTCCTGCTTGATTCTGGATCCTACTTACTAAGGAACCTGTGCATTTCACCCAAGGATGGAGACAGATGGGGATTTTTTTTATTTCAAAAATTGGGGTCTGTGTGAACCATTGTA
This sequence comes from Lacerta agilis, assembly GCF_009819535.1. Lineage (NCBI taxonomy): Eukaryota > Metazoa > Chordata > Lepidosauria > Squamata > Lacertidae > Lacerta > Lacerta agilis. Next base: position 83,377,924 of record NC_046313.1, on the reverse strand, counting down.
AGCTTCTTGGAGCCAGAAACCCTTGAGGCAGCCCTAGATGCAACTTGAAACCTTCTTAGAATCTAGTACAGCCTAATCTATGCAAGTCTGCTGCTCCCTCCCATATTCCATCATAAAACTGTGACTATATGCAGGCAACATAGCTTCAATGCCAGCCAATTGTTTTCTATCCCACACCCTGCTTTAACAACAAGCTCTGGAGAAATGAAAAGACTACCCCCCCCCCATTTTGTGACATTTTAGTTGGTCTTAATAAATATATTCCTTCACTATGGATTGACTTACAGTCTGTGTGTGTGTGTGTGTGTGTTATGCACAACCCACAGTGAGGCAATGCAATACAATCATAATAAAAACCATTAAGAATCCCTATGACATCAACAAAATTAGCACATGGAAATTGCATATAACCCTGGTTCACAACCTTCTAGGAATCGAAGTGTTCCTGTTCCTCTCTGGAACCTTTGAACTGACTGAGCTGGGCAGGCCACATGTGTGTGAGAGAGTCCCACAAAGGTGCCTCTAGTCCACTTAACATTTACTGGATTTTAAACTGAATTGAAGGGAGATGAGTGTCTGTCTGTCTGTCTGGAACATACCTAGTTTCCACTGTACAAAGGCAAGAGTCAGTTTCTAACAGTTTCTAGGTGCTACTGGAAAGAATTTTCTATTTTGTTTCACAGAGAAGGCAGAAGCAATTACAGGAACAGTATGAGACATGAGCTGTATTTTTAACCTGTTGTGTGTAAAGTACTTTTTCCATTTAAAGGCTTCCATTTTGTCCTACTTCCAGTTTACTACACAAGCACCTAACAGATAGAAGCTAACAGCTGGATGAGCCTCAGCTCTTTATACGAAAAAAGTACCCCTGTCCATTGGGCTACTTGTGATCTTTGCTAAAACAAGCAATTCTTTTTTTTTTTTTACTAAGGCAACCCAAGATTCCGGGGGGGGGTGCTGTATACCAAGGCCTTTATTCATCAATTTAATTGCAAATTGCTTAACTTAACCTTTTCCTACTTGTGGTCAGAAAGGATGACAAGTTATGAATGGCACTGAGGCTCCCAACATCTGGAATTCCTATTCAAACCCCTGACCTCTTCCTATACTCCCAAGATTTTGCCAGACATCACCCAAATCTGTATTCACAGCCTCAAGAGCAAAAACCTAATTTTCTTAAAACAAGAACAACAAGAACAACAACCACCACCACGACATTTTCCAGAACACTGCATTTTGCCCCAAAACCAGTTTAGCATGTCAAGAACTGGAAAAGCACACACACAGCCTTGCACATCTGGAACCTGATGCCAAAACGTGTCAGGTTTCCTCACAGCTTCAGAGTAGGGCATTGGCTGGACTCCCATTTCTGCCCACTAACCCCCAATTTGTGAGGTGGAAACTGCTGCTGTTCATCTTCCTTCTAAAGCAGGCATGTAGGAGGAGACAAAGGGAAAAGGGCCAAGGGCACTGAACAATGTGGCTCTAACATGCCTGAACCTGTGGTTTGGCAAAAGGACGTGAACATGCCATAAAACACTACTGTCTGGAACACAGCCACAAACACTCAAAGAGGGAAATGCTCATATAAGCATCTAATCACAAGTGCTGAGTAATCCCGAGAACCGTCCATTGCTGCGGGCGCCACAAAGACCTTTTTAAACACAGTCTCTGTAATGAGAGAAATATTCACTACAGTGGTGCCTCGCAAGACGAAATTAATTCGTTCCACAAGTCTTTTCGTCTTGCGGAAATTTCGTCTTGCGAAGCACGGTTTCCCATAGGAATGCATTGAAACTTAATTAATGCGTTCCTATGGGAAAAAACCAGTCGGGGCCGGGTGTGGGGAAAGCGAGCGGGGAGAGAGGTTACTTACAGTACTGTAGTGAGCGGCGGTGGCGGGAGGAAGCCGGGTGTGGGGAGGGCGATGGGGAGCGCGGGGAAGGCGAGCAGGAGGAAGCCAGGTGTCGGGACTGCGATGGGGCAGCGCGCGGAGGGCGAGCAGGAGGATCCAGGCGTGGGGAGGGTGATGGGGAGCGCGGGGAAGGCAAGCAGGAGGAAGCCGGGTGTCAGGTGTGCGATGGGGCAGCGCGCGGAGGGCGAGCAGGAGGAAGCCAGGTGTCGGGACTGCGATGGGGCAGCGCGCGGAGGGCGAGCAGGAGGAAGCCAGGTGTCGGGACTGCGATGGGGCAGCGCGTGGAGGGCGAGCAGGAGGATCCATGCGTGGGGAGGGCGATGGGGAGCGCGGGGAAGGCAAGCAGGAGGAAGCCAGGTGTCGGGACTGCGATGGGGCAGCGCGCGGAGGGCGAGCAGGAGGATCCAGGGGTGGGGAGGGTGATGGGGAGCGCGGGGAAGGCAAGCAGGAGGAAGCCGGGTGTCAGGGGTGCGATGGGGCAGCGCGCGGAGGGCGAGCAGGAGGAAGCCAGGTGTCGGGACTGCGATGGGGCAGCGCGCGGAGGGCGAGCAGGAGGATCCATGCGTGGGGAGGGCGATGGGGAGCGTGGGGAAGGCGAGCAGGAGGAAGCCAGGTGTCGGGACTGCGATGGGGCAGCGCGCGGAGGGCGAGCAGGAGGATCCAGGCGTGGGGAGGGCGATGGGGAGCGCGGGGAAGGCGAGCAGGAGGAAGCCAGGTGTCGGGACTGCGATGGGGCAGCGCGCGGAGGGCGAGCAGGAGGAAGCCGCGTGTAGGGAGTTCGATCGGGGAGCGGGGAGGGCGATCGTTAGTGAGCGGCAAGCAGGGAGGGCCAGCGCAAGCGGGAGGGTTCTTCTTACAGTGGTACCGCGCAAGACGAATGCCTCGTCTTGCGAAGCACGACCATAGAGAAATTCGTCTTGCGGGTCAACCAAAAAAATCGCAAAACCCTTTCGTCTTGCGAGTTTTTCGTTGTGCGAGGCATTCGTCTTGCGGGGTACCACTGTACCTACAACCTTACTATTAATCAGAATGAGGCTGCACTCCTGAAGGGTGCCATTAATTGACTGGGAGACATTTAGAATGATATCCCCTCCAGAAGAGGATTCAGGAACACGTTACGTGTTTGCTGTAGTTCCCTCTTGGCGTTAGATCTGCGTACTGATCAGACACGCACCAAATGATGAATCCAACTGGCTGGGAAGTGAAGGGACAGCGCTCCAGATTTCAAGGCAGCCGGCGGTGACATCATGCAGGCAGCAGCCAACAGGGTTTCCCTGTACAGCAATGATTAGGAACAGATCCCAAAATGCAAAGCTCACAACCCTGGACGTAAACCACTGGCTGGGTGTATGACAAACTTGGAATCCAGGGCACAACGCAAGACGGCAGGAATGTTTGCTCTCCCATTGAAATCAATTGTGAGATTTAAAGGTCCTTAGCCACGACTGGATCGTGTCCTTGGAAAAGACACAGAAGGGGAGTGTACTTGCATATGTAGTCTGTAGAGCATGCTACTGCCCCATCAGTTACTGTATTCAGCCACCCCCTTCACTTCCTGTTGCATATGCCCAAGATATAAAAAGAGGGGGAAATGAAAGAGTTTTTTAAAGCCAGAAATTATAGCTTTGGGCAACAATTACAGCCACTGGTCTTCCTGGAAGTAGAAATTCTAAAAAGTGATCCAGAAGATCTTAAAAAGAAGAAGCCAGTCTTTGTTGCTTTTTGGAAGAGTATTGATTTGAAGGGGATAACTGCATTTAGATCCTGTTTACCTTTCCTCCTTGGTTAAAGCTAACATTTTAAATGTTCGTCAATGACCACAAATGGGGAAAATGGGAAACGCACAAGAGCAGCATGCCTTTCTCTACTGGATTCCTGCAGATCTGAGAAACATCTGTCAAAACTGAAACTGGTTGTTGTTGTCCTTTTTCTAGGCCATAATAAACATATATCGCCCAATGCTCTCCAGGGCAGTCCAAAATTAAGAGTATTTTCACCTGTAATGCTAACATGCATACAGCTTTTATCCTGCTCTCACTAATAGGGCCATATGTAATACTGTTAACAAAGAGCAGAGAAGGACCTAAAGTCTAGACTTTTTTTCCACATGGGGCATTTTCTTGTCACATTGGTTGAAGAGTTGCTTCCCCAAACTATGGTGCTCCCAAACATCATCTTTTTTACCACAATAAAAGTAAGGAAGCTCAGAAAACCAATATTTTGGTCAACAGACCCATCTCCTTGCCCTCACCCACTCAACTGCTGCCCCTGTAGGAGCTATACTAGATCAACATGCCGTATGTGACGCACACCACAGAGGGTATGGGAAATGAAGTACAGTGGTACCTCGACTTACGAATTACTCGACATACAAATTTTTCGACTTATGAATGAAAAAAGTGCCCGCACGCCTACAAATTTTTCGACATCCGAATGACATCCGTTGGCGGTTTTAGATGGGGTTTACTCCACTTACGAATTTTAGATGCGGTTTACTCGACTTACGAATTTTTCGTTTCCAATGCATTCCTATGGGGAAATCGCTTTTTTCTACTTACGAATTTTTTGACCTACGAATGTGCATTCGGAATGGATTAAATTCGTAAGTTGATGTACCACTGTAGAAAGACAAAGCTAAAAAAAGAGAAAGTATTAGCTTGAACATCTTTTTTTGTCTTAAAGGCTTTCTCAGGAGATGCAAGGAAGGAGAAGCCAGCCTTCACAACACTTTCTCACTGTCACCATTCCTTAGTCTACATATTATGGACTACCACATTCATGCTTTTCTCATTTAAATATAAGCTTCTCCAAAAATAAATATTGCTTGGTGGCAGGGAAGCAATTTAGGCTACAATCCTAATGTTGTTTACTACTGGATTTGACAGGACTTACTTCCGAGTAGACATGGTTAGATTGTGCTGTTAGACAGAAAATGTTGGTGGGTGCATTCAAAATTCACAAAACAATTCTGTAAAACTGTCACACTCAAGTTGCCTATCCCTTTCCTAAAATCAGTAGTGGGAAACTTCAGCCAAGGGCCTAAATAGACCCAGCAAGGGTTATAATTTGGCCCACAAGGCTGTTTTTACACAAGCCACGGCCCCCATGCCTGATGTCACATATATACAGAAAAGGCCCACTTCAGTGTTGTCCCTAGGTGGCAATCCACTAACCGTGGAGGGCCTCCTCGAATGATCATAAAGATCAAATGGGTTTGTACAGGCGAAGTCTGTCCACCAACTTTGGCCAACACACTCTTGATGCCTTTGGTTGTGTGCTACACTGCCCAGGTGTGGAATGCAATGTGATAAGCTTTTCACTCTCAAATCTACAATTGATGCACCCCTGTAAAACTGACGATTGGATCTGTTCTGTTCTCCACGCTTCGACCCCCTTCCCCAAACCAAGCTGTTCCAAGAAATCTTTTTCTGAATGGAGGAAATCCAGCCCCTCCTGTGCCAGCCAGGCCCTGACCTACATTGCCCTTGAATAGCACCTTTATTCCTAAGCACTAGGGTTCCCTTCCTCTAGATGCATCTCCGTCTCCTGACTAAGGCGGTTTCCTTTGCCAAGTGAGACCTGCATGCTTGTGGTCTGACAAAGCAGCACACAACAGGCAGGAGTCTGTTCCGAGTGGCTTGGACAACCTACCAAGCATGCATACAGACATAACACGTTGCCTGTGCAACGCAACAGGAGGCTGTTGACTGGCAAAGTCCTGTGTCTGGCACAGCTGCCTCAGAAGGCTTCTTGAGGGGAACTGGCAAAGGGTGGCAGTGGAGTACTAGGCCAGAATGACATTTTCTAGTGTCACTGAGGGAGAAAGCAGAGTCTTAAAACTAGGGTAAAGAAAACAAAAAAACCTGAAACATCCCAAGAGTTTTGGGGATTTCAGGTTTCTGGCTGAATGGACATGGAGCCAACTCTCCCACACACCCCAAGCTGATGTTCACTGGACCTGGAAGCAGCACTTTGTGGCTCAAGCCCCCAGGAAACCATTTTCCACGGAACCGGGAACCTGGGATACTGTTCCTGAAGTGTTATAGGGCCTAATCAGACCTTCTTGCTGCCAGGGAAGTTTGGGAGGAAATGAAAGTGGGCAAGTAGGAGTGGCAATCAGAGGGTAGAAGAAAGGAAAGACCCAAGATCTAGTAATGTCCCCTAGCTGGGTGAGGAACTATGGCAGGGAAATCTCTAGGCCATGACATGTTTGTGATCAGGGCAGTCATGTGACCTACACTACATGTCAAAACAAAATAAAAAAATTCCTTCCTTCCTGAAGAAGTGTGCATGCACATGAAAGCTCATACCAAGAACAAACTCAGTTGGTCTCTAAGGTGCTACTGGAAGGAATTTTTGTATTTTTTATTTTGTTTTGACTATGGCAGACCCACACGGCTACCTACTTGTAACTACACTACATGTGACAGTCCTGTGTTTGATTGGCTGTCCAGTCCAAGTCTGGTTAAAGCTAAAGAATCATAAGAAGCGAGAGCAGGAGCTCCGAAGCTGCCTGTCAACTGTTAGCAGCACCTGGTCAGCAGACTGAGCAAGCACACAGGTTTCCTGGTGACTGCCCCACCATAATGAGATGTGTTGTATTTCTACTTGAATTATAGCAATCATGTCTAAATTTGCATATATATCAGTGATGGACTTTGCTAATATGTGCCCTGAGCGATGACTAAATTTCTCACCCGCTCCTAAACATTTCTTATTTCCACAATTCCTCCTCCTCTTCCTCCTTTCTTCTTCTTCTTCTTCTTCATCATCATTGTGCCCCCTCGGCTCAGTACCCTATGCAGGACAATTGTCCACATTGCCCTAAATCCGGTACTGCATCTCTCTCTCTCTCTCTCTCTCTCTCTCTCTCTCTCTCTCTTTATATATATATATATATATATATAACACACACACACACACACACAGAGTCCCATTGTTATGAAATTGAAAGTTTATATGCTGTGATCTGCCCCAAAAGCTGAATTTACACTGAAGGGCAAGAAATAAATGCTCAGTTAAATACTTGCATAAATATAAAATAAAAACATAAATGTCGGAACAGCTGCCGCTCCATGTCTACCTGAGGCCGTCTCGCCATTCTGTCAAGATTTAATGTTTGGCCTTGAGGAATGCCAATGTTTGTGAAGCCGAGCTTGGCATTCAAAGTAGAGCAGCTCCATCAGTCATTCCACTGTTTGTCCTCAGCATCAGAAGAAAAAGAAACCCTAAGAAGAATCACTCACTTCTCCCTTCCACTCCTCTGTTCTTTCTTTCCCCTCAAATATGTTTCCTTAAGTATGTTTTCCATGCACTCAGCTCTTTCAAATCAATTCCCCTTACCTTCTTTCAAACCCGTATCTATCTACCCACTACTAAGGAGGGTTTTTACCAGAAGTTCTAGAAGGTTCCTCCCCACCTTCCATCTGCCCCCACCCTCCCTTCCACCACCTGTGAAGTGACTGCCACAACCAGAGTTCTATTGGAAGTTCATAAAGGTAGGAATGGGCCAATGATTCTAAGTGAGTAAATATAATGTGAATTTTAAGGAACTAGTGTGCCATCTTAAATGGGAAACAGCCCAACCACGCAACAGAATACTATCTTTAGAACTGTACAGGAAAGTGAAATGAGGACAGACTTTTAACAGGAGCTGGGAGAAACAGAAGACTGCACCGAAGACTTATCGTGGACAAGCTCAAAAGCCACAAATGGCATTCTTATTTTAGTAATGCAAGTGGAAAATGTGATTAGCTGGAAATGTGGCAAGCACTCCAGCTGGTTCTTCAAAGTAGCTGGGATGGCAAAGACTCTATTTTCCAGTATTCCTAGCTCAAATCATTGGGAAACCATTATATTAGCACTAAAAAGGGGACATGTATAAACTATATGAAATGTTGAGCTCTTCTTATTCGCCTTATGACAAGGAGGGAGAACCTGTGGATGATCAAGGTTCTGGAAACCAAGCCTTATGAGGAATGGTTGAGGGATTTAGGTATGTTTAGCCAGGAAAAGAGGAGACTGAGAGGAGATAGGAGATCTTCCAATATCTGAAGGGCTGTCACATCACATGGAAGATGGAGTAAGCTTGTTTTCTCCTGCTCCAGAGAGTAGGACAACAAGCAATGTCTTCAAGTTACAAAAATGGAGATTCCAACTACATCTTATGAAGTACTTTCTGATGGAAAGAGCCATTTGACAGTACAATGGACTCCCTCAGAAGATGCTGGACTCTCCTTCCATGGAGGTTTTTAAGCTGAAGTTGGATGGCCATCTGTCATGGATGCTTTAGATGAAATTGCTTCATTACAGAGAGTTGGGCCTTGGTCTCTCTTCCAACTCTACAATTCTATGATTCTATGAAGGGCCACAGGTTTCCAATTTCCCCACTGGCAGTTTCTCTCAGTGCCACGGATCCAGCAAAATCCCTCATTGTGAAAGAAACGTATTTCATTGTATTTTTCTCATGCAGCACTGTTTCCATTCCACTGCAGTTCATCTTCCACCCAAAACTACATTATGTGTCTCACTGTCCAATGTGGCAAAATTTTGTAACTGATGTCATTATGTTGTCCTTACATTTATTCCACCCCATTCTTTTCAAAGCAAGGGAAACATTGTGCCCAAAAATAATAATGGGGGGGGGGGTGAGCACACAATGTAATCTTTGTGGACTGAAAACAACAGTGGCAGCAAACACCAATTTTATTTGCTGGGTTGATTTCTGTTACGGAAACACAATGAGTAAGCAAACACTGGCAATTTATGCTCCCCTCACAGTTCTCCAGCATTCCTAGATAAGAGCCCGAAATGGGCAGAGCAGCCAGGCTTCAGCTGAGTAAACTATGGAGATTGTGGCAGTCTGCATATTGGCTCAGGAGAACACTGGCTGGCTGTGTTGCAATTCGGCATGTTAAAGGATTGCTTTCCTGACTCAGAAGAAAAAAGTTGCAGGGGGATGTGTTGATGTAAAGTTTCACTTACCAGAGAAACCAGATATCTCCAGGAAATAATGAAGTGAAACAACTGTGGTTCACTTTCTGCCTCTGCCTTCACGCTTTCCCTAACACCCAAGTTAGGGCTCCCAACAGCTGCAAACTTCCCTTTTTTGTTATTTTTTTAAAACAAAAGATAGATACTTCCATGATGTGATACCAATTATAAGGACCCTTCCATTCCTGTCTCCCCAGGCTCACCCACACAATACTGCCCAATCCTCATCTCAGATTGGCTGTTTCAACCAGGTCCTTCACAAATAAGCCCAGCACAGGTTGAATTAAATTATGCAGCAGCCAGCCGGTTTTCCTGTCTCAGAAACAATTCAGTAAGTTGTGGGTGAATAGTTCACAAATAAAACTGTCCACTATCTAGAATGTCAGGTGAAAATCTGGTTGTCTGAATGGGCCACCAGAGATCTAGCACAATATTATACCATATCATTTCATACCTGGGTTAATTTCAGTCTGGTAAGTGCCTCAAAAGCTAAGTGAAGGACCACTCAATGCTATTCATCATCACTGAGCATGAAATCCTTCTGGACAGGCAGCTGGGACTGATGGCACACTGAGTTGCCATGAATCTACTCCTGCTCTAAGGGCAAATTCCAGAAGATAGTTATGGGGAACTGCTGTTCAACCCCTCATCACAGGATCCTATCTAGTCCCCATTCTATTTCATATCTGCATGAAAACTGCTGGATGAAGTTGCCTAGAGAGCTGGGCTGCCATCAACAATGTTTCTTATTGTTATTTATATTAAACATTTATATCCAGCTCTTCTCCTCCAAAAAGGGGTTGCTCAAAGCAACTAATAAAATATAAAAACACCAGAAATCCATCGTCTGGGGAGGAAGGGAGAGAACAAACAAGCAACAGACCAAAAAGCAGTATCACAGAACAAGAAAACAAGGAGCCAAAACACAAACACACACACCAATTGACCAAGAAGTCAAATTAAGTAACAAGAGAATCAAAAGCTTTTAAAAAAACGAAATGCCTTCAACCATTGAAGAGGAAGATACCCTTGCAGCCTAACCTCTTGGAGTAGGGAGTTCCAGGGACAGGGCGCCACCACAGAGAAAGTCCTCTCTCACGCATGGCCACCAATAGCACCTCAGAACCTCTGGTTACACTTCATAGGAGGAAAAGTGCCGAGTTAGTGTCTGACGTCCATGATGGACTTGAGGAAGGTTGATAAACTGAGGCTGTATCCTGACAAGATGGAGGTATCGCTGGTGAGAGTGGAGGAGGGGTTGCACTCCACCTCAAGAACCAGCATCACATTTTGTTTGGTGAGGATGCTGACGGACCCAGTGTTGTTACAGGAGGTGTCAGGCCTCCAGGTTACAGAGCAGCCTCCACCATTCGAGATTGGTGTGCCAGCTCAAGGGTGTAGCTTGGCCACAGTTATCCATGTACTGGTAACCTCCGCCAGACAAGAGACCTTTCCTCAAGTGTCTTTAGCTGGAGCTAAAGGCGAGTGGCAACTGTGGAGAGGGTGGCCCATTTATGGGGTGCTCTTCCAACAGACACCCACAGGGCACCTACCCTTTCATCTTTCCAGCAGGTTTTTAAACCCAGCTAAGCGGTTTTAATTAGCACATTGTAACGATGTGGTGTCTTGTTCCGCTGCTCTTTTTACCAGTGTTGTCATACAATGAATTTATTCCTTTGTTTTAATTTATTTGAGTGGGCTTTAATGGGAGTATTTCTCCCCTGAAGATGCAGAATACTAATAAAAAAACAACAGGCAGAATTAATTCACCACAGAGCCCATTTACACATTCAGCTGTCAGTCATCCAGCCCTCAGTAATCAAGCAATACCCCTGAACATGCAAGCGATTAGAAATCACAGGAGGGATTCAGCTAAATTTTACTCAGAACACTCACTGAAATTGAAAAACCTAGCTTTTAACTTCAATGGGTCTACTCTGTGTAAAACTCAGTTGACTATCACCCCATATTAAGAAGTGCAAAGCAGCTGAGGGAGGAGGCTCAAATGCCAACCAGGGTTTCTGAAGTGAAAGATGCCACTACATATATCAAATCCTGGTTTCATTTGCCAACTGTAAACTAGACTGTGCAGGCAAACTCCCAGCATTCCAACTGTTCTCGAGTCTTCTTCCACCAGAAGAGCTTCGTGACCTGAAATCTTCCAAGATTTTCCCACCTTTGCACAACTGCCTTTTCAGAAGCAGCATGCAGAAACTACATGGTGAGCTCCAGCACAGCTTCAGACAAAACTCCTGCCAGGCCTGGCTTGGAAAATCACACCGACACTCTTCTCCCGCTTTTGAGACAAATGGCTTTTCATAAAAAAAAACAAAAAAAACAAAAACCAGAATCGTGACCAATTGTCCCCCAAATTGTTTCCTGTTCAGGGGGCATCACTTTTTCTAGCTTATTTGGGGTACCTGTAACTAATGCCTGCCTTGCATCAGCTGCACAAAAAACCTCTGGGGATCCTTTTATGTGTGGTGCTAGCTTGAAGAGGGGCAAAATTCCCCAGCTCCAGCTGAGCCCTCTATGCAAAAAAAGGTAGGCGAACGGAATCCTGCATCACGCCCTTTGTGGGTAATGCCATTCCACACCCTTCCCTTTCAGCCTGGCATTTACATTTTTCAGCTTTCAGCACACTCTAGGTGGTTCCAGCTCTCAGCGAGGGCAGTGCCAGATGTGAAATGAGGGAAGAAATAGTGCAAAGGGTTTGCAGTAGAGTTCCAGGAAAGAGATTCTGCAGAGCTGCTGCCAGTTTGTGCAGAGACTGTGTTGACCTAAACGGACCAATGGTCCAACTTGGTGTTAAGATAACTTCCTATCTATCATTATTATTATTTTTTAAAAAATCTAATTTCTGTACCATCCTTCATCAAAGGATCACAGGGTGGTTTACAACATAAAAACACATGCCATAGTAACAAACAAAAACAATACCCCCTACAGTTTAAGAGGCCATTGATTGTTTTATTAGCCAAAGGAGGCCTAGGAGAAGAGGAATGTTTTCACCTGGCGCCTAAAAATATGCAATGAAGGTGCCAGGCAAGCTTCCCTGGAGAGAGCATTCTACAAGCAGGGAGCCACGTCAGAAAAGGACACCCTCCAGACTTCTCATAGAAGAGGCACATGAAGGAGATCCCCCTGTGAATAACCATCCATGTCAAAGCAGTGCCACCTACCCCTAATGCGAACAGCCACTCTAGAAGGATCCATGTCTCTCCCCCTCCCCCAATCATGCCTTTGCCCACTGTAAAGATTAATCTCAAGCCCATTGGATACTAGTTTCCCAAACAGTTCTATAGTTTGGCTGTCCATGGCACAAGCAGTCCATATTGGTTTGTGCCCATTCTACAGATTCAGTACAGCGGGAAGATAGAACTGCCTGTTTTTTGGAAGACAAAACAGAGCACAATCCCTCCCCCTCTCTCCACACACACACACACACACACACACACACACACACTGAACTGTATGAAGACAAAAGATAACAAAAGATAATGAAATCTTCCTTTGTGCCTGTAGACAGAAGATGTTTTGTTTCGTTGTTTTTGTTGGCATGCGATAACACTCTGTTGCGTAAATACAAAATTCACTTCCAATTCAGGATTCACTACTGAAAGCGTAGACAGACTGATAAAGGGGCTGTGGAAGTCTTCTGAACAAACAAGATGGAATTTTGAGCTGCAGTAAAATTTGGTGTATACAAGGTCTTTCTCAAAATCCATGTAAACAGTTTTTTTTCTCTCTCTCTCCTCCCTCTTTCACACATGCACACCCTCAACTGAGGAAACAGCAAAACTGCATTTGGGGGCAATTGGGAGTTCCTCCAGACATTCTGTCCGCTGAGCATTCAATCCTGATTTGCTAACCCAAAGCTTGCGTGGAGGCTATATTGTGCTTGCTCTTTATCAAGTATTTGTTCCAATTTGATTGCACAGAGGTTATAAGACTTCACACCAATTGACTGCCATCCCACATTTTTTAGCACACCCCCTCTTCGCTTTCCTTACCACAAAAAAGTTCAGAAGTTAGCGTTTTTCTCAGAGCAGATTTGTATTGACAGAGCACTTTAACATACACTAACTGACTGCCAGCATGCCACTGAATCTCTCCTGGAAAATGGTGGCACAGCCTGGAGGCGACCATGGTGCATGGGGCGATGGGCTATATAGTTTGCCTGGAATAGCGAATTCCCCTTTCCCTGTACAGACATTTCCAACTTAATGTTGTCAGAGGGAAACAGTTCCATACACACCCCATTAAAGGCACAGTTTGCACGGATCCTTCCTTTCCTTCTCTTCACCCCAAGATAAAACAGGCTGCGGCTCCTCCATAAGAGAGCATGTAGACTGCTAGAAAGTAATAAGAGCTGCTTGCTCACCCACCTCATCCCCTGCCGATAAGGAAATCAAGTTTCTGGCCAACACACACACATACTTGGAAAGGTTTGATGAGTCACTGGTTCATATGCAGCCATCCAGCAAACAGCAGTAAAAAGTTAGAACTCTCTTCCCTCAATTCATTTAAAATTATTTCTTTTTTAAAGGGGGGGGGCAAAAAGAAAGCAGCAAGCCCAGATGAAAGAGAGCAGAAAGAAGAGGAAAAAGTAGCACCTAAATTATTATAACCACAATGGGTGCCAATGTGGTGCAGTTCTGCCCCCACCAGCCTCTGATGGAGGTGGAACAAAGCCATTGTGGCTAGTAGCCATTGATAAATAGCCTTATCTTCCATAGTTTTATTTTTCTAAATTCGCTTTAAAACCACCCAAATTGGTGGCCATCACTACTACCTATGGTGGGAGCAAATTCCATAGTTTTGTGAAACTAACTTCTCGTCAACTCTGGAGATGTAGGGCACAATAATCAAACATCTCTCTCTCTTTTCTTTTACTCTGCGGAGCAATGCCTATGGTCAATATAGGCACCCTCCCTACTCCAAAGAATAATACATGTATTTAAGAAAAAGCCATTTAAAGCGTGGGTGGAGAACGCTGTCAATATTCAAAATCCATATGGTTTTTTCATGAAAGATCCAGAAGCAGGAGACTGGGTTTCTGAAAATGAATTCTGCACTCCTATTTCATTTTTATTTTTTTTTCATATGGATCCCTCCAGAGAACTCCTTTCATAAAGCAAAAAAAAAAAATGTTTTCTGTCCCAGGGCCAATTCTGACGTACTGTTAGTTATTCCTGGCAGCATAATTTTTGGAGACTGTAGTCAGCTATATGATGTGCTCCTACCAGGAGACGCATTTGCTGTTAACAAGTTTAACAGGCATCGAGACAGAAGAAAATTAAATGCCAGCAACCACAGCTAAGTCATCTCAAAGAGCTGGGTTCCAAATTTTTTTTAATGCGACTGCTAAGTTGAAAACTCTTCTTTTCCACTGCTCTCAGGGACAGGAAACAGACTGGATGAAGCTCATTAGAGCATCAAATAACTGTCCTTAGCTTTTAATTTCCTTGCCTCTGAATTTCAGTCTTAGCTACTTTCTAAAACTCACACTTTATTCTATTTAAAAATAAAATACAGCTATATGCAAATATTTGTGACTGAAGAAAAGCAATTAAACCAGTTCCAGATGTGTTAAAAGTAACATTTAGAAGGGAATAAAAACTTCAAGTCTGCCATTTCCAAATTTGTTTGCTTTGGGCATGATGCAATAGCCCAGGTCATCGGAGAAAACTCCCATTATGTGCAATGAATTTAGTGCTTTTCTTTTATACTTTTGACAGTAATCAATGCATATGACATTTCACCTTTTCCTCAAATAAAGAGTTTGTTTCCTGCCAGGGTGGATTTGATTTAAATCAAACTGATTTAAATCACGATTTAAATCACAATTTAAATCACTAGTCAATAAGGCTTGATTTAAATCACAGTTTTCTACATAAAGACTAATTCTTGCTGGTGTAACTTTAATATGCAAGTAGATGGAGATTTTTAGAATAACAACTTTTCATTTTAGTTTTTTTTTATCCCCAGTTTAATAGGTTAATCATTCATATTTGGACAACTTTTCTGTTGTACTTAGGAAGGAGAAAAATAATCATTACCTTAATAATAACAATTTAAATAGATTTATTAGATCCATTCCACTCCAAACAATCAGAAAAATATTGTTTCTATTCTATTCACTGAACTTCTTGAAACTTAACACTGAAGGGGTTGATTCTGTATTCATAGGTTTGTAGAACAATAGGATTAAGGTCCTTTTCTCAACTCTGTTCATGTTATAACATTTCTGCTGTGAAGAGGCATGTGATCTCTGCTGAGTCAAATTCAGTTTTGAGAACTGCAAAAGTAAACCAAGCATCTGTGATAATATCTTGTAGGCAGAGAAACTGCCCAATAATCATACAAAAACCTCTGGAAGAGCATAAATGACATTGTGAATGGATTAATGGAATTTATTTACCAAAAAAATTAAACATATACAGCCTTATTCCACATAATTAAAAAACTAATCTTTATTTCATGATTGAATAACCTTTGGATGGTAATATATTTTCACCAAAAAGCATTTTATTTTAAAAAATCCGATTTAAATCAAAAAAATCTGATTTAAATCAGAAAAATCCATTTATTTATTTATTTATTTATTTATTTAGAAAATCATTGATTTTTATCCACCCTGCTTCCTGCTAAGCAAAAGACTCAGCACTGCCCACTTTTTGCTCTTTGTGGTATTTGCACCTGTGCAAAAGTTCAAATTGAATTTTTTCTTAAGATACACTGAAATAGAAGTCACCAGACCCTTATATATAGTGAGAGAATGGGGAGGGGTATTACTCAGAAGGGTGGTGGGATTGGGTGATTGGCTGATGGGTGTGGAAAACCTGTTGATGACTGTTAACGACTGCAATTTGAGTTGCGTATAAACACACACTTTTTTTGCAGCATCCACACAATGTTGTCGTCAACCCGAAAGCCCTTTTTTAAAAAATCATTTGGATTTCTCCTTATCTTAGAAAACCCAATGAATAAAAGTAACCTGTTGTACATCTGCATTCACTGATGGCATTTGGATTTGTTACAGCATGTATTTATTTATTGATGATGAGGATGGTGTCACTTCTCTTTGCTCCAGCCCTTCTCCTATGATCTTCTGATATTCCCTCATCTTCAGGCAGCTGATTATCCATGAGTGGTTTCTGTGCAACTGAGAAAAGAGTTCAGTACCCAGCCAGGTGAGCAAAACCTGGTGTGTGCATCTCTTTCCCATGAAATCGCCACCTTGCCCCTTTTAGGAATCCTGTTTGTAGGATCCACACAATTATGCCACACTCCTAAGTGGGAATCACTTAAATGTTCTCCCAGCTGTATCAAAACTGATCACGAACATGGTGTTGGCTGGGAGAATAAAAGACCCCTCAGAGACT
Organism: Lacerta agilis; assembly: GCF_009819535.1. Lineage (NCBI taxonomy): Eukaryota > Metazoa > Chordata > Lepidosauria > Squamata > Lacertidae > Lacerta > Lacerta agilis. The sequence continues at coordinate 83,361,628 of NC_046313.1, read as the reverse complement.
GAGTGAGAGACTGAGTGGGACCCTGAGCAGGGGAACTGCCATTGCTAGTCTCAGGAAGGCTGGATCGACAGAACACATAATCTTATCTTTTGTAGAAAGAAGCTGGAGCAACCATGGAAAACAGAAAATTTGAGCAAGGACTTGAAAATGTAAACCACATCACAAAAAGCTTTGCAATAAATAAATGATAAATCCATCCTGTATTTTAAAAATTTTCGTGTGCAAGCACACAAAATAAATGAGCTTTCTGCCCAGAAATTATGGAGTGTTCACAGCTATTCATTTATACACCAACTTGATCACAGCACACCCAAGAGATTTTTTTAAGTTCTGAACATTTGCAATATCTAATTTCAGAACTATTTCAGAGTTGAGCAAAACAAACACACAGGAAAAGGGGGAAAATAAGAGTTCACTGTGATTGATTTTCATGCCAGTCAGACAGTCTCTTTCCAGTTAAGAGAATTTGTTTGGGGGTGGGATGCCTGGCTTTTCCGCTGAATACAGTTGTCACTGTTTTGCATCCTGTTCCAACCATGGCAGGCCAACACACCATAAGCCATATATTGTGACCTGCTCTGGAATGGACCTATTTTATTTTGCAGTTCTAGGCAGAGTGCAAAACCAAAAGCTTAACTGAGCTATTGCTGGCTGGTGGTTGATGGGCTAATCCTTACCAGAGACCTACTAGTAGAGCACAGCTGGGGAACCTGTGGCCCTCCAGATGCCACTGGACTCCAACTCCCATCAGCCCCACACAGACTTGGGGATATTCTGTTTGAAGTTGGGTGTTGGACTGGATAGTCTACAAGACCCCCTTCCATCCAGCTCTATGATTTGACCCTTAGATGGCACCAATAAGATGCTAGGTCAGCAAAGACCCTTGGTTGGCCTAATACGGGCATTGTCCAAATATGGATTCTGGAACATTCTGGAACATCCTATTATTGATACTAAGGAAAACATGGCCATTCCGTACTTGCCTTCCATTTGCACTCCTGTGGTGTGGTTTTGCTGAAAAAGGGTATACCTGAAAGATGGAATTAAGGGCTGGCAGCATAAAATGACTGGTGATGATTGTCACTTTGAAGAGTGAAAAAATGTGTATATATCAGGATTAGTTAGGCTTTGATCACTTGCTCTGAACTTGACCTCTGATAAATCCTAATTAAGCCAGACAGTTTCCTTACCTTAATCCAATTCAATTGGGTTAAGGAACAATGACATTAAAATCAGCTGGTATTACTCACTACAAAAAGTGTCTGTGACCTGAGGAAACCCAGCTGCCAGAATTTATTTTCTAATGGCTTGGAAATTCAGTGGAGGTAGACATCTCAGTAGGGGAGCTTTCCCTATTTTAATATAGAGGGGGGGGGGAGGGAGGAGAAGGAGGGGAACTGCAACTGTGCAATGCCTTTTCACCACTTGTGCCCACTTTGAATAAAGGCTTGCAGTGGCTGGCTACATATATACTGGTGACAACCCAACAGAATCAGGCTCCCTTGATGAGCTTAAGTGCAGCAAAGGCTGAGTTGGATATTTAACTATGGAATGCATCCCCACATTCAAAAGGAAAGGTTCTAGACTTTATGGGCATTGAGATCAGTCAGACCTAGTCATGGCAAAAGCACCAAGATTGGAAATATGCCCCTCAAATTATGGTGTTTTCCCATCCATTTTGTCTAACTAGCTGATTCAACTTCTGTTTGAGCCTTGCCCCTGCTGCATTCAAGGAATCCTCCATCTCCCACTCTTTAACCTATTCTGATGGCTACTATTGTAAGCAACGAAGCAGCATAGGTCAAACTCACAGGAGGATCCCTCAAGCAACACTCAAACATTTCATAAGGCAATACAAGACATTGCGAGGTGTTTTCACCCTCTACGTCTGGATTTGGACTTAAAAGACAAAGGGAAAGTGTTGGCTTATGGAGGTCCAAGTTGTAAGCAAACACAATCTATGATCATGTCTGTTAAGGCATCGGCCTTAGCTTCCCATTTCCTGGCTCTGTAGAGCTTGAACCAACATGAGATAGCCTTAAGTCTAATCATATATCACTAAATAATACTACATGCAGGATATTATTATTATTACTTTATGGAGAGCACTCAAATGCATACAAGTCACCACCTGCAATATGAAGTGATTCAGCCTGAAAACAGGTTTACTACCTCACTGAGAATGAAGCACGTGTTGCTGTTGGTTAAAGGAGACTCCAGTTTCCAAGCCATCAGTACTAGTTACCTGGATGCCTGCACACCTGGCCTCCAAAAGGAAGTCCCAAAGACGTGTACAGAGCCAAGTCAGCACTTTTGCCAGTGCGCCTGCAAACCACTTTCACTGTTTCTTATTATGGGATACATTATGGCATACAAACAGATCGTTCTAGCCAAATGGCCTGAAAGTAAGGGGAGATACATCAGAGTTGAAGGTTTAAACCTGTTATAAATCTTGCACTGAAAAATCCAGAGACCTGTCACAAAAGCCTGCCAAAATTCCAGAACAGAAGACACAACAGCAGACTACCTGGAATCCACTCAACCAAACCAAGACAAAGTCCACCTTTGTCCCCAGAGCAGCAAGGTGCCCTATCACCAGGTATGGATGCAGAAGGACTTCATTTTTATTTATGTTTTGCTTTCCTCATCCAGCACTGGACAGAGAACTTGGTGCATTGAACCAGCCCACAATACTGGGGTTTTTTAAATGGTTGTATCAACATCTGTGATATTGAAAGAGTCCCTCCTGCTTACCAAGCTATAGAGTTATCTCCCAAAACTGGCCTTGTGCATTATATCCCTGAATAGCTGCTTGGCCATGGATGGAATCAGCAGCATATGGAAGAGAGTGGCACAGCATGTCCAACCCACAAATGCTTAAGTAAGTATGCTTCCTTTGTGACATGGCCTTTGGATGCGTTGGTGCCAAAAATACCAAGGCTGCCAGTGGAGGCAGGGTGCAGGTATGGAGACAAAGCAACAGGCTTTGGTCTGGATACAACAGAGCAGAAGGTTTTCCACAAAGGCAACACCAGAGACCCACATGCAATCGTGCAGCAAGCTGTTTTTCCACAGACTCAGCACAAAAAGCTGGCCTCTGTCCAGAGGATCTAGTCTTGGACTATATTGGATCTGAGAGCTTTCCACATTAATTCAAATTCTGCTCCATGTTCGCTCACTCTCTTATCCCAGCCTCAAATGCATGTTGTGTTCAGGCATTCAATCCTTTGATTCCTCCAGAGTAAAATGTGACCCACCTGTCTCTCCTCTAACAACCGCACAATTCATTCATGCTATTGCTTTCATACATCACCAAATTAATTCAAGGAACTCCCAAGGTCACACGCACAAGTGGGAGAAATACATTTCCCCTGATGATGTATTGCTCACAGCCTGGTGTTCCTCAGAGGGCTGAGCAAGCCTGGTTGGCTTGTTTCTAGAGAGGCTGCCAGTTCCACATCTGGAACTGATGAATTCCAGCCCACGGTACAGCAACCAGATTATGGGAGAATGAAGATAGAGGCCTATCTTTTCCAGATCTTCCCAGCGTATCTTCATTCCCTTTGGCTTGAGTGAATCACAAAGACTTCGCTGCATTTGAAGCAGAGATGAGACGGCTTGTTAAAATGACTAAGTAGTGTCATGGTTCCTTCTTCCGCACAGGGAATCCTGGGAATTTGAATTGTTTGAAGAAGGAGTCGGAGAGGGGTTGCTAACAAACAGCATTGCTGTTTGCTGTGCCTGCTAGTCTCTAGAATGGAATTTTATTTACGCTCTTTGTAGGTTTCTGTAAATAATACCAATAATTAAAAATTAAATAAGGAAAAATAACAGGAAGTGTGTGTGTGGGGGGAGTAGCTACTCAGCTGGGGAAATGTAGAATATTCTCCTTGAGCTTCAGGATGCAGACAGGGTGGCCATGTGCCCTACTATGCAGAGGAGAGTCCTTTGTTTGGAGAGGTGCTCTATCTTGAATGGCTGTTCAGTCCAAACTCAGTTAAATAACCCTAAGAAGGGAGAGCAGGAGGGGCCTATAAGTTGCCCAACAACACCTGGAGAGCCACAGGGTCTCCATCTTTGCCTTAGAGCAGGGGTGGCCACTGTGACACCTTCCAGATGCCATTGAAGTACAGCTGCCACCAGCCCTTACCAGAAGGGCTAATGGTTAAGGATGATGGGAGTTGAAAGCCAACAACATCTGCAGGGTGGCACATTAGCTACCCTGACTTAGAACAATTGACCGCAAGAGGATGCTTATCACCTGATCACTGCAATCTCAAAACAGAATAATCCAGCGGCATCTTGGAGGGAGGGGAGGGAAGAGATGCTACAACCTCACACCATCTTGTAGTCAGCCAGTGGCGATTCTAAGGGCCAGCCCTGTTTATCTAGCTAGGGTAGGTGAGCTGTTGCAGGGGTTAAGGAGCAGCTTATTCTTTTATTTTGTTATTAAAAACCTCTAATCTGTATACCTAAAATTTAAAATATACATTCAAATTATTAGCAGAAGTTGAAACAAGTTTAATTTTTTTTTTTAAAAAAATCAAAATATAAATAAAACCAGCAATTTAAAATACACATTATAAAATGAAACTACCTATTGAAATACCTAGCAACTTTACATGTCTTTGCAGGCTTGCCTAAACACACACACACAGAGAGAGAGACACACACACACACACACACACAGAGAGAGAGAGAGAGAGAGAGAGAGAGAGTTTTTAGCAGGTGCCTAAAACAGGCTCCTGTCAGGGAGTCCCAGAGTGTACAGTAAGTGCAATTACTGTGAAATGTAGATTCCTTACAACTGCTCCTTTTCCCCAGAGTCAAATAGCATGGGCTCCAGAGTCAAAACAAGGGTCTAGTGAATGTGCAAAGCAAATTCATGGACCTCTCCAAGTGTTTTCCGAAGTCCGTCTTGCTGAGCAGCTTTCCAGGCTTTGTGAGGTGCAAAGAAGTCTTGCAAGGATGTGAAGTTTAGAGAAGCTCCAATCCCACCCCAAACACAGCAACAAGACAGCACAGTTCTAGCTGCCACTGCAAACGGAACATGTGGAGAGAGAAATGCACACGGAAAAACAAACCCGCTTGCTTGCTTCAATATTTGCAATGCTAAAATAGAAAGGCCGACAGACAGCTGGGACGTCCATGCCAAGCAATCCTCCAGCTATAACAGCTCCAAAGTCATTTCCAATAAAGTCTGCTGAACAGCAACAATTTAAAAATAAAAATAAAAAAATGTAATAAAATACATATTTGGGACTGAGCAAAAGTTGGAAGGCCAGCACTTTTAGCTCTGTCCACTGAGCAGCTTCACCCCCAGATAAGCCAAGACACTAAGGAATCTGTAACCCTCTCCTCCCCAACGTGAGCAGAGGCTTTAGCAGAACTTTCCCCCTCAGCTAGAAGAAGAAGAAGAGTTTGGATTTGATATTCCGCTTTATCACTACCCGAAGGAGTCTCAAAGCGGCTAACATTCTCCTTTCCCTTTCTGCTGGCCCCGGGGGTGCCCGGCCCTGAGGACTCCGAGTGGGAAAACCAGAAACTCACCCAGAGCTGAGTGGGGTGTGGTCAGCAGTCCAACAGGGGGTCACTCTGGCAGGAAGCAGGGCAAGGTACAGTCGGGATCAGGTACGAGGACACAGGCAGGTACACGGTAGCAACTGTGTTGCTCACGCATATTGGGGCTGGGGCTGGCTGGCTTTTATCTGCTCCGAGGTATAGGGCGGCCCCGATCCTCTGGTGACTCGCCTCTCCTTCTGGCCTGGAGGCGAGCACTCCTCCTGCAGGAACTTTGCCTCTCTGCCCTGAGCCTCTGCAGCTCAGGAGAGGCTGGTGGGTTACTGGACCCAGGGGCAACCTCAGCTTCCTCTGACGGGGCTGGGAGTGGAGCACTGCAGGCAATGGGTCCTCCATCCCATCAGGAGCCAGAGCAGACTCAGCAGATGCCCGCACCTGAGGGTCCAGCACAGGTGAGGACCCTTCAGACTCAAGCCCTAGCCCCGGCTCTGCTGGTTCTGGAGGCGGGGAATCTTGTGCAGGCTGGGATCCCTCAGGTTCAGCATCCAAGTCTGAATCCCAGGCCATCACACACTTCTTCCCCGACAACAAACACTGTGAGGCGAGTGAGGCTGAGAGACTTCAAGAAGTGTGACTAGCCCAGGGTCATGTGGAGGAGCGGAGACACGAACCCAGTTCCCCAGATTACGAGTCTACCGCTCTTAACCACTACACCACACTGGCTCTCACTATACCACACTGGCTACTCACTCTCTTACAAAAGCCAAGACAAGAACCAATGGGAAGCAGCCAGCTGAGATGCGTAACGGGAGAAAAGCTCTGCTACTGCTGGGAGAGAAGGACATCTAAAAAACCGTTGCTCAAGTTGTACCTAAGAAAATAGTGGAAGCAAAAAATGGAAGAAAGAAGTCCTTTGGATTGTAGGCTATGTATGGGCATGTATGGAACTTGGAGGTGGGAAAGGGAGGTGCTGTAGACTGAACAGGAAGCACCAGCCATCAAGCTGTTCTAATCCGCCAGAGCCAAAAACTCAGAATCAAGCAAAAACTAATGATTAAAAAAAGAAAGATAAGCATGGGATTATTATTTTTTTAACTTTTGGATCCCTACCTGCATTTCTTATTCATAACCCATTCTACAGACATGGAAGGTAATTTGGGGGTTGGGCAGGAGAATGCCCTTGTGAATGACTGAATCTGGGATCTTGCACATGCAACGGATGTGCTGTGCCACTAAGCCAGGGGTCAGCAAACTTTTTCAGCAGGGGGCCGGTCCACTGTCCCTCAGACCTTGTGGGGGGCCGGACTATATGGTGGGGGGAGGGGGGAGGAAACGAACGAATTCCTATGCCCCACAAATAACCCAGAGATGCATTTTAAATAAAAGCACACATTCTACTCACGCTGATTCCCAGACCGTCCGCAGGCCAGATTTAGAAGGCAATTGAGACGGATCCAGCCCCTGGGCCTTAGTTTGCCTACCCATGCACTACTACACTATCGCCCTTTCCTCGTGCTGCATACAAAGCAGCCATGATCCAGGCAGCATGCATGCAGGAATGGGATCGCCAAGCCTGTACTGCGCCCCTATTGTTCAACGCTGAAGGAAGCCGTGGTGTCTGCAGAAATGAAATTCCAACATGTGTTATCCAGCGTTGCCGTTTCTGCTGACACGAGGACCTTCATTCAGCACAGCCCTGCTCTCTTCCCCCTCTCTCTAGCAACAGCCTCTCACATTACACGCATATGGGAAGCTAAGCTGACAAAAGGTCTGCAGCTGAAACAATTGAGTTAGAAGTACCGGTAGTAAAGAAAAAGAGGGCCTCTCAGAGTTTTGCACTTCTGCCTACTTGTCACAGGCAAAGTGAAATCTGTTCCATCCCTGTCGTTGAACCAGAGCTCCAAGTACTCACAGCTGCCTGCATTCATTCATTCATTCATTATCTCCTTGTGCTTCTACCCCACCCTTCCTCCCAATGAGAGCACAGAGCAGCAAGCTACATAACACAATCTTTAATCTCTTAATGGCTAGCTTGAATTAATTAAACTTGGTTATTCTAGTTGATTAAGAGGTCTTGCCCAAGAAACCCACTTCCCCTAAAGATCAGACTTCTTGCAATAGGGGAAGTGAAAGGAAAAGACAGGGGAACACGTGGGGTGACACTTGCTTTGACTCACCGTCATCTAACCTCCATGCAAAGGAAATCAGAATTAATGCTCATTAAACAGCCAACTTCATCTAATCTCCCTGCAAACAAGTCATGATAAATGCTCAACAAACAGGTCATCCAGATGTGCCTGTATACAAAACAGCAATGTTGGCACGCACACACACACACACAAAGACGCAGATTACATTCCAAAGGCCTAAGTAAACAGAAAAAAAAACCTTTTCACCTGGCACCTAAATGAGAACAACCAAAAGTCATATGGGAGGCAGTTTTATAACTTGTGGGGAGCGACCCACTGAGAATTCCCTGCCATGCGGAAACTAAGATCAGAATAATAACCAAAATTAATATGTGGGCTGCATTTCTGCAATGAGATCTTGTTGGTTTGAGTATTTGTATAGAACGTCTGCAGGAGGAAAGATAAGTGGTGGGCTTACCTTACAGCAAGAAACACTGGAATATGTGCAGCCACTGGAGAAGGGTTAAGAAATCCTTTGCCCACAATTGCACCTCAGAGTCAGGTATGCGACAGTCAGTGCAATGGCTTCCTGGAAGCGCTCTCTCTCTCTCTCTCTCTCTCTCTCTCTCTCTCTCTCTCTCTCTTGTGTGTGTTTGCACATGCACATGTCATAAGAAGTTAGACTGCCCATTTGACTCTCAACCAATCAGAAGTTGAGGATATCATAAGCAGAGAACTAAATTAGCTAATTTACCTATATACTTGAGTATAAGCCTAGTTTTTCAGCACATTTTTTGTGCTGAAAAAGCTGCCCTCGGCTTATACTTGAGTGAGGCGAGCGGTGGGAGTGGCGAGAAAGAAGCCCTTTCTCTCCGCTCATGCTGCCACCCGCTCTCCCCAGTCAACCATTCCTTAAGAAGCGTACAAGAACAGCGGTTCTTTACTCTCCCCAAGCAGCTTGTTCCATTCTTGAACTGCTCGCATAAATGCAAACTTGGCAAAGGAGGAAGAGGAAGGAGCAGCCCAAAGGGCTGCTTTTGGGCTGCTCGTTCCTCCTCCTCCTCCACAGCAGCAAAGGTGAATCGGCTTATACTTGAGTCAATAAGCTTTCCCAGGTTTTTGTAGGAAAATTAGGTGCCTCGGTTTATATTTGGGTCGGCTTATACTCGGGTATATACGGTACATAGAATATTTTCTACCCTCTTGCAATGGCCTTGATCAAGAAAAACTTTAACTGTGTGTGTGTGTGTGTGTGTAAAAAACCTAACACTATAGCAAAGGGTTAGTTGCTACTGGTAGATAAGTAATTATCCCAAAATAACCTCTCTTTGTTTAGCCTCTTACTCCTTATCTTAATAGGAAATTACATATTTAAAAGATGGGCGTGATAATAAAAATACACAGCTGAGTGCAAACAACAATGAATTTAGACAGAGGTTATTTTTTCATTGTGGGGCTGTACTTTCAATCATATTCTTGAGGAAAACAGAGGTCAGTTGAACAGATACGCAGTTGTCCAGAGGTACAGAAACACGTGCAGGACTCTCCAAAGTAGATCTTGCAAGCTTGAAATCCATGCACTCATGACCTAAATAGCCCATGCACAACTGAATCCTATATACAAATATCCTGATTTTGAAGACGTTCAGGGGCTGACCTCCAGAGGTTGCTGGACTACAGTGATCACACTTGCTGTGGCTGACAGGAACCTGCACTCTCAACATCTGCTGGCATTATCAGCCATGCACACCATGAAACAGATGCACAAACAACACATTTAGAAATGGCACCCAACTTCTGGGGCTGGTGGGATATCATTTTTTAAATAAGAATTTATTAAATTTTTGATAATACAACAAAAACAAAACACAACAAAACACTACAAAAATTACAAAAAAGATAAAAATACAAATGCAAAAAAAGACAAAACTAAAAAATCTCAACAAAAACACAAACACTTATTTAATTATCCTTATAATATTGCCTAACATTATTAAGGGACCTCCTCACATCCTCTCTTTCTGCATTCATTCTTCAGCCTATTGAATTTATCTAGCTTTGCAAACATTTTAACCACTTTTTAATCTTATCCATTTTGTATCAGAATTGAAAGGCAACAGTGTAAACTGCCCCCAATCACTCAGTGGCACTTCACTGATGCTTTCAGCCTCCGTAGTGATACCACAGGAGAGAGCCACATCCTTCCTTCAAATTATCAGAAAGATAAAACTCTGTGCAAACGGTGTGGAAAAACTGCTGCAGACATAATTAACCGATAAAGAAAGGGAGAGAGCCCTGCCTCTCAGTTCAGTTTTCATGTTTTGCATTTTAAAACAGGCACAGCTGGGATTGAGCTCAGAGAGAGAGAGAGAAGACTCAAGCACATTGTTTCCTCAGAGCATCTCACACCAGAAGGGCTTCCCTACCTCTTGGTTGTGACCCTCACATGCCTCAGTTGTTGCCCCACTGCAAAATAACAAAAGCCAGGACTGCAGAATTTATAACAGACTCACTCCATAGGACTCAAAGAGTCAGGTTGCTAGGAGTTTCTGGGCTTAAAGCCATCTGCATCAAGGCAGGGCAGAGCCCTGAACAGATCAGTGGGTGGAGCAGTTTCCTGCAATGTTCCCAAAAAAGCTGGATCTGTCCAGTGCACAGAAATTGCTACTTAGCTTCTTCTCTACACATTAATAGTCCTGGCTGATCGTTAATGGTTTGTCTAAAACTTGGAATTGGTGTATTGTTTATTAACTGATCAAAGGGATGCGGGTGGCACTGTGGTCTAAACCACAGAGCCTAGGGCTTGCCGATCAGAAGGTCGGCGGTTCGAATCCCCACGACGGGGTGAGCTCCCGTTGCCCGGTCCCAGGTACTGCTCCAGCTGGAAGGTAAACGGTGTTTCCGTGCACTGCTCTGGTTTTGGTGTTCCGTTGTGCCACAAGCGGCTTAGTCATGCTGGCCACATGACCCGGAAAAACTGTCTGCGGACAAACACCGGCTCCCTCGGCCTGTAAAGCGAGATGAGTGCCGCAACCCCAGAGTCATCTGCGACTGGACTTAACAGTCAGGGGTCCTTTACCTTCTTTTTTTAAAAAACCTTTCATTAACTGATCAAGGGAATGGAGCAACTCCCCCATGAGGAAAAGTTACAGCATTTGGGGTATTTTAATTTATTAGACGAGAGGCGAGTTAAGATGTGACATGATAGAAGCACAAAAAGTGTATGCGTGGCATTGGGGAAATGGATACAGAATAGTTTTTCTTGCTCTCTCATGACACTAGGACTGGTGGGGGACATCTAAAGAAGCTGAGCATCGGTAGATTCAGGACAGACAAAATAAAGCACTTCTTCACACTGTTAAATTATGAAATTTGCTTCCACAAGAGATAATGGCAGCCCCCGACATGCATGGCCTTAAAAGGGGCTTAGACAAATTCATGGAGGCAGAGGCTACCAACGGCTGCTAGCCATGATGGCTATGTTCTACCTTCACTGCCACAAGCATTGCGCTTTTGAATACCAGGTGCTAGAAACAGCAGGAAGGGAGAGTGCATCTGGTGGGCCACTGTGAGAACAGGATGCTGGCCTGGATGGGCTACTGGTCTGATCCAGCAGGCTTTTCTTAGGCTCTTAATTAATATTCAGAAATGTCACCCACCCACTTGGCTTACTCAGTGGACAATTCTATGCTGCACACGGCTGAGTGAGGTTTTTTTTAAAGCTTGTAAATAATAGTTACTGGCCTACTAAAAACTTTGCTGGCCTGCCCGCCCGCCCCCAGAAATAGCAATGCCCCATGAATTATGTTCACACTTAATGGGAAACTCTACGTTCAGCCTTGTTGTCCAAATCAGGTTTACCCAAATAAACGTAACAATATTTTTAAAACAAATGAGACAACTTTAAAAGGAAACGAAAGCAAGAAGCTTGACAGGAAACGTGTGACAGGTTCACTTCGTTCTTTAAATTCTCTCCCCCCCCCCTTTTGTGGTATTAAAGAAACCAAAAGCAGACAAGTATTTCCTCAGCTTGAAAGTAAGTCACTTCTGCTATCTGAAATGACAAAGAGTGTGTTGTTTTAAAAACTAGTTGAAATAAAAGCACCAAACTTTTCCCCCCCCAGGTGAAGATTTCCTCATATCTTAACTGAAAATGTGTCAAGTGGCAAACCACCGATTTTCAAAATGTGTAGACATTTCAAATAACTAGCTAGGTACTGTCTGGGTGTTTGCTCAGGAAAACTGGAGGAGTGTAGAGAATGGAAATATAGGCTACTGCAGGGATGTGGACACTTTTTCAGTCCGAGGCTGGCCCCACACAACAAAACAACAGCAGCAGCAGCAGCGGCAGCATGGATCAGGGAAAGCAAGGTCAGAGGCAAGATAACATATATAGAGGGACTCCAGAGTCTGCCTCTCCAGAAATGCTGTAAGGCTCAGTTTCAGGCACAAACATGAAAACCAGGAGCAGGTGAATCAGGCACAAGACAAGCCTACAGTCCAACACCAGCAGAAGATCAGCCTAGCTGGCAAGATGCCTCTTGGCATCATATACAGATCAGCTGGCTGCCACACCCAGAATGTCAGGATCTGAAGTGTAGTTCCCCCAGTGTTGTCACATCCCTACAGCCTGGTTTGGGGGCAAGCAAGGGCCTTGATGGCACTAATATAACACAGCTGAACTACACCTGTGTCTGGCATTGGGGCACATCTTCTGTCCTCCAAAAGAAAAGACTCAGAAGCAAACATGAACCAACCTAGTCATTCATCCATTATGGCTGAGTGATAACTGGTTTTCAACATCGCGATATACCGATATATCATGATGTCTCAAATAAGGATGACGCAATGTAGAGGCTTCACGGCTGGCTTCGCGGTTTTTCCTGCATCATGAATTTTGCCTGCACCTGCTCTTGCGATTCGCTGCCCCCTGCATGAGACAGGGGAGAGCTGAGCTGGCAGAGTTAACAGGGCCTGCAGAAATCAAGAGAAGCATTGGCTGGCTTCACAGTTTCCCCCCACATTGTGATTTTTGCACAGCATACATGCGCACACATCGTGATTCACGATATATTGCCAGGTCAAAAATTACAAAACCATTATCAAACCAAGCTCAGCCCTATTATTCATTCACCTTCCTCCATACACTCTGCACATCAACTGCACCATTTCATTTCATCACAGTAGCCTTCCCTTCCCTCAAATGGGTACTTCTGTTTATCTTTAAACCTAGTGGGAAGTGGCTTGCAGAATTCTCTACCTTTTCATTAAAAAACAAAGTCATGTCATGAATTGGAGCTCTCTTTCCTTCACCAACATTATTTATTACCTTCCACAAACTTAAGTAACAAAGATAAATGCAAACAAATAAGTTTGAAAAACAACACCAGGCAGCTACACCCTTGGCAGACATGCATTCAGCCGGCTTCGGAAGTTTGTTGAAATACATACAACTTTTGTTTTTGTAAAGTACAGAGAGTGGGCAGCTGTCCTATCTCAACAGATATTCTAGCACAGTTTTCTCAAAACTGTATCCCTCATCCAGGTGGCCTTATATGATGCTTCCATAGTAGGTTTAAAGCACAGAGTGACCTATTCGAATTCTAGGATACTCATCCAGCTAATTTCTATATTTTCAACTAACACAATAAAATGGAAATGCCACCTTTCAATCCATCATGGTGAAAAACAAATCTGTGAACATTTAGGTCAACTTAACGTTGGCTGAGAGTGCTATGCAGGGCCCTGGCATATTGTTGAATCATAAGCTTTACACAAGCATGTTTCTCTGAAAATAATAAGCAACACACTTTCCAGTAAAGGTGCAGGAAAGATGCAAGAAAATTATAACTCTTCTTGGCTTCACATTGTTTGGCTGTTCAAATGAAAACATTAATTTGGAGATTAATCTATCAATTCACCGGCCACAGAATTTGACCCAGCTTCTAATTCAAGTTGGCCCTCTGCGAGAGTTTATTTGCTGCTGACAGCCTCATCATCCGTCATCTGAATTCTTGGGCCGTGACTTTCCAGAAAAGAAAAGATCTATGCTTTCATTACACAAGAGAAATTGCTGCCTTCATAAAACATCCAGAGAACATCTTGAGGTAGCTCATTAAATATAGCAGGAGTCAAAGAAGTTAAACCCTAATTCACTGAAACGCCTGCTTTAGCCCTCCTTAAAAAACTAAAAAACAGGGCTGCAATCTTATACACACTTACCTGGGAACAAGCTCCATTGAATTCAATGGGACTTACCCCTGAGTACACACACAGAATATGTGCTGTGCTTAAGCCCCATTGAGATCAATGTAACAGACCAAGTAGAGTAGGTAAGTGCTTCTGAGCGTGTGCTTAAAGTTACCTGGACTGCACCCATCTCAAGGAGACTTTTGTCCTAGGCCTCAGAACATAAATACAGGGTGTGAATTTACACTGGTTCCAAATTGTTCTGCTGAAATCAGATGCAGCTAACGTCAAACATGTGTGAAATACATTTCTGTGAGCCGACTCCCAGCTCCAGAAGTGTGCTGTGTGCATGTTCCTGAAGGGGTAAAACCTCATCCAATAGGATGAATTGCAATATAGGCAATGATTTATTGTGGGATGGAGAAGATTCATTCTTGGTGTGGAAAGGAATGGGGACTGCTCTCCACCTTGAAAGGACTCTCCGTGCATTTTCTCTGCTGAGGCTCTTCTCCCTATAGCTTTATCAGGTCACTATAAAAACATGTTTTAGCCCACTGATGTATATATGCACAGAGGGATCAGAAACAACCTCTATTTTAGAGCCATTCAACTTGCATACAAGTACACTTCCTCACTTGCACTGTTTTGTCACTGTGTGCTGCTCCCCACCACTGAGAAGTAGTTCAGCAATAAAGGGAAGCAAGTGGGCGAAAACAGCTATACATACCACTCCTTGTGAGGAGGAGCAACACACTGCTAGGATAGAAGCTCAAAAGCAGAGGGCACAAAGCCACTCTGATATCCTTTACCTGCTACCTGTGAGTAAGCCCCACTGAATTCTGCGGGATACCTGAGGAAACACAAGGTCAGTTCCGTCTCTGCTACAGATGCACTGCATCGCACTGGTACCCACGCCAAGACCAGCTTTAAAACGCAGTTTTGTTTGCAGTAAGCATAGTCTGTGTGTCACAACCCACTGCAAAAATGTGCATTGATGAAGAACATGATCTTAGCTAGAAAATATGTAATATCTCAGAGTGAGTTGCCCTAGGCTGCTTCTTTGATTCCACTTAAGAAGGATTTCCCAGCAAGTTGGTATTTGCTTACTAAAGTTTTTTACGTACAGTACCTGGCGTTAAGATGCACCCATGCTGCGGTTCAGAAAACTCAGCACATAAAGCTGACTGATTGTTTCCACAAACAGAAGGCACGGCTAATCTCACAGATCTAGAGTTGCTTCATATTCATCTTTTTTCAGTGAAATCTGGACTTAGGACTATGATCCCCCAAGGCTGTGATCCTCATAAATTTACTTGGAAGTACGCTCCAGCAAAAAACATTGCGACCTGCTTGAAGAAATATGTTGAAAATGATATGGAAGACTCACTTAAGTTAAGAGGAGTCAGCACATTTGCATTCCTCTGTGACCCTCTGTTTATCCAGGAAAGTTAAGTAGGACCTGGAATGAAGACTTTCCCCACAGCAACCTCTACTCTCTCAAACTCACTGCCCAGGAAGGCCTACCTAGAAACCACTTGAGGAAAGGCTGTGGCTCAGTGGTAGAGCATTTGCCTTGTAAGCAGAAGGTCACAGGTTCAATTCTCAGCATCTCCAGGTAGGGCTCAGAGAAATTGCTGTCTGAAACCCTTGAAAGCTGCTGCCAGTCAGTGTAGACAATACTGAACTACCGGTAGATAGATTCAGTGTAAGGAAGCTTCTTTTCTATCTTCACACCATAAAAAGGCCTTCTCCGGGTATTGACTTCCTGTTCTTCTTTGACTCAGGATGAAAGTGAATCCCACACTTAAGTATTTTCCACTGAAATCAATGGGCTTAAATGTATCGAAGTTACTGAAAATGTTTGGGGCATTGTTCAGCTACTCTATTATTCAAAGTTACTGTGTAAATCCAATCCTATGTTTTCTCACTGAGTTCAATGGGACTTAACACACAAGTAGGCATGCATAGGAATAAAGACTGAATTGCACCATTTTTTATTGACCTGCTTATGTTTTAAACCCACCTTTAAGAGTATCATTTTAAAAACAAACCAGCAGCTGACTGATAGACTCATTAATAAAAAAACAACAACTGACATTACATTCACTCATCTCCACTCTTTTTAATGGGCAGCTTGCTTCTCTCAGACAACTACAGGACAACAATTTCCAGAAAGGAAGCTGTGTTTGGAGGCAATCCTACACATTTAATCTAAATAAAGCCCTTAAAATGTTAATTGTTTATCACGGCCTTTGGCAGCTAATTAATATTAAATTGTAACTCGGATTTTGTTTTCAAGCTAGCTGGGTTATTTTTCTTTTATTTCATGGCATGCTGGTGTGAGCACCTTGGATGGAAATGGATTTTAAATGCTAATGATTTCATTCCGGAGATAGGTTTCCTTCTGTCAACTGCTTGGAGAAGCGGTCTAGATAAGTGGTCTCAAAAGTTTAACAAGATAAACACAGCTACCATCCTACTTCCACATATACTCGGGAGTAAGCCCCACTGCCTTCACTAAGACTTACTTCCGAGTAGACCCCGTTAGAAAGAGTCACTTTGAAGGACCAGCAGCTACCGAAGTTTGCTGGGAAGTCCAAATACCCAGCGAACCCCAAACTTGTTGAGAGAAGGCAAGGCGCCTTGAGAAGGCGAAGCGAGCGGGGCAGCGTCGAGGACCTTTGCCTGCCGGGTGAATGTTTAACTCACCTGGGTTGGAGCTGCTCTGGAAGTAGAAGACGACGAGGAGCAGAGAGCCCAGGCAAGTGGCCAGGACCATCCGCTGCCCCCTGCTCTGCCTCATCCTCGCGCCTAGAGGGCATCCCCCGGGGCGGCGGCGGCGGCGAGGGAGTCGCGCGGAGTCGCCAGAGAGTCACGGCGGCTCCTCATGGCCCGGGCTTCGGGCAGCTGCTACCACTGCCGCTGGCGGCGTCGCTGCGGGCGCCTCCAGACGCAGAGTTCCTCCGGCCGCCGGCTCTGCCTCTCCGGCGCCAAGCGAGAGCAGCACAGCGCAGTCCCTCAGGGCAAAGGGAAACCTCGGCGCGGGGCAGGGCCGGACTAAGGCGGCGCGGTGGCGCGGGGGGGGGGGGAAGAGACAGCGGGAGAGGGCGTCGAAGGGAGGCGCGCCGCCCTCCCACACCTTTCCCTCCCCGCCCGGCCCGGCCACTGACGCTTCTCGGCGAGGAGATCAGGCGGAGTGAAGCGAGCGGAAGCTCGTTGCGCGGCTCGTTCGGGACGTGCGGAAGGCCCCCCCCCCTTTCCTGCTCCGTGGATGCGTCCGGCTGAAAGGGGAGTCGCTAGGCGCGCGCCAAGCTGCGGCTTTCTTTTCCCAAGCCGCGTACCTGTGTCAGGTCCCGCCTGAGTTGGGGGTGTGTTTCTTTTATGCTCGTAAAGAAAGGCGCGGCTGCCTCTGAGCATGTGAAGAGTTCTTCTTGGCGCGATTTAGTAGGCACAGTCGTTGGTCCCTACGCGTCGAGGTTTAGCCTCCCGGGGAAGGGTAAGAAGAGTAGGACGTGGGGGTGGATTAGGGGAGGGTGTGAGGAACGTTCGGCCCTCCGGATGTTGCCGAACTACGACTCCCATCAGCCCCAGGCAGCGCAGACCGTGGCCATGGAAGATGGGAGTTGTAGTTAAGCAGCACCTGGTGGGCCAAAGGTTCCCGGCACTTGAATTTGGCTTGCTTGGTAGACCAAATAATAAGGATGGGTCTTTGGTCCAACTGTGGTACAAAGCAGCTCCTTGGTGGATGGCTCTTCAGATTCTGCTTGAGGACATCTGGTGGAAATGCTCTAACTGGACTTCCCACAGGGAACTGATCTAGAACAGTTCCTCAGGAGGTGGTGGACTTCCTTGGAAGTTTTAAGCAGAGCTTGGATAGCCATCTGTCACAGATGCTTTAGCTGAGATTCCTGCATTGCAGGGAGTGTTGGACTAGAATGAACCTCAGGCTCCCCTCCAACTCTATGATTCTACCTCCAGATCCATGGCTTTTGATAGTACAGTCAAACCTCAGTTTTCAAATGTCTCAGCTGCCGAATGTGTCAGAAGGCAAACGCTGAAAACACAGAAGTGAATGCTTCCGTTTTCAAACACACCTCGGAAGTCAAAAGCCGAGGTTCCACTGTGACCCCCTCCAGACATTGCTGGACTACAGCTCCCACCCTCCGTGACCCTGGTCTGTGTTGCCTGGGGCTGATGGAAGTTGGAGTTCAAGAACCCCTGGAGGGTCACAGGTTCCCCACACATGGTCTGCAGAGCAACAATTTGCTGGGAAGTGGAATCCGACTTGTCTCAAAGCCTTTGCCCTTAAACCCTTTGGCCCTTAGTCAAACACTTGGTCAAACCTTTTGTCCCTTAGTTTCTAACCCTTTGCCAGTTGTTTCACCTGAGAGGTGATTCCTGCTTAATTCTATAGGCCTGTTTTCAGACTTCACATTGCAACTCCTCCAGACAGCATGGCAGGCCTTTGACTAATTAAACCATCTATGCAGTTTCCCAAATGTGGGTCTCCAGCTGTTTTTGGACTACAACTCCCACCATCCCTAGCTAGCAGGAGCAGTAGTCAGGGATGATGGGGATTTTAAGCCCCCAAACAGCTGGATATCCAAGTTTGGGAAACACTGATCTATGGCATTTTAAACTGTGTGGGTATGGTGTGTATTTTTGTGTTTTTATATTGTAAACTGCCCTGTGATCTTCAAATGAAGGGCAGTATAGAAATTTAATAAGTAATAATAACAACCTTGTTACTGAGCATTTTATCTGATTTGCTTGTTATAGGCTACAACAATTAAAATCATCCCAGTCTCATCCTGTTTTGCTTGTGTGGTGTTTACACACTGAACATTCATTCATCTTTCCCACTTTTCACCACGTTATTTATTGATAGGCAGATCACCATGGTGATCAACTTACCCACCTGTAGGGTAGAAGGGGAAATTCATGCTGCTTAGGTGCACAAAGTGCTCAAGAGATTTTTGGAGAAAAATGGTTTGCTATGCGCTTTCCAATCCTTTGCCATTTACCCAGATGTAACTCCCACTGAGTCTAATGGGACTTTCTTACATGTAAGTGTGCAGTGAAGGCAGTGAGTTGCTGCTGTTCCTTTGAGGCTGTATCTAAGCATCTAAGCCATACTGGAGTTTTTAAGCAGATACCCACAGTATCTTTATAATAGTGAGAAAAGAGATTTTAACAGAGCTTTCTCCAGTGTGTATTCTCCTCTGAAATAAAAGTCTGCCCCAATTTTTCCACTGCTTGTGGAAGAGAGTGGGCGAAGCAATATCCTTTCTGATATCCCTGGCCAGGTCTAAAACATCTATGGCATTGTATGGGGACAGAGGAATTCTGCAAGAACAAAAACAATGATTCAGCTGGCTGTTTGTGATGAGAAAAATCAAAGCAGGTTATGTAAACCTGACAGAAGAACCAGACTGTTTGCCTTCAATCTTTGTACTATGGCCTTGGTAGACTCAGGAAAGTGCCCCCCTTCCGAACATTTCTAAAAGAAATGAACGTGAAAGCCATGAAATGTCATCTCTGTAAAGCTGCAAACACAGAGCTCTCTATTTTTGGGTAAAGGTGGCTTTCATGGGGTCTGTGTTCAAGGGCTTCATTGGTATTGTATTCCAAAGTTTTGTGCCCACTGTTAAAAGGCCCTGCATAGCACTACTGCCTCGCTCCCCAGAGCTGCTTCTCTGAAGATCTTAAAGCATGGAGTACTCCTGTCACAGAAAGCATAATGTTAAATATTTGTCCAATATATAATTTCATTTCATCCTCATTACCATCCAGTGAAGTAGGCTAAATGATGACTTCAAATGAACCTTATATCTGTATTAGAATCTTAATCTAGCTCTTTTCAGTCCATCAAGAGCAGGTGCACATTGCACAAGAGACCGATTACTCTCCCTGCTCAGATCGTTTACAGTGCCTCAGCCTCTCCAACACTGAACATGCACCTCTTAAACATAACCGCATTTCATTAGATGCCGGGAACAGAACCCACCCTTCCATCCATTGTGAACAGTAAGGTAAAGGTAAAGGGACCCCTGACCATCAGGTCCAGTCGTGTCCGACTCTGGGGTTGCGGCGCTCATCTCGCTCTATAGGCCAAGGGAGCCGGTGTTTGTCCACAGACAGCTTCCAGGTCATGTGGCCAGCATGACAAAGCCACTTCTGGCGAACCAGAGCAGTGCACGGAAACGCTGTTTACCTTCCCGCCGGAGTGGTCCCTATTTATCTACTTACACTTTTGACGTGCTTTCGAACTGCTAGGTGGGCAGGAGCTGGGACCGAGGAACGGGAGCTCACCCCGTCGCAGGGATTCGAACCGCTGACCTTCTGATCGGCTAGCCCTAGGTTCTGTGGTTTAACCCACAGCACCACCTGGGTCCCTTATTGTGAACAGAGGAGAGTTGAAAAGAGCTTCTATCTGTGATCAGATGTGGCCATGGCTGATGTAGGTGCTTTATATGCATGGTGTGGGGAGAGCATGCCCAGACCATGTTGTGGCCCTCCTCCCCCCGCTATTTTGTGCTATGCTGTACCCCACTTGCTTGAAATTCAACATGTTCTTACATGGCATCTGGCACGCTAATTAAGAAGGTCCATCAGTAGCTTCCTCTAGTACTCATTCAAACAAAATATTTTGCTTTTCCTGCTCATGATCACAGTGGCCTGGTTCGCACATCACAGTCAGCCAAACTATGGCTTATGCAGACCACGTGAATGTGGGGAGTGCTCTGAGCACCTTGCAGCCACTTTGCTTCTCCCAAGCTTAGCTTAGCAGAGAGAGAGAGAGAGAGCAGTAAGCTCCTCTCTTAGAACCCCCACATTCATGTCTCAGCAACCCAGAGGCTGGCTTACTAATGTGTGAATGCAGTAGAATACCAGACCTGTTTCAGAGGTGAGCAAGCTGGATGCATATTATTTCCCCCCTTTTTAGTGCTGCCAGAAAGAACTTTTTTCTGACAGTATTTTGATTTCACACCTTTTCGCCTGACTAAACAAATTGCCTTTCAAAAAATTTGCATTTTTATAAGAGTGCCATCTGCTGAAATCCAAGCAACAATGCAGTTTACAGGAATGTTGTCTGCGGTTACTCCCAGGAGAATCATATTGATACAGTTGAAAGTTTTATTATCTGTGCAATGCCCGGTAAGTGCTTATGGGAATGAAGGAATGACAACTCACCTTTCAAAGCAATGCTTGGCATTTCAATCAGTAATTTGAACTGGATTGATTGAGCCCTATCACAATAGGCCTGGGCATAATTTCTCCCCTGCCCATTTGAAGGGGTCTGTTATGGAGTACTTTCAAGTGGAAAATACATGTGCTTTCACATCCAGTTCAATGCAGAGAGCAAGTCTATGTGTCTTGTGTTTACAGGAGCTTCACCTTACAATCCTCTTGGGTGTTCAAAGCTTAGAAACCTATAAAACAGGGCTCCACATGTGCATTATTGAGCCCATAAAGGGTCATAAGATGGAGACAACAGTATCTGCCATGAAAAGGATTCAGAATCAAAACAATCCCAGGTAGCCATGAGCATAAATCCCAGCAGCTTTAGGAATACAGTGGGATTTGCCATAAATGCAAGCAATATTGGTTTCTGCAGTATGTTCAGTTTTGCCAACTTTCCTCTTGTTCTGCCAGTTTCATATTTTTACAGAACTATATGATTTGTTTCATACAGAGAAAGAGTTCTATTTGCTGTTATGGATTTTCTTCTTTAACGAAAATATCCTAAGCACGTTCAAGTGAGACCTACTGAAGTCATTGCTCTTGGCTGAATCATGTTTTTTTTAAAGGCAGTATTAGTTCCTTTTAAGTCTCCTTTCCTGCTTGCATAATGGAGATTGTACATTTTTAAAAGTGGGCAGGGAGGGGAGAAACCTAAAGGCAAGCAATCTTTGAACACCTGCAGAATGCCTTTCACTTGCAAGATGAAGCACATTCTGTTCTGTGTGAAATGAGTCTGAGGTCACAATCCTTCTGGGTCATAGCTGTCAACTCCCCCCCTTTTTTTGCAGGAAATTCCCTTATTGCGTGGCCAGGCGGAGTCCCCCGAACCCCGGGCAGCCCCTGAGGGAAATAATGACATGTGACAACGTTCTACGGGATTAAATTGGCCACAACTTTATTAATATTCAGGTGTAGGGAGACCTTGGCTCAGGCATTGGGCATTTATCCTTCCCAGCCCCCCAGCTGGGGTTCTGGGTAATATCAGGGTTATCCAGCATGTGTGGGGAGTGGGCTAACTCTGGAGAACATATGTTAAAGCAGATAACCCACCCCCTCTGTTCGCCGCCGCTGGAGGGGGTGGGCAATGATGACCTCTGGGCGTATGGGCCAATGCCTCTCCCTGAGACCTCTTTAACGGGAACCCTGCTATTGCCACCACAATGGGGGCGGGGGTCACCGCCCCACGCCCCCCCATTTTGTAGATGACTAAAGGATTCTGCCCAAGGCCTGCAACCGCCAAAGTTGTGACGAATTGTTACGGGAAAGGCGAAACCTGCCAATGCAGGGGAAGTCCTTTCCGGCCCTTCAACAGCGACCTTGACATAGCAGCGCCTGCGTGCCTGTGGAAATAAAATGGTTAACCTGCAGAGTAAATGTTAAATGAGGGAGTGGTGGGTGGGGAAGCTCTGAATCCAATGGCCGCTTCCCAGGTATGACTCAACTCCTATTGTGTGTACTGACTAATCCCTCCTTCTACCTGGCCAATCCCCCCCCCCCCAGCAACACCTCCCCAGCCGGCATTGGGCGGCTGCTTGAGTGGGTTGAGACCACAGGTATCGCACCTGGGAAGGTGGTGCCAGACCCAACTGCCAAGAGCTGCACTGTGATCTCAGGAGGCTACACACGACCACACAAAATGCGCACCCCGTTTGATGCGGGGAGCGGTCATTCCAGCGCCGTTTCCCAATGCAAGAAAAAGGAAGGTTGACAGCTATGTTCTGGGTACATATATAGTGCACTTGATATCTGTAATGTAAGCAAAGATTGTCACTGAAGGTTTATCCACACAGCTTTCCTCTGCACTTTCCAGGCACAATCCACACTTGAAAGCTCCATGTCCAAGAGTGGTTTTCCCCCTCCCTCCGAAAACCCGTTCTTTAATGCCCAGTCGAAGCAAATGGCAACCTGCAGAAAACCTGAATTGACGTTTGCTCTGATTCAGCTGTAAAGAGCAGGTTTTTGTGGGGAAATCTCAGAGCAAACCCCCGCCCTCCCCCCCCCCACACAAGCCACCACTTGGACACAGAGTGTTTCAAGCACAAACCTCTGCCTGGAAAGATCTGGGCAAAAGGTAAATGTGGATAAGCCCTGTGAATGGGCAGGAAACTATCTTAACAAAACATACTTTATTCTAGGGGTATAACAGAAATAATGTATATCTATAAAGTTATTTTGGTTGCATATGTTTCTCTTTTGGTAAATGACCAGGAGGTGGAGGGTGAAACTGACAACCAATCACTTGCCAACTTTAAACTTTTTTTTTTTTACAGGGGAAAGGAACAGTAAGTTTAGATTCGGTATGCCGATTCTAGGCCAGCAATATTGTACAACTGCTGACACATCTGTTTAGGAATAGAAATTTAAAGCCACACGCTATTTAGCAAAAAGCCTTCTGAATCATGCTTCGGAAAATATCCATGGAAAGTGTTTGACACAGGCTGGATGCTTAGGGCTATATTCAACGACACGTTGGTCATTTCCAAAATAGGTTTCGGGAAATCAATCATTTCTACCTCTTTTATCTTCTTTGGTAGTGCAATTAAAAATAAAAAGCAGATGCTTTATTTTTCAAAGGAAGGCTAGGGTGGGATGAAGCCAAATTACAGGCTGCAGAATTCCTCCCTGCATGAGGTGCTCACATCTGCTTGAAACATACTTCTATTTTATAGCACAGAAACCATCCTAATAGAGCTGCTGGCAAGTGAAGCTTTTATTTGGCATTTACATTTTAAAATGTAACACTGCAGATTTTAAAAATCAAGATGTCCACATCACGGAGAATTTGATCGTGTTAAAAAGCCACTCCTGCTCAATAATTTTTTAATAGCTTCTGGATAGCATCAGGCAAGTATATTGCTGCATGCCATCCCAATTCTCTGAGTGGTGTGAGATTCCCGGGGTTCCAGGCACTTATTCAGGGTTTGGCTTAATCAGAATTAGGGTAAGCAGAGAAGGTAGTGTCTTTAGGATATATGGTGATCACAGCATTAAAAGGGCTCACAGCATTAACACCCCAAGAAGGTCTCGCTTCTCCCATAACCGCAGCCTTGGATCCCAGCAGAAATCAGCAATGGCTCTGTCTCTTAGCTGCCCAGCATGCTTCTAGCTGCTAGCTCACACACCTCAACTCTGGTCTTTGTCTTTCTCATTAATGGACAGTTGAGGGAGGCCCCGCCCCCATCCATTTTATTTCTGGCACAGAGCCACTTCCTTTGTTACCTTAATGACCCATACTTCAGCCATTACCACACCAGAAAATGACCTGGCTATTCCAGCAATTGAATCCTTGTTGGATCCAGGAATTACAAGGAACACAAGCATGCAGCCCGAACCCCACAGAAAGCCTCACATCAATATAAAAATCCCTACAATTTTCTATGAAGCCTGAGAGAGTTCAAGGTTTGTAGAAAATCACCCCCCCCCCCAAAAAAAAACTTCAGCTAAATGAAATGAAAGCATGACAATGTTTAAATTTCTACAATGGTGCTTATAACTTATTAGTATCTTGATTTAATAGCAATAATATGTTTTTAGAGTACAGGTAATGGAAA
This sequence comes from Lacerta agilis, assembly GCF_009819535.1. Lineage (NCBI taxonomy): Eukaryota > Metazoa > Chordata > Lepidosauria > Squamata > Lacertidae > Lacerta > Lacerta agilis. The sequence goes on along the minus strand of NC_046313.1, from coordinate 83,336,994 downwards.
TCGAGACTGAGCTGTCTTTTATTATACCAATAAACAGTGTTAGGGTATGAGTGCTGGCTATGCTTCCCCCAGAATTTGCTATTGAATAAAACAGATGTACTTTCCTCCAATTCAAACACTGCCAGTTTTGCTGAAACCCCCCCAACTTTAAGCTGTCTTTGGACAAGAAAACCAGTGACTTGTATTGGAAGTTGCACATCTGTGACTTCATTTTTTTATGGGTCACCGTAAAGCTTGAGTTTGCGGCAGTATGTACTCAGCAACTTTCTGGAGTGATCAAATAATCAAATTGCAATATTTCCCTGTCACTAGGAAGTTGCAGTCCATGGGAGGTAAAAAATCAGTAGTTGGATTCTAGATTTAGCAAGTGAAACCCTTTGTGTGTGTGTGTGGGGGGGGGAAATCATTGGTGTTTATATTGTGTGAGAGATAGGAATGATCTCAGAAGAAATGTTTCCTCCAAAGCAAATTTCTGTCCTCTCAGCTCTTTTAATAGAGAAGGGACAGGCCCCATCACAATTCAAAGGACCCAGTGTGTGAGTGTGCATCCGGCTTAGGGGGAAAATATATACACGAGATAGTTTAATTTATAATACATAGTAATTTAGTTTATGATGAAGCTATCTGCTCATAATCCAGTGGACCGGGGGCAGTGCTGTCCTTTGACACAGTGTTTGAAATTCCCATTGTTTAAGGTGCATTTTGTGACAAGGAATTTCATCAGCGCGAGCCGTTTCTGAGCTCTGGGCACAGTACTGCGCCTAAGATTTCAGATTAAAACTGCAGAGTGGAAGGAAAGGAGGACTTTTTTTGCCTCCCCATTTCCAGCTACTCTCTGAAAACTGGAGAAGAGACCCTCTTTAAGAATATTAGGGGGGAGGACAAGGGAAGGACTAGACCGTGTGAAAAAAGAACATAATATTTTAGATGCAGTTCATTCATTTTCAGCTTTGTATTTTTGTTATTAAAAAAGCCCGCCTAGACATTCTGTTGTTGCACCCGTAACCTAGGTTTAAGGTGTCATTTAGCTCCTAGCTTTCATATCTCTGTTTTTTGGGGTGCTTTTGAAATGCTAGGTTGACAGGAGCTGGGACCAAGCAACGGGAGCTCACCCCGTCGCAGGGATTCGAACCACCAACCTTCTGATCGGCAAGCCCAAGAGGCTCAGTGGTATATATATCAGAAAAATGAAATGGTACTCTCTTTCAATATACGTTATCTGACCATTTCATCCCTACCCATCCACCCAGGTGCTTTGCCAGTCTTGATCCAGGTAACATAGTTTCTGGAAGGTTAGTGTGTTAGATCAAATAACCCTCCCCTTTAGGCTCCAGCCAGTGGTTTTGGTTAGGAGACTGTTAATAGAAGAAGAAAAATAAACCTCTGTGGGAAATCTGCACAACTGTAGCTCTGTAAAAATGTTTTAAATGACTTCTGTTTTGACTCAAAACGAGACACCAGCCCACAGAAGAGTCATCTTCTTATTCATAACTACTACATCCCAGTCCTTTGTGATTACCAGCAGTTTCTAGGTTAGGTCAACGTAATTTGGGGCACACAGAATTAGTGATATGAGCAGACATAGTAATTCCAAAGGCCCTTTCCTGCCCTCTATTTCTGTCTCCTAAACTACTGGCAAAGCATGCAAACAAAGGGGGGAAATCTGTAGCAATGACTTCGGCACTTACTGACAAGACCAGCATGCCAAATGTATTTTAGGCTTTGTTGGACAGTAGCATGTGACAGCGATGCAGCAGAAGTGTGTGCAGTAGTGGCCTGTGTCATGGGGCAGAGCCATCTTCCCCGATACCAACTTTACTGCTGCTTTCCTGGATGGGATGATGGAGCTGCTGCTGCAAGGCTACTGGTGTAGCCCATGGCTACACCAGTGAAATTGACCAAGTTGCAGTCTGGCCCATCTAGGGATGCAGCAAAGGAGTGCTGCTACCGAGTGCATGCGTGTGGCAGGAACCCTGATGGCAGTGAGAGGGAGAGACCTGCTGAGAAGGCGAGGAAATCATGTTCGCCAATATTTCTAAGAACACTTGCAGGCTGGAGAAGAAAAGGAAATAGGTTATAGACGGAAGAAAAGAGCCCCTAGAGGGGCTTCCAAAACTGGAGGTAAGTGGAGAGAATAATCTTGCTGGTATTCCGAGCTTTGGGAGTGGTATATCATTCTCCTGCTTTAGTCACGCAGGGAAAGCACCCAGCGTGTAGACATTTAAGACCATTTAATGGGGGAGGCGAGGCTTTTTATTGCTCATTTCCAACACCATCTGCATAACTTTCTGTCCCAAATAATCAAGGCTTTCCATGATGTAAACCTGCCCTCTGCGTCTTGTTTTCCCATTTCCTTTAATGCAGGGAGGGGGAACTTCCAGCCCTCCAGATCTTGTTGGACTCCAGTTTCCATCAGCCCCAGTTAGCCGGGCAATGGTCAGGGATGGTGGAAGTTATAGTCAAACAGCTGGCAGGCCACAGGTTCCCCATCCCTACTTTAAGGCAAGGAATGGCTCAGTACATGACGAGGAACCACTCAGTTTCCTTCCAGCATCTCTTCTGCAATACCCCCCTGCCTGGAATGCCCTACAACTCCCACCAGCCAAAGCCAGCACAGCCAATGGTCAGGAATGATGGGAGTTGTAGTTCAGGAACATTTAGAGAGTATAAGGCTGGGGGCGGCTGTCACAGTCTCTTGCTTTGCCACTTGCTTTCACTTATGAAGACATTTTGGCTGTTCAAAGGTCTTGCCATTTAGAGTGAAATGAAAAAGAGGATTCAATACTGTCCAGGCGGATTCAGCACTGCCAAAGTTTTCCCTAGCAATATCGGACACTGCCTAGCTGCTTTTTATTTATTTTTAAAAAAACAAGGAATACATATGTGCTCTCTTCAGAGCTTTAAGTAAATGCAACCAGTGTCATGACAGAGTAGAGGGGTGTGTGAGTGTGTGTGTGCAAGCAAAGCAAATTATAACCTCTGTGCCTCAAGTTGTGCTTGAAATAGCACAGCATTTAAAGTCTGAATGTGCTGCTGTTTTGAGAACTGATGCAAAGTTTTGAAAAATGACCTGAGAGGAAAACGCAGCTCTGCAAAATAGGGGAATATAATGTTAGGTCTAATCCAGCAAGTGCCAAATTTACGTATAAGCTAAACAAGCTATAGCTTAGGGCCCCACTCTCTTGGAGGCCCCCCCAAACTTAAAATGTATTTCACTATTAATATACTTCTTCTTAATTGTATTTCAGTTCAACAATTACTTCGATAAAATACATATTTAGTTGTGTGCAAATGGTTTTAGATACCCATTAGGTCCATAAATTACCAAATAGCATATATTCAACACAAAAAGTGACAATTTGTTGTTGGCAAAGGACAGCTGGAAATATAAAGGGCCCCGTTACCTTCAGTAGCTTAGGGCCTCGTCAAACCTAAATCCAGCCCTGAATCCAGCACCTCCTTTACGTGCTCCACAGATCATGTGGAACTCTCAGTGCATAGGGAGAATGCCAATAGTGAAGGGAGAATAGGGTTCAGCAGCTGGGGAAAAGATTGGCCCCTTAACCAAGTTATTACGTTCAAGCGGATAGGGAAATTCACAATAAATATAAATTGGTAGCAATTGTTAAAAGTTATTTAAATGTTTTAAGATATGCAGCTCCCCTAAACCTAAGGCCAACTGGGAAGTTGCATTTAACATTCACTTTCAAAAAATGCAAACAGCAGGTGGGAGGGGATCACATCAGATAGGGAGGGACTGCAATGGACCTCATGAAAATTGCTCATTTGAGGTTATTATTTGCAGCGGGAGGGCATCCTACGTTGCTGCATGTTAAGTACAAAGATACATTTCCAGCCTTTAGAGTAAGTGATGATCCCATAAAAACTAAATGTTAGGAGGGAAAAAATATTAAAACCATATATATATATATATATATATATATATATATATATATATATATATGTGTGTGTGTGTGTGTGTGTGTGTGTGTGTGTGTGTGTATGTATGTATGTATATATATGCACAGAATAATTGAAAACATACTGCTGAATCCTGTTTAGAGATTCCAGGCTTCTGGAAGATGTTCCGGCTTAGGAAGAAATAAGAAGACTGTTCGTTGCTGAAGAGAAACCAAGGAAAATGCTTTTCAGTGCATGCCTAAGACATTTTAACACTTGAAGCGAGAGATAAAAACAACACAAAGTTCATTTTATTGAGGATACATAGGGGCAGAAAAGTGGTGGCCCTTCTGGACCCTGTGGCCTGAAGTAACCACTTCATGCTACTTTAGGGTAAAGGCAGCCCTAATGTTTCCGTATGTGTGTGTGTTTAAGTATCTATGATATATACAGCAACCACACATATTGAACTGTATCTGGAAGAGAGCGAAAAGACTGGCCCAATGCTTAGAGTACAACTGAAAAACATGATCTTGCACACAGAAAAGACAAAAAAAAAAAAAATCCTTCCCGTAGCACCTTAGAGACCAACTAAGTTTCTTATTGGTATGAGCTTTCATGTGCATGCACACTTCTTCAGATTCTTCAGAAAAAACAAATACTGATCAAAGCTTTTAAACATGCAACTCATTTTTAATTTAGCAAAATTATACTGACTTTCTCTGGTGATTCTTTAGGCAACTGGGAATAAAGTCAACTGAATGAAAGCAACCAATAAAAGGAAGCAGGAAATAACAAAGAAGCTAGCTTAGGACAAACCATAGTTTCTAAGTCCTGTTACTGCTACCTATACTTTTACTCCTGCCTCAGTTATTAGATATGCATGAAGATGAGTGGAAGAAAGAGAACAAGATTGTGTGTAGTTTGTAAGGGAGGACTGGAAGTTTCACCCAAAGCCCAAATGAGGTTGACATCAACGAAAGCATAGTACTTCATTCTATCAGGAAAACAAAAATTCTCACAACCATAGGCTATAGACATTTGCACAAATCAGATCTCTGGCTTTTAACTCCATTAGTAATTCACATTAAGTAGTTTTCCATTTGGCCATTAGTACTTATTTACTAAATAGTGCTTGGTGCTGAGGAAAATAATTTATGTACTATCCAAGTAAGAATCAATTAAGAGCAACAAACAGCCCAACATAAAAATAATTCATACTGCAAAATTAACTGAGAGTTGGAATATGGTGTAATTGCTTGGCTAACCAACATTGGAGACCAGTTCAAACAATATGAAACGAGACAGCACTGTGCCCACAAGTTTGGGAGAAAAGAATGAAGAAAGCTATGTGCAATGGACCTACAGAAGGAGCAGATGACGAAGGCATCTCATTCACTAAGACAAAGCTGCTGAAAATAAAAGCAAAGCCTAGAATGGTTCCTGCATGTTTGTGAAGAGAGAATTCAGAATCCTTTCTTTCTGTTTTGGGAAACGAGCACTGAGTAACCTGCTCTCCAGTGGGCTCAAAGGAGGAGTAGAAGGTACTCCAACGGGGTCATTCACTAAGATGAATCTCCTGGAGAGAGAGAAGGAAAGAAAGAAGACAGATCACCAAGTGGTAAACAGTTATTTTTAACCCTAAGGAATGTTGACAATGGGACTTAAAAACAACTAGCAATCAAAAGCAGGGATGGGAAAAATACATGGTTTTCATACTGTACTATATCCAAAGGTTGTGTCTTATAACGCTGAGAACCGTAAGTGCAGAATTTTGGGGCTCATAATGGTAAACTGAAGAGTCAATACTCCCAGTTCATTACAAGCTGAGACAAAACTCCACTAAAGTTCAAGTCTGGCTCGTAATGCGTTTGCCTGGTGCCAATGTATCCCAGAATTGAAGCTGCTTCCTCCGTGATGCCCATGGTAACAGAGAGGCCTCTTTGCAAGGCTCTTGCTCCATGGAATCAGGAACATTGACATGGCAGCAACCTAGGCACCAGGAATTATGGGAAGTGTGGTTTTCCAGGGCTCCTAAATATTTACTGTGGATGCCAGATTATCAGCTGTTTCCAGAGGCTTTTTGCACCAGGGATGATGGTGATTGTAACTGTTAATTATGTAGCAATGTTTAAATCATATAGCAGGGCAGTCCAACATGCAGCCCTTGAGGCTTTTTTGGGTGGCCCTTGGCAACATTTGATGCCACACCCCACAGTCCTCATACTGCCTTCCCAAAGCTGGGTAAGCAAGGCACTGGGCTTTGGGAATGAGGTGGGAGGGCTCTAGGACCCTGCCAGAGCCTTGTGCCCATAGCCCAGTGCCTTGCTCAGCCGGCCTTGAGAAGGGAGCTTGGGGATAGTTGGAAGGCATCAAATTTGGGCCTTGCTCCCCCTGCCCCACGACAAGGCAGTGTGTGGCCCATGGGGTCTGTGTTGAAGTACACTTGCAGTCCACTTGGCCCACCCTGATGTACAGTATATACACTATGTATTGTATGTATATGTATATACCGTACTTTTCTGTGTATAAGACTATGTTCTTTTTACTCTAAAATAATGTTCAAAATCTGGGCTCGTCTTATCACCGATTATCTCTCTCTCCCCCCCCCCATTTTCTTAAACTGGAGTCCCCAAAAATAGGGGGCATCTTATACATGGGGGCATCTTATAGATGGAAAAATATGGTATAAGTGCATGAATGTATAACAAATGTGAAGATGAGATGCCCATTGTTTCCCTTAAATAACTCTACTGGAGAGATAGGATTATTATTGTACCAGCACTATCTCTGCAACTAGGCACCTTCACAAAGACTCCCATCTGGATTCTGGAATGTCCTAGGCTCGAGTATACAGTATACCTTTAAAGCACACTTGAAGCAAAATTTTCACTGCAAAGAATCCTGGGCATTATAGTTTTTTAATCGGTTGTTGGTAACTCTGCAAGGGGTAAGCTACTGTGATCAGAATTCTTTAAAGGAGAGAATGTGCCTCCTCAAAAGTACAATGTGTACACAGCCCTAGTAACATCACTGGAACATGCTGGCCTTGCACTAAGTTTGTCCAAGAGATCACTCAGAACTCTCTGTCACCAGATTTTTTAAATAAGTGTCCATAAAATGTTCTGGTGAATTCTGCCTGTCTGTCCAGTTCAGATTCCAGATCTGTACATGTTAGTGACAATGAAAAATAGTGTAATCCCTGTATGTAATATCATATAGTAAACCAGCATCTATTAACCAATGCATTTTCTGTGACAGAAAGCTGAATTGTGAATCTTCTTCCATAATCACACAATCCATTTTTTTTTGCTTAAAAAGCCATCAAACCTTTGTTAATTAGAAACAAAAACCATGGTGAAAATCAAAGTTCTTTCTTCCATGAAATGAAGATGTGATGCTGTCTTCTGTCATCAGAAAGACTGAGAATAAAGGCATAAGGAACTGAGGGGTGAACAGAATGGCAGGACCTAGCTGGCATAGGAACAAATATTATCTTCCAAACATACCCTCTGGCTGGGATTGATTGAGTTGGCTGCAAATTCTTCTCTAAATGCAGGCCGCTTATTTTGTGTTCCTTATCGAACTTCACCTTGGGATGATACAATTTTATGTCTACATCTTGAGTGGTTGGTGTTCCCCAGGCCAGCCTATGAATATAATAGGTTACACTGATCTCTAAGATAATGCAAGCCAGAATTCTTAAAAGATATAGAAGCATAGTTTGTGAATATAAATATTAATTAAAAAAAGAAACAAAAAAACCTCTAGGTGTTTTGATCTGAGATAGCAATCCTATGCTTACTTAACCTGGGAACAAGCCCCAATGGACAATGGGACATATTTCCAGGAAAACATCAACAGGATCAGGCTCTGAGCTTTTTCACATAAGGTGAAATGTGCACCAACTGCATTTAATTCTTTGCCTAATACTCCCTTAGGTCTCAGTGCCAGGATACCAGCACAATATCCTCCCTGCATATAATGGATGACCTGGACAAGATAGCCATCATGTTGTCCCCATATGTTTCTTTAAACCTAGCTTAAATACAGAGCCCTGAAGAGAGATCTGGAAAAAAGCAAATTGAAGGAGGAGGTCTAGCTCTGCTAGATTTGATGCTCTTTACTAACATTTCAGTAGAGTAGCTAGTGCTCAATCACTTTAACTTCAGGGCAATAGAACTTTGATTTGTATGAAACACTGCAAGACATTTGCAAGACATTTTATGAGGAATCAAACTAACAAAACAACAACAACACAGAAATGTTTTAATGTTTCCTCTACCTGTAAGGGAAATCTCTAGGGAGATTGATTGTTGTCTCTTCCATCACTGTGTATGGACGGCCGTGGTGTTGTTTGTAAGGCTTCATCCAGGTAAATAAATTTTCAGGGAAGTTTTCAGAAGATTGTAGATTTTGATCTAGGTAATTAAGATGAGAAGAAACTCTAAAAGGATGAATATGCTCCACATCATTTGTTAAATTTGCTCCAGTGATTTTCAGTCGGACCTAAGCTCAGTAAGCTTTCTCTGGGTTGTACTCACTGAGTTCAAGACTGCTATTTTATGTACATTTGTGTATACTCATGGAGAAAAATACCGAACTGCTGATACCAAGCCTTATAAACACACCCTTTCATGTATTATCTGCATTTCTTATCACACTGAAGCCCTTTTTGTTTGTGAGGCATTGCTGTACTGGTATTTTTTCACAAAAGCAGCTGCCAGTTATGGTGCAAACCATATGGAATACAACATTGTATTTCACTTGTTTGTGGGCCTAATTTAAACAGGATGATGGGTACACAAGAAAAACTTACCTGTGAAACATTACATGTACCTAGAATCTCATTTAAGTTGGATCTTATTGCCAGTGTGAAATGTTAGTATGCTATGAATCTGTAGCCCAGCAGGTTAGTGTGTTAACAGTGTACATGCATGGAATGCTTGCATGGTTAAATCCTTACTACATATATTCAAAATGGCTTTGTTGTTGCAGAATATGAGATTCTGGATAAGAATGAATATGTCCTCAAGTAAAAAAGAATGAGCTGGTCTTCAAGTAAAAAATCATACCTGTGATAAACATTATGGGCTAAGGGAATGAAAGGTGTGTTTTTATAAAAACTATGAATTGTTCTGGAATTTTGAGGTATGTTACGAAGGCATGTATTAAAGGTGTGTAATCTACCGCTTTGCTTATTTTAAAATACACCAATCTGTGTTTAAAATACATCAAGTTATCACTCAGCTAACCTGTGACGCCTTGTTCACGTTACTAAGCCTGCTCACATGTGCAAGGATGCAAGTATATTTCACCAGTAAAATAGCTCGCACATCTGTTTTGTGGTAGAATATTGTATAACTAGAAAAATACTAAAGGGAAGCTTTTGTTTTAATTATCAGAACTGTTTTGTTGATGTCATCTGTCTGCGGTGGCATGGAAAGGGTGTGTGCACTTGACTTAAAATTGCCGGTGCCATAATTATATAGAATTGAAGGAAGGCCCTCGGACATGGCGAGATTTGCTCCCTCTCAAATGGATGCCTCAGATGTAAACCACACACTCAGCCTTCCTTGTCACTTAGAACAGAAGCCATCATCAAGTAAACCAAGGCTGGAAACATGCTGGCAATGAATGAATCATAACTTCTAAAACCGATTTGCTTTTTATGTCATCTAGATTTAAGCACCAAAGAGAAGTAGAGGGTAGAAATAAACTTTTTCTTGTCCTTTTCTTTGTTCTCCACTCATAGGGCAGCTCCGCTTAATTTCTTTGTTGTTGCAAAAATGTGACGGATTTGAAGCTGCTCCACATGGTGCCAGCACTCTACCAGCATTCTCCCACCAGGTCCCCATGGTGCTGCCAGGTACCTCAGCATTGTGGTCAGGTCTTTCTGTCCAAGGGAGGAGTCCCCAGGATGCAGGCTATTTCAAGAAAAAGCAGGAGTAGAGCTGGATGAGGAGTCCTTGAGGAGAATGGGCATGTAGGGAGGGAGCAATGGCCTGAATGCAGTGCAAGGCAGATGGCAGCATAGGGTCAGGGTGATGTGTGGAGGGCTTTCACCAGGGCTGGGGGCTGGGAGTTCTGCTGACTCTTGTGAGGGGCTAAACGTGTTCCGCAGTGCATGCATGGTACCAGCAGGATGGCCCTCAAAAGTAAGTTCATCCTCTTCTTTACCGGAAATAAGGACAAAATAAACAACAAGCAGTGTTTGAGTGACTCTTCTCAGCAGATTTTTGAAAAATATTTTGGAATGTCCAACAAGATCAGAAACATTTCATTTTGTTTAAACGGATGTGGGGTTGTTGTACATACATGCATGTCAAGAAACAAAAACGAGATGGCACCAACGATTGTTTCATTTGCTCGTGCAAATATGTGGCTCCACCAAAAAAGAACCACACACACACACACACACACGCCTGCTCTGATGGGTTGCTTTGAAAACCAGTACTGTGATTCTTAGTTCCAGGTGCTCGGTGACTTTTAAAATTTAGCATATTTCTACAGGAAGCAGTGTGTTCCTTCTGAGTGGGGGGGTCGCTATGTAAGGACAAGTGTTAAGCATAAGGAAAGACGTTCTGTTAAGAGGTGGCACTGATGGATCCTTGGGAGGAAAGAGGGGGGCAAACCAGGGGCAGGGGAGAAATATATTGCTGTGGAGGCAAAGGCAGTGATAGCTTGGTGCCCTCCACTGCCCCAGGAAAACTCATTGCTGCCCAAGGGGTGCCAAGCAGCAGCACAATTTTTGTGCCCCTCCTCAGGCCTGCTCCCTTGGCGGGGGCCAACCTACTCAACCCCTGGGTATGCCTCTGGCAACAGTAATGCCTGTTCTAAACCCCACATTATTGGAGCTTTAAAGGAAGTTCAGAGAGATCATGAAATCAAATGTGTGTCATAGTGTACGTATGCTGAGCCAATGGCGACTTAAAGCAGAACTGCAGTTTTCCCTCAGGCAAAGATGTGCAGAGCCAACCTGAGGAACTAATTTTAGCATGCATGTTGAAATTCCTTAGGGCAGTGAGAGGCTAATTCCACATTCTAGGCAAATATATGTGTAACAAGCCCCAATGTTACTGTTTGTTTTTTTTTTTAAAAAAAAACCCAGAACAAAAGACTCTTTGGAAAGAGGGAACTCAAAGTGAAGGAGCGTAGGGAAGGCGGGATGCTTAAGCCTTTCCTTCTGTCTCTTCGGTTTCTCTGGTCCAAATCCTATCTCAAACATAGCAAATTGCAGATCTCACTACATGACTGTGCAATTGCAGGGGATCTCAGTGTTAAAGATGGCTAAGAGCATTTAAGAAAATAGCTCTGTTAAGTCATAGTTTCTGCTTTAGCCTGACACCTATTTCACGGAAGAACCATAGAATTGTAAAGTTGGGTGGGACCCCTTACAATGCTGTGAATAATAGATTCATGGCGTTGGAAAGGGATCCCGAGGATCATCTAGTGCAGGACTCATTTTTGCCCAACATGGGGCTCAAACCCCAAACTCTGAGATTAAGAGCTGCGTGAGCAAAGCCTTAGACACAGGTCATTCCTAATCCCTCCCTCCCCCACGTTCTACATTTAATAACAATGTGTTAATGAAATCAACCGCCTTACACTGCTGGGAGTTGCTAGGTGTGAAACAGTGGTTCCGGGAACACGACCTTTTTGCAAGTTCATGCATCAGACGCCGCTCCTCTGCTTGGCGAATCCGTTCATTTTGTTTCCTCCTCCAGGCCACCACCCTAAACAAAGTGCAAAGTTGTATGCTGCTGTGAGTTTAGTTTGAATTAGGGCTGGGGGAATCCAATGAGCTGTGGTTCCCAGGTGGACACACATGATCTTATCTGCCTGGACCAATGTGAGATCAGGGCAGCACTTCTCTCCAGTTTTCCATACCAGGTGATCTGAGGACTTCTTGTCTGTCTTCCATAAGAAGTAATTTCAACTGTCTAAGAGGGGTTCGCTATTGCACTGAGCTCATGCTGCCACACATACTGAAATCAATGCCACAAGTCCCACTGGGAATCACAAGTCTTGATGATGTGCCGTCACTTTCAGTGGGAATTCTACATATTCCCCCCCCCCCACCCTCTCTCTGTGTATTCATTCAATCTCCACTCGGGGGATTTTATTTAAACTTCACGCATTCTTAAGGGGAATTCTAAATAAGATATGTAAAATGCACATAAAAGTTTCCCTAAGACTAAGGGGAAATTGAATGCAAATGATGCAAAACGTACATAAAAATCTGAGACTTGGAGGCATGTCAAAATCCATCGCCCTCAGCTAGACTTGTCACCTTGATTTCTACATGCAAGGCAGCAAGAACCCTGCATGCCAGTCAAGCTGTTCCTGGATGGCTAAAATTACTTTTGTTGGGCGGATGGTGTGCTGATGGAAACAATTAAGGAGAGCAAGGTGGATAAAACTAAGATGGTTTAACATCTGAATTCCTTCCCAAGGAGCTGTGCTATATACAATCAGTGCTAACTAAGTAATTAAAATTTTGAACCATTTCATCAGGGATTTGGCTGTGGGTATTTATATGCTGCTGCATTAGTTTCCATTGAATTTGATTTTGTTGTTGTTTTAACAGAGCGATCTTAAGGTGGTGATGGTATATGAGATTCCACAACAGAGGAACCAGTACTTCCTAAGCCACTCCATTTCCCTCACTTTGACTGGCACTAATGGGAAGTTTAATAACTAAGCCAGTTCCAGGCCTTCACAACATTTTAACCTTTCATGAGGCCCACTGGGAAGAAGGGATGTTCAGTCCAATGGATCCAAGACACCCCTGACACATCTCTGAGAGCCAGTGTGGTGTAGTGGTTAAGAGCGGTAGACTCGTAATCTGGTGAACCGGGTTCGCGTCTCCGCTCCTCCACATGCAGCTGCTGGGTGACCTTGGGCTAGTCACACTTCTCTCAAGTCTCTCAGCCCCACTCACCTCACAGAGTGTTTGTTGTGGGGGAGGAAGGGAAAGGAGAATGTTAGCTGCATTGAGACTCCTTCAGGTAGTGATAAAGTGGGGTATCAAATCCAAACTCTTCTTCTTCTGGAATGCCCCTTTTTTGTGTTCACTCTGATGTCAGAGAGGGAGGTTGGCAGCATCCAATAGTTCCTTGGAGGCTTAGGGTTAGTCCCTAATTAGTATTTTATTAATACTGTGTTGTATTCAATTTACTTTTCCTCAGAGCAGACCCTTTAATTTCAATTGATTTACTCCAAGTAAAAGCCAGTTGAATACATCCCATAGTATTTTATGGTTTAGCATGAGTCTCACAGAGCATCCCTAGTGACAGAAAGGCAGATTATTAACATTTAAATACAAATTAATTTTAAAAAACACTGAACCTTAAAATATCTCTTTCATAAGAGGTCTCATAACCTTCATTTTCCTGCGGGATGGTCTTCTTTCTTGGATGGGGCCTATGAAATAAAAAGATTTATAAATAAAATTTAAGTCACCCTTTAATGCATCGATGCTTTATGTAAGAACAAACTAACTAACATCATGTGGAAACTGATTTATGAAGCGATTGTTTATTAAGCAAAATTGATTGAATATAATTTCATTGTACACAGGTTGTACATTGACAATAAAGTTATTATTATTATTATTATTATTAGTAGTAGTAGTAGTAGTAGTAGGTAGGAGTACCTTTTCTTAGTTTCATCTGGTTCACCAGCTATGGCCATGCCTGGACAGAGGTAGCCTGACCATTGTAGCCTGTGTGTTTGTAACCTTGAGGCTGGATTACTGCAATGTGCTTTATGTGGGGCTGCCCTTGGGCCTGGTTCAGAAGATTCAACCGGTGCAGAATGCAGCTGCTGAAGTGGCGGGGGTGGGGTGTGACAGGGCTGGCAACATGTCTTAGCAATAGCGTCACATCTGCACTGGCTGGCTGCCCAATTACAGCCAAGCCAGGTTCAAGGTCCTTGAAGAACTTGGGTCTAGAGTAGTTTACAGACTGCCTAAACCCTTATAGCTGTTGGAAGCGCCGGGGGGTGGGGGGCACTGCACAGCCCCCAAACTGAGACAAACCTCTCCGGGCGTCTTCCTTGTGGAGCGCAGCCCAGGACGTTCACAATTCTTCCGTCCTGGTGTGCAGCAGTGACACATATCCGAAAAATGTGCACACTCACACAGCAGAGTAAAACTGGAAGCTAAGGCGATGAGGTGTGACATCTAAGTTATATTTATTAAGCAATATATACAGGACAAAGCAATCATGGTGCCCTCACACATGTTCTCAGAGAGAGAGAGAGAGAGAGAGAGAGAGAGAGAGAGAGAGAGAGAAAATACAAAAGTACAATACAACGGAAGAGATAGGGCTGGCTTCCGTTCTCACACTTCCCAAGCATGGAATGCAAACACAGACATGTGATGTAATAATCACACATCCAGCAACGGGAGAGAATGAAAATGCTAACATCCTCCCCCTTTTCATGGTAACCGTTGCTGTATTACCTAACGCAGCCGTACACAATCAAACATACAGTCATTATGTATATAACAGACTCCTGAAGTGCTTTTCCCATCTGTGGGATCACTTCCAAAACTTGCATCAGCGTATATCTCAAGACCTCAGACCACACCCAGCAACGGGAGAGAATGAAAATGCTGACAATAGCCATCATAGATACCAAGTAACTTCTTGATCCTATTTTAAACTTTTTATTTTCTAAAGCATCATTTTCTCGGTTGCAAATTTATGTCCTACTGACCGGATGGTGCAACCACCATCTTCAGGCTCTGAGGAAAAGCTCTGAGCCACATCACCTTTTCTCAGCTTTGCAGAAGCTGAAGAATGCAAAATCAGACAATGAGTACAGGCAGCATTTTCCCTCTAGAAGGTGGGGCCCATAGCAGAAGAGGTGTTGTCTGCCTCACAGTTGGCTCCATGTTGCCTAAGGAGGGAAGGACACCCATACCCACAAGCATGGTGCAGTCTCTGGGAGCTATCCAAGGTCCTAACCTGTTTAACCTGAACTTGAAAGTTCTGTCATTACCCCCACCTGACTATTTCTGCTGAGACTCTACCAGATGTGGCAAGTACCTATGATTGAGCCTACTGTGATAACCACTAACATGATGCTAACTGCTAAGCTTCCCCTGAAATAAGTCTTGCATTCTTGAAAAACAGGATAGAAAGCAGGGGACAGGATCCCTGCAGAACATCAATAACCTAAATGCAGAGCACTGAATAGGTTTGAATTTGTGTAATTGTATTCAGAAGTAATAATAAAACATTGAATTTTTACAAAATTTAAAAACAAATGCCTTGGTGCTTGTCAATTACACTGGCCAAAGAACTGATTGTAAAGCTTCCTTTTCACAAATAAAATGGCTGGAGATTTATTTAATGGCCGGTTCGGGACCAGTTTATCTACCAGCTCACAGGTGCCCACTCGACCACTTCAATCAGCAGAATCTGCACTACTCACCAGCGCTACATAATACCTGTATTGCATTTGTAAGAACTTGAACGTTAAGTGTGGCAGTACCTACACTTTCGAAGTTTCTGCCTATTGATATCCAGCAGGCACATTCACTGCAAAAAATTATGCATCTGCTAAAACATTCTTGTTTCAACAAGCCTACCCAGATGCGTGGAATGTTGAGGTAATTTTAATCTGTTTTAGCATTTTGCCTTTGTATGTTTTAAAGTATGGTTGTATTTTTTTTCTTAATTTTTTTAAAAAATCTTTTTGTAAACAGTCTTGAAGTTTTTTTTTTTTAAAGAATCAAGTGGTGTATACATTTCATGAAATAAATAAGGAAGCTGAAAATTCGGGGAAGAGATATGGAGAAACCCCAGAGGCAGCCATGCCTTGACAGCTCTACCTCTCACCCTGTGGCCATGGCTACAACCCTAGCAGCAACAAATTCCCAGTGCCCATTCTCCTTGGCATAGAGCCATGGCAGGTTTTTCCATTTAAGGGAGGAATATTTAAACTTTTGCAGATTATGCAATCTGTTTTATTTAAGCCCTGAACCGTGACCTAAGGTAAGTGTTATAATATACCGGTACCTGTAGATATGTCACACAAAGTCATTTTGCTTTTCATAGCTACCCGCTAAATTCATTCTTTATAGTCAGACTTCAACCCAAGTACCACGATGAGTTCTTTCTGAGTCACACAGTTTACTACTTACAGGCATGAAATCCTAACTGAATCTATGAATCTCAATTAAAAAACTGTAAAAGCAAAGATTGTAAATGTCTGCCATAAATAATAGTTGGTGCCCATGCAGTGATCACTCTGCTGCATGGGAAAATAAAAATAGACGAGGCATAAATTCCCACATCATACTGATATTCACAGCTGGCAACGAATTAGACTTCTAGAAATCTGAGCACTCCATTATACATTTTTAAGTAGACGAAAAAGGAATGATAGCTTTAACTCTGCAAGTGTGTGTGACTCACTCATGGAAAGAACTGATTTTGATCCCAACCCCGCACACTTTCTTTACTTTATAATATTTTATCTAGAAAATGTAGATCAGGAGAAGCTGCAAAATTCACTTTGCATTTTGAACCTGTGTTCTAAGATACATATTGTCACATGCATGCCTGCACTTGAAAGTCCCAAATCCCTTTTTTTCTGTGAACTTTTAACTACAGCTTCATCACTGGACAGGCTTCAAATTAAAAACAAAAACAAAAAACATCTCCGTCACATTTATTTTTTGTACCTTGGAATATTTAGTAAAGTTTAAACAGCTTCGATATTTTGGATACATTATGCGATAGATTTTTCTACTTTACTGAACTCTATTTTAGATGGGTCTCGGAGCACCCTGTTCACCTGAGCTGAACCACAAGGACCGAGGATGTGGTTCTATATAGTAAATGGTGGGATTCAAACAGAATCATATTCACATCCTCATCCTGCCCTGAACTTTAGAAGCAGTTTCAAAAGCTCACAGGATGAAAGCAAGGGCTACGGCAGCTGAGAAACGACCACAGAAAGCACCACTGCAAGCATGATTAAAAGAATTCTCTGGATGTTCGTAGCAGAAATGCAAACCCCCAGGCCCTTATCATTCATTGTGCAAGCAAACTAGTTTGAAATTCACTGAAGGATCAAAAAAGTAGAGAATAGCTTCAAGCAAATGATGAAAAATATATCCAGCTTTCCTTCACAATAGTTGTTGATTCATCAAACAAACTTTAAATAGCAGCACTGGCTTCTGATTGTTTTTACAATACTTTTTCAGCATGTACAATTCTCTGTAAAACACTATATCTATCTATCTATCTATCTATCTATCATGTATGATATATATCTGGTTATAATTAGAGAGGAATATTTCTGAGATCTGGCTCAGGTTATGCTCTATAGCATAAGCTGCTCTAATTACATTTTTTTCCTCCAACATTTATAAATATTTTAAATCCTAAAGAAATATTTTACTCTGGCTACACATCACCCAAAGAAATAAGGACCACATATGTGTTGGCTCACCTGTCTCAACTTCCATTACCTGGTGGCGGACAGTCCATGTTTCTCCAACAACCCCCCACAAGGAAAGATTTGTTGTTTCACAGGGAGATGGGGAGCTCCATTAGTAGTTAACACCTTGACAGCCTTATCTCTCAACTCTCTTTCCTTAGTGCATGCCCATCCTGAGATTGGCTGGGCTTAGTGACCTGTAACTCAAAGCTACCTGGGCACAAAAAAGCCACAAAAATGGTCTCTACATTCTATTCTTGATCCCTCATCCTGCAACCAACTCCAGAAGCTACCAGCACTAGAGGAGACCACTGAGAGTAACTTTTGCTATGATAGTGTACCTAGTATAGGATCAATAGTCTGATTAAGTGTTTAATTTTCATGCCTACTCTGTTTCTCTCCCTTGCCCTGTTTTCTATACTCCTTTTAAATAAGCTGCTCAGTTAGATTTCTGGGTTGTGCTGGTTTATGGGCACACTCTAGGGGTGGTGGTCCTCACACCAATGTTACTTGGACCATGGGGTATGCAACCAGTGGTTAAAATGCCTCAAATAGCTGGAAGGGTTTTTTTAAAAGAGAGAGAGTGGGACCTAGAGGGGAGACTGGCTGAGGTTGCCAAACAGAAATCTTGGAATTCAGCTGGCTGCTCCCAAGTATACCACCGCAATGCAGTTGTAATTATTCACCCCTTGCCAGTGGGTGGTGGCAAGTGGAAAGGGAGAAACGGGATAGGTTACCAGTTGCTAGTGAGCTACACTACTGGTTTATTGCTGTAGCAGAGTGTCGCTGCCTGCCAGAAGGCATGAGCAAGCCACCTTGAGCACAGCGATGTAGAAAGGAAGTATACAAATGATAATGAAATGAGAAACAAAATCTTGTGAAAATATACGTGTTTTAATCGTACTTTCATCACACATACCTTTTGTCAGCAAGTACCAAACCCTAAAACAGACAAAAACAAAACATAAAACAGAGGTTGTAAATTTTAAAATAATGATCCTAACAGCTGTTTACTTAAGTAGAAAACGTGGATGTTCATTACTTCTACTGAAGGCCTTCAAGACCTAGGCTAATTTGGTGCGCTCCTTGGGAAAGATTATGGAAATTCTCCCATTGCCCCATTTAGATGCACACCACCACTAAAAATCCCCAACAATTTCTAACATAACTAAAAGTAAACATGCTCTGTCAATCTTTACCTAACCACATGGCACCACCATGCACAACTGAGAGGCTTGGGGAATCCAAACATTTGTAGTATGTGTTGAAGCAAAGGTGGGCCTGTTCCAGAAGCTCTGCAAACCCTATCTTGGTAGTCAGGATAAGCCTGAAACTAATTGGTAGTTGCAGCAACAATGAGCTCCCCTATGTTTATGAACTTGCTGTGATACATGGTAATTGGCTTGTTTTGATATTATGCTTATCTGTGGGCCCTGGGATCTTGGCTCAGAGAAGGGAGCTAGCTATAAGCCTTGGATAGTTGTCACCTATGGGTCAGGTGGGTTGATGGGAGGTTCTGATTAAACTGATGTATGCTGCTTTGTGTATAAAGAATGTACCTGTAAACAAATTTGCCTGGGCGTGGACAATTTGGTTATTGACAGGTGGCAAGACTACCAATGATGAAGCTACCAAAACAAGAGCAAATGTATTGTATAAGTGGAAAAGATACCTTTTCAGTTTTGCTGTTTCAATTAGTTTTCAAAATTCCAAAGCATAACAGCAATCTTTCAAAGCATAACATCCTGGTAATAAATTCTAAAACATACAATCAATCCCATTATTCTGAATATAACATACAGTATGCCATACCTCAGTCCCAAGGGCAGGGAATTGTTTTTGTCCTGGTACAAAGAGAGAGAGAGAAAATCAGGAACCAATTCAAACATATGTGGTTCATCTTTATCCATTAATTAATATTACCTAAATAGCCTGCTCTGGAATAGGATGAGACAAGCAGTCTAATTATTCTTGCATGTTATACCCAAATGAAACCCTCTTTCCAGAAACATGTGCACTGTTATTTCCCATATGAATGTAGGGCTTTCCACTGCTGCTGAAGGTCAGAAAACAAACAGTGACCAGTCTGCTAGGCTGGGTTCAGACACTCCTACGTATATAAACCATGCTTTAAACCAGTGTTTTTCAACCACTGTTCCGCGGCACACTAGTGTGCTGCGAGATGTTGCCTGGTGTGCCGTGGAAAAAATTGTGTTTATTTGATTCCTATTCAAGAGAATTACTTTATATATAGTCAATATAGGCACAGAGTTAATTTTTTTAACATTTTCTAATGGTGGTGTGCCTCGTGATTTTTTTCATAAAACAAGTGTGCCCTTGCCCAAAAAAGGTTGAAAAACACTGCTTTAAACAACCATGCCTTAGCATTGTGTGTGAACCAAGCCTTGTTAAGGCCATGGTGTGGCTTGGAAATGTGAGTCTGTCCCAAATAACTTCAGTTTACCTCATTACGAACGCACTCATAAATAATTTATGTTGTATTAATAGTCTAATGGATTGTCACTTTCCCCCCAACAGCCAGAAGATCAGCTGAGTGGAATTTAACTCATAAGACACTCCTACTGGCAAAGGAGAGGAAGCAACCTTAGCTGGTAAAAGAGGTTCACCTACAAGTCACATGCTGACATCACTATATATAAGCTCATTCCAGAAAGAAAAAAAACATTTAATGAGTTTGATTAAAGCCATTGCCTTTATTCAACTGACAAGTTCAGCAGTTCATATTGTATAGTATTGTAATTACTATACTGTACTATACTATACTATACAGCTATTCTACTTTCATATCTTTCAAGCAGAAAGAACAAAACATTCTCCGTGGCACTTCCTTCAATTACAGACTTTCTGAACATATGATATTGTGAAAACATTAGCCTGTCAGAATGCTACACAAATTTTCAACCTTCAGAAAATGCTTGAGATAGCAATTATAATTTTAAAAATAGTATAGGAATTAAAAACCTTAGCTTAGTTTCTTTTGCCCTTCATTTGCTTTGCCTTAGTATGATGTTGTCAAACTGGTGGAGAGTAACCCTTTTTTTTTATAATGAGCTTTACATCGCATCACAATAGCAGGAGCAGTGTCACTGGGGGGAGGGGAGTGTACTGTGATGGAAAAGTCCATAGAGACAAAATTTGGACCAACAGCCATCTGTAACCTGGACCCCAAGATTGCTTTCAGAGGAAGCATTATACAACTAAAGTGCAATGTGGAACGACTATTTGAAGAACGATTTGTTTGTTCCAGCTGTGTATTGTAATACTTACTGCACACACAACCGGTATACTTAAGAGAGAGACATTAGTTCATTCTATGTTTATGAGTATCTCCAGGCTTGGTTATGCACATTGCACTTTAGTTTGCTCATTGCTTAGTAGGTTTATGAGTTTATATACCTATTCTAGTAAACATTGACCTTTATATTCATAAGCCAGTTTTGGTGGTTTGTTTGTTTGTTTATTGTATAATTGTCATTGCACCTGATACCAATGAATGAATGAATTTATTTTACGGTCACAGACCAACTCATTAAATCAACAATACAAAAGTGATACATTAAAATTTGCACAGCAAATACCATACACGTATATGCACGTATACAGCAGCATCTAAAATATATGGATTAGAATCGGGGCATTTAAAATATTGCCTAAAAATTGCCATTTAGGGTTCTGTTCATAGCGATAACACTGCTTGTTCTCTGAGCCTCATGGCTGCTACACAGTATTTCGCTACTTTCAGGGTAATCTCAGGGTCCCTGTCCTCCACAAGGCATTTAAGGCATAGGAATTCATTTAAAGGATTTTGCATGACTGGGGAAATAAAAACACATTTTGTGTATACTTTCAGAGGAAGCAGCCATCCCATGTAAACAGCTTTAATGTAAACAGAGGGCATGGGATGTGAATTTTAATCCAATGACTAATCTTTTCTTTTTGCTAAAGTTATTCTTGTTATCTTCAATGAGAACACTGGGGTGTGTTTGCCATTTGTCAACCAATTTTTCTCACCAAACAATCACTCTGTTTAATGGTGCATCTGTGCCTTTGAAGTATTGAACTCTTCTGGCCAGACTTTTAATCCTATAAGGAATCTAAACTGGTGAATTTTGGACCCACTCTTAACATATGGAGTGAATTCTAATTTCAAAAGAAACAACAGTCAGTGCCCATACAAGGGTGGGAATTTTGGTAAAATCATAGATTGGCTTGCAGTGTTGAACTTGGCTCCGACGGGTGCTGATTGGACAGTGATCCAAAGAGAAACTCCTGCCTTCCCTGCTGCCCCTTTTCAAAAGAGACAATTTTTCTGCTTAAGGAAGTATCAGAGCTATTCCATACAGGATAAGCAGTTAACCATTTTAATATTTTGGATTTCAGCTTAGTGGCTGCTTAAGAATGTAGGGCCAGCTTGCTGACACTAATAACCATGGAAGCTAAAGCTAAAGCTAAAGGTAAAGGTACCCCTGACCGTTACCGGTAGGTCCAGTCGTGGATGACTCTGGGGTTGTGCGCTCATCTCACTCTATAGGCCGAGGGAGCCTAGTCTTTTCTGACCCCACACCAACTGTTTCCTTAATATCCAGACTGATGAAACTGTTGATGAAACTGTTGATGAAACTGCAACCCGCTCACTTCAATTTGTCATTAACTTTTTAGTTTGTTCTAATAGTAGTTGGAGGTTCTACTTTTACTTTTGATTTTGGTTTTTTAATGGAACAACATGGCTACCTGCCATTTTTTTTAAAAAAATACTACATATCCTTCATATATCTCCTTCTTAGCATTTTGAAATATTAGATTACATACCAGTGTGAATTTAAATATAGTGTTGAGGTTTTATGAATAGAATTACTCATGAATTCAAACAGCTATGTAAGTGCTAAACTGGGCCTTCAGTAAGTTTGGGTCATGGTGCTTACTATTAAAGAAAATACAGTGTCTTTATTTGTGTGGCTTTCAGCCACAATTCACCAGGCATATCACTATGCTTCTCTTTGGCAAGACAATGACCATGACATTCTACTGCAGGAGTTACCAAACTGTGGTCCCTGGACCTCCCATGTGAGCTTCATCCAGGTGGACCATGGCATGTCTTGCATTAAATAGGCATACAGTATTGTTTTTTAGTTGTATTTTTATTGCTTCTTTTCTTTCTTATATTGCATTACAGTTTGAATTTTACGAAATGCAAATTGCAATACAATAAAATACAATGTAAGAAATGAAAGAAGCAATAAGATTATAGTTTAAAAACATACAGCATGTAGCACAATGCACTGCAGTTGGTGTGACAAGTCAGAAAAGTCATTAAGTGGTCTGCTAAGACCCTCAGCAATTTTCAAGCTGGTCCATGGGAGAAATGGTTTGGGAACCACTGCTCTACAGTGTTCAACAAGTAACTGCATCCACAAATTTCACATTTCCCAAACAGTGTAGCATATGCTCCATCTTCTGGTTATTTATGGTAACGGTACAGCGTAAGGCTTTTTTCTAGGAACTCAAGCTATCACCAATTGTTGCAACTGGTAGAATAACCAACGAAAGGAAGGCAAATGTAATTTTAATAAGATGGTGATATCTCCCCTACTATTGCCATGTTAGGACTGCTCAGTTAGCCTGAATCCAACCCACTGAATCTGAAATGGAAATGTATGAGGCAGAGGAAAAGAACTAGTTTATACAAGATTCCCAACAGAATATAGTATTCCCATAAACTCAACAGATAATTGTAATTTTTTAAAAAACAAAAGGCATAAAAAATTCAGAAATAGACCTCTGGGTATAGGGCGGTATATAAATTCAATAAATAAAAAAATATCAATTAAATACAGTCTTCATTCATCTCTAAAGATTGAAAGTACTATGGAACAAAACAAAACAAAAAGCAGTACTTTGGAACGGATTCAACGAACCTTTTGTACTAGCAGAAGCCAGGAGAGGACTCCTGTTAGTGCAATGGGGCTCCCCCCCTCCTTTTCCTGCATGCCCCATATTTTCTCCAAGTTCACTCTGGGGGTTCAGACAATGCCCAGAAAAGCACACAGGGTGGGGAGAAGGGAGGTAAGCAAAAATGCTTGTGCTGACAGAACAATCAAATTAGTATGATGGTGAATTCCAACCTTTGTTTTTAAACCAATGTTTTCCCAATGTACTGTGAAATATTACTTCTTCATTTTTATTCCTGCCTTCGCTACATATGATCTTACCAACAGAAATAGCTGATTTGGCACATGAGGCGTATGTGTGGTCTCTAGATCTCATAGCACTCTAGAGGGCAAAAGAGAAGGAAAGTTATTTTTCCGCAGCAAGCATTCTGCAGGAGAAGCCATACATCATGGGTGCACCATGGTTGGGATGCTGGAAGAAGCTTATTCTTGGGCTCTCCCACCCACCCTCCCTCCCTCCCACCCATGGTTGGCTTTCATTTTGACACCAACTACATTCAATTATAACCAGGACTTGCAAATCCACTTTGCTTAGAAAGAGAATTGTGGTTCCACTGCACTTGTAACTCCAGTAGTTTGAACAAAAGCATGGGAATGGTCACTTACAGTCCACCTTTGTCAAGCAGTGGTGTCGCTACTCCTGTGGCCAGAGGCTTCGGTGCAGTGTGCAGGGTCATTTGCAGTTCGCAAGCATGCCCATAACTATCCCAGGTGCACAGTGAGACCACTGAAATTAAGTCCTTGGCTTGCATTTCCCTTCCTCACTTCACCCAATGCTGAACCAACCATGCCCCACGTTCTAAGAGCAAGCTGTCTGAAGCAGAAGTGCTGCATTTGGGGGCTGACTATGTATACTCATTTCTTGAAGAAAATTAGCTGGCTCTCATTTTTGCTGAAGCTTCCTTCATTCCCCAATAATATGTACCTTATTATTTCTTTTAAAAATAATTATAATGCCCTGTGTTCAAATGTACAATTTAAAAGACATGATGAAAAAAAGGGGGAGGTATGGAAAGAGAAATAAAAACAAGCCAATTTGGGTTCCAAAGCTTTCTCCTTGTGCAATGACCAGTTGGAACAGTCACTAAGGAGACAATTCCAGAGGAGGAAGATCAAATAGCAGCTTATCCCAATCGACCCAATGGAGTGGGTGCGCTGCCTCACCTGTGTGTCTGCTGCAGCCAGGTGGAATGGCTGCCAGTATCCAAGAAAGAAATTAATGTGTAAAATAAAATAATAATAATAATAATAATAATAATAATAATAATAATAATAATAAATGAAGAAGAAGAAGAAGAGTTTGGATTTGATATCCCGCTTTTCACTACCCGAAGGAGTCTCAAAGCGGCTAACATTCTCCTTTCCCTTCCTCCCCCACAACAAACACTCTGTGAGGTGAGTGGGGCTGAGAGACTTCAGAGAAGTGTGACTAGCCCAAGGTCACCCAGCAGCTGCATGTGGAGGAGTGCAGACACGAACCCGGTTCCCCAGATTACGAGTCTGCCGCTCCTAACCACTACACCAAACTGGCTCTCATTTATCTTATTATACTCATGTATCTTATTATACCCAAGCCATATTATAAGAAGTGTTGTCTTTGGGAGAAAGAAAAAAAAAGTGTCTCTCATGCAAAGTTACTATGTAAATGACAACAAACTTTCTTTCACCTCCACCCCAACAACCGGCAATCCAGATGATTTCGTTTGTTAGAATAACAAAAAGTACCTTTGCAAGCAAACTTTTTTTTGCATGTTTGGGTGTCCGCATCGTTTTGAGACTCAACCTTCCTATTTTCAGGAGCTTCTTGGGCACGAGCTTCTTGGGTTCCTAAGCATATCACACAGATTTTGAAAAATTATGCAGCATATTTCATAGCGTCACATAATTCAAATACCTAATCTTATAAGAAACATGATATAACTAGTTGTCCCAGTTAGAAACCCCATATATCAGTGGTGGCCAAACTTTGCTCTCCAGCCTTTTTTGGACTACAACTCCCATCATCCCTAGCTAACAGGGCCAGTGGTCAGGGATGATGGGAATTGTAGTCCCAAAACAGCTGGAGGGCTGAGTTTGGTCACCACTGCCTTATATTCAAACACTACAAATGTAGTGTGCTGCTTCTTTCTGTTAAGCATCTCACCTTACCCTGATCTAATGAAGCTCTTCCATGGCAACAGCAACAATATCACAAGCACAACCAGCACCTGGGAAGTGAGCATCACCAGGAGAAAGCAGCACAGTCCCACCTCCAGGTAAACATTGATGGGACACACCTTGTATCCTCAGGGCAGGAACATAGCCCTGCCACAGAGATGCGGCCAATGCCACAGAGGACAGTGTGCCACTGTAGATGGCAGCATTCATGAGTCTTGCACCAATGCCAGCTTTAGGGCCAAGACCAATGCTTTAGAAGTCACCCAGTACAGGCATAGAAGAGATGCTAATGCTGGAAGTGGATGCATTGTTCAACTGGCATGCCTGAACACCCGGGCCACATCTCTCTCTACCCAGGATTGAGCTGGATAGCTCAAAATATACCTCAGAGACCTTCACTGTTTACTTAACTTCAGTCCTCTCCAAAGGCAACTTCCATGTGTCAAACTAAGAACGGATATGAAAAACCAAAATCATACTGATTGCATGTTACAATCATGTGGTGGATACAATTAGATCGCTGTTCAGTGCGCAATGAAGTGAGTGGGGAGGGGGAAATCTCTCCTCTCATTGTGCATTGCACAGTGACCCATCCTTCTATATCACTGAAACTACCATTTCATTGCATAGTAAGCTCTAATTTAAGTTTTGCCCTATGCTGTGGTTGTGTTACTGAGCTTAAGAATGATACAGCAGAGAAAGAAAGGGGGGACTTTTAACATTTTGGAGATTACAGTAAAGTGGGCAAGTAAAAAATTAAAAGAACTGTAATTTTCAATCAACCTCCGCTGTGAAGTAACAAAATCTCAATAAATTGGTGTTGCTGTATCTTTAAGAATCACCCCCTGGTTGTTCTGTCTAGGAGAGAAAATGAAAGGAGAGTCTGAAGCTAGCAGAGAGCTGTAGGCCTGCTTTTGTTTTAAGTCAGGCATAGGCAAACTTGGCCCTCCAGATGTTTTGCACCAATGTCCCCTACAACTCCCATCATCCTTAGCTAACAGGACCAGTGGTCAGGGATAATGGGAGTTGTAGTCCCAAAACATCTGGAGGGCTGAGTTTGCCTATGCCTGTTTTAAGTTTGGCTTGTTCTTGTTTTATACTTTTGATCTCCAGAGAAGGATAGCTGAGAACTCATGCTTCATTTGGTGTGAAACCTATACTTCACATCAACACTGGGATATTTATGTAGTAAGTTAGTAAGATAGCCTTTAGAAAGCACGTACCCAAAATCATCCCTGTAAATTAGTGATATAGTTTGGCCAATATTAAGTATCTTTATGTTTACTGTTTTCAACTGGAGTTAGTTATGATCAATGCTTCTGTTTAAATCAATGGAATTTAAACAACATGAAAGAAAATATTAAACAGGATGATTAATACCTTTACATGCTCGAATAGTCTGTCTTTGTGCAAATATCTTCCTTTGGTTGTTTCATAAATTAAAGAATCTACAAAAAATTATGAAAAAGCCTCTCAGTTTTATGAGACTTCATACCAGTTACATGAAAATAAAGGGTTGGATCTAAAGGTGCCCTGACATGAGAAGCATTCTTTCAACCTTGGATTAACACCTGGCAGAGATAGGCAGGGTCCAATTCTTCAGATGCTTTCTTTCTCCTTTTTGCGCATCCAAGTCAAGATAGAGGATCCCGGAGGGGGGAAATATGACCCTATTTTATGCTATGACCAGTTTGGAGAACTATCGTCTACTTGCCTTGATTCTCAGGAGATGTTTGGTCTTTTTGCATGGAGGACACGTGCTCATGGTCAAGGGACATCGTGGCAGAGGAAGGAAGCCACTTGGACAAAGGGCAGTCTGAGATCCTTGGGAACTGTGGATTTTCTTAAGTTTATGTCTTGGTCTATCAATACAGCAATTTTTGCTTTGCTCTTCTTGTGTTTATAAGGGGGTGAATGAGGCATGGAGTAGATACATAAGGAACTGGCTGCCTCTGATGGAACGGCTCATGGAGCCACTAAGTATTTGGCTCATTGTATGAACTCTGGGAGGTCTCTCACCAGAGAGGTTCAAAGTGAGCTTGGGCTTGTGTTAAATTGAGTACTTATTCCCAGACTTCCTCCGGCACCTGGCCTTGTTCCAGTTCACTGGACTTGCAGTGCTCCAACTTCTGCTGGGCTGTCCTCTACCTGCCCTATATGAAGGGGAGGGAGTTGGGATGCTTCTGGGTGAGCTACAGATGGTGCCACTGATCCAGAACTGTCTGTCATGGGTGCTTTATGGGGTAGTTGTTGGTGCTGAGGAAGAGGATGCAATGCCACTGCACTACCTGGTAAAGGGCTCTTCTTGATGCAGGTGGAGTGAGGAAGGCTCCTAAACCCATTTGCTGGTTTGTGGTCCTCCATTTCAAGTTTGTGCTCAATGCATTGGGAGATGGGTTGAGAATGGGAAAGGGGCAGGGAGGGAAATACACTGTAAGGAAACGATTTTTTAAAGTTTAGGCCTGAAGAAGGAAAACAGCCAGCTTCTTGAAAGTTCAAGCAGGAACCAAGCATTCTGTGTGCGAGGCAGGGTTGATCTGGAACAGAAGGCTAGCTCTACCTCTGGAGAGGCACCTGAAGAACTGGACTCTGTCTATATGTATCAGAGGGGATATATCACCCTCAGTTGAAGGAATGCCCTCCAATGCCCTCTTCCCATAGAAAAGAATGAAACTAAAACAAAAGATGTGCTTAAACTCTTGTGCCAGTAATTAGGCCTGCATCCCCCCCCCCATGGCTATAATAGAAGGCTTCTTTCAAGTGCAATTGTAGTGCGGCTGGTGGGGGAGGATTTCAATGTACAGGAGCGTGTATCTCTGCTGGTGAGATAAGGCTAATCTTTTCCTCGCCAGCTGCAACTGAAATTGCCCCTCTGTTGAAACTAGGTTTGAACAATGCCTCCTTTTCTAGCCAAGGAAAGGCATCTTTCAAGCCAAATTGTGAACCTGAGGCATTGGGGGGGGGCATGGTCAAGAACAGGAAAAGGAAACTCCACTGAAAGCAAATAGTGGAAGTAGATAACTTGGAATACCTATGTGTGGAATTGAATCTAAGCCCTCTGAGGTCCTTTTTTTCTTCAAAGTTTGGATAGTCTCTTGCTTTGAATGTGGAGCTTCTGGAGCTCCTGAATCTTCTGGAGCTCCTGCAGCTCCTGAATCTTCTGGAGCTTCTGCAGCTCCTGAATCTTCTGGAGCTTCTGCAGCTCCTGAATCTTCTGGAGCTTCTGGGACTGTTTCTTCTTTTATCAAACACAGCTCTTTACTTATAATGTCCTGTACTGGCTCCACTATGGGTAACACACTCTCTGTTGAAGCAACCTTAACAAGCATAAAAGTAGCATTAGTTTTCAGGAAGAAGAAGAGGATTCAGTTCCAACACCCTTAAAAACACACACATTTTCTGAGATTTCCAAAGGTCTGGCAACATAAAATCTGGCAATCCTGTAACTGTAATGTAGACCCCAGCTAAATCAAAAATTGTGGAAACGTTCCATGTTTTATAAGTCCAGACAGCTAAGAAGGAAAGGGCAAGAGAGCGAGTGAAAGAGCAAAAGGAGATGTTTTCCTCTCAAGAATATTAGCATACAAGTGAAGCAGAATAGCTAATTGCTGAATCTGGAGTTATGGGACCTGGTGAAGTTGATCACTTTTCTGTCAAAGTCATAGGAAGCTGCCATTTAATAGACATGTGCCAAAGAAGGCAATTCTTAAACCCCTCTTGTGAACATAGTGTGTTCTGCAAGAGTGTTCTTGGCTATCTGACCTTACAAACAATTTTCCTGTGGCTTTTTACCCTTGATGGGAAAAGCTTGTCCACATATGGTATAAAGTAGTCGTAACATCTCTGTTTTGGCCACCTGTCTACAAATTCAGGGAATCAATACATACGAGGTCGCTGCCATTAAAATTAAGTAGTAGAGCAAATGTTCTGAGGTACTTACTTAGAATTCTTCTATCCTGCTTTATAGTCCAAACTAGGTTGCCATAGCAGCTTACAAAAGACTCCCAAAATAAAGCCATGCTCAAAATCTAGTACAGGATCATAAATTACATGGTGCACATATGGAATTGGGATTATTAAGGCATAATTTTTTTGCCCTTGATCTTCCCTGGTGCATAGCTGTCAACCCTCCCTGCTGTTTCCCAATGCTATAATAAGGGAATTTCCCACAAAAAAGGGAAAAGGTTGACAGCTCTGCCCTGGTGTCATACCAGACAGAAGTTCCCACTGAGGTCCTCTGAGCCAAGGAAGTGGGGCTGTAAACTCAGCCCATAATGAGAGCAGTCTTCTGATATTTCGAACAGACACCTGCTCTCTTAGCAACTCTAGGAGTACTGGGGAAAAGTGCTCCCTTAGCCACAGATGAGAGGTTGTGGTGTCCCTTAGCCCTGTGTCTCTTAAAGGGGTCCAAGTCTTATCTGAGTCATGTATCACACGAGATATAGAGTATTGCTGTACGCTTCAGTTCAAATCAGCAGGAACATTTCTTTTAAAATTGCATAGTAAGCCAATGATATAACAAACTTGGCTCCAATGAAAATTTTAAAAGGGGATGCATGCCCAGGATATTGAGACAAAGAAACCTATAGCTTCTGTTTTTCCACTCTCCAAGTGAAGCCTGCTACTCTAACAGTATAGTTAAATCAGCTATAAAGAAGGTAATACAAACCTGCTCCTTCGGTTGTGTTTCTGTCTTGGGCTCTTCACAGACTACAGATGAACATGGAGAAACTCCAAAGAAAGGTATTTCTAAATGAGTTTGTGCTGGAAATTTTGGCCCAGGCACATACTTCTTATCTTCTGTCACAACCATTCTTTCGGACACTGAGGAAAGAAAACAGTGAGAATTCCAATCATATCCGTTGCTTCTGCTCCCTGCAATCTTAAGAGTCAATGAAACTTTTGACTAGGGAGATAGACTTTACTAGACCAAAGTGAGATAGCACGCTTCTTTAAGCAAAGCAAATATTCAGCCAACATCAAAACAAAACAAAATAAAAAATTCCTTCCACTAGCACCTTAGAGACCAACTAAGTTTGTTCTTGGTATGAGCTTTCGTGTGCATGCACACTTCTTCAGCCAACAGTTTTACATTCATTTGGTCCTTCTTTCATATTCCCCACTTCTGGTTTGACCTATCTTTAATTACTAGCCTACTTTCTTAGCCAAGACTCATTCTTGGAGATGCAGTGTGCAGCCTAGAACATTTCTCTCACATTTACAAGGGGAAATCTATATCATCAAAACACTGAAAATAGAACTGAGTGATGTGTGACTATATATACTTTTAACTTTGCTTTATTGCAAACAATGTTCCTAAATGCAATTACCTGAAAATTTATTACAATGAGAGTAACCTCCAAGAATGCTGGTCTGGTGGAGATGTGCTTTTACCTTTTGTGCTTGGCGTAGGCCCCAAATATCTGAAAGACTATCTCCATCCCTACCGACCTTCTCGAGAGTTACGATATGCAGAGAAATCTTGCTCAGTAGTTCCGCCTCCCTCAGAAGTGTGGGGAATTGTAGCTGGCAGTGGGCTTTCACCGTGGCAGCCCTTAAGCTGTGGATCTCCCTCCCCACAGAACTGCATCAACTGCCTTCATTATATAATTTGCCTTCATTATATAATTTGCTGAAGTCATACCTCTTTACCTTGACCTCTGATAGTTCAGGGACTTTGTTTTCTGTGACTCACCTCCCTTGCTGAATTTTTATTTCTCTGTTTCATTTAGGAATGGTCTGTAGTGATTTTTATCTGTTTTAAAAGGGTACTTGCTATTTGTTGTAGCCTGCCCTGCTGTGGACTTGCAATGAAGAACAATGAGACTGTGACATGCTGCACAGGGACTCCCTTGGGAATCTAACTTTGAAAGACTTATTTCTGTAAAATCTCAGGGTTGCCCCCAACTTGCAGATGCCTCTTTTGTATTTGTGGGTGGCCCTGCTTTGCTTCCAAGTC
Organism: Lacerta agilis; assembly: GCF_009819535.1. Taxonomy (NCBI): domain Eukaryota; kingdom Metazoa; phylum Chordata; class Lepidosauria; order Squamata; family Lacertidae; genus Lacerta; species Lacerta agilis. The sequence goes on along the minus strand of NC_046313.1, from coordinate 83,305,548 downwards.
AACCAACAGGGGAGCCCCCCACCTTGCTATTAAAAGGAGTAATTTGCTAGATATTGCATAGCAGTTTTTCACTGTTCAGCACCAAAAGAAATGTGATAGAGTAAATATCTTCAATCTTTCCAGACCCAGGACCCCTTTAGAATCCAAATATGCACGCCCATTTCTTAATCTTATACCACATATCCGCATGATAGTAGTGCTCCTGCTATGACCCACCTCAAATCAGGCTGTGACCCACTTTGGGTCCTGACCTACCAGCTGAAGACCAGTGTGATAGAGCCCATGCTTCGCTCAGCTGTGCTTCTGACTGTGAACAAAATAACAAGCCCTAACAAGCAGCCAATAAATTCATCAGCTCACACCGTTCCTCAGCTACAGTTAGAAGCACTGCAGATACCACCGAGGGAACAAAAGGGGAATGGGTGTGAAATGAAAATGAAAATGGGGCCATGGAATGGACAGGAGCAATCAAGATGCAAGGTAGAAAAGGGCGAAACCAGTTCCCAGCTTCTCTGAGTCACAAAGGACTTCTAGTATTGTGTGCTGAAGCAAGCTGATAAGGAACAGGCTCTGCCATGCCAGGGAAAAACACAGTTGCACTGTTTTGGGATAGGTTTCCAAGATGGAGGGGAGAGCAAACCCAAAGATCATTAAAAGAACGGCTCCCCCTGATTATATTTATTTTAAAACCATTACTTTCAGCTTTATCACGTTCTTCTAAGTCGGGAGTTGCAGGTTGGAGCAGGAAATCACATATATTCAGAGAAACGTCTGAGGTACAGGGAGAGCAGTAGATTGCTGAGGGAGCCACTGGTAATCTCCAGACTGGCTAATAGGGAAGAGGAAAAAAAAACCAAATGCATGTAATCTGCTTATTATTATTATTTATAAAATTGTTTATAATTGAACATCTAAAATTACTTCACCTGTTTACAACTAATTATATGCCCTTTAACGGATTAATTCATTATTTGCCAATTAAATTTAAATAGCTGTTGATATAACTTAAAACTCAATATAGGTGTCTTTTGTGATATTGAAGGATCTGTGTCATAACTGTGCAAAATATGCTTCATTACACTATAACCCAACCTTTCCTTTCTTCTTTGGTAAAACCAACAAGTCTGATGTGAAGTCTTCAGTGAAGGCATATCCCTTGTAAGGTACCTAGAGAAATAGAAAAGATATTCATGGTATGATAAAAGTCTATTTTTTATAATATTGCTATTAATGAACAGGAATATGTGTTACAGATGTTCAGTGTGTTCAAGTCATAGTTCAATCCTATATATATACATGCAGAAGTACAGTGGTACCTCGTGTTACATACACTTCAGGTTACATACGCTTCAGGTTACATACTCTGCTAACCCAGAAATAACGCTTCAGGTTAAGAACTTTCTTCAGGAAAAGAAGAAATTGTGCTCTGGTGGGGCAGCAGCAGGAGGAGGCCCCATTAGCTAAAGTGGTGCTTCACGTTAAGAACAGTTTCAGGTTAAGAACGGACCTCTGGAATGAATTAAGTACTTAACCAGAGGTACCACTGTACGGTAAGTCCCATCGAGTTAAATTATGGACTCAGCTACACAGCTGCAAATAAAATGTTTTAAATGTGTTGTAAAGTGTGTAAAGTCACATACAAATGTGACACAAGATGTAAACAGTAAGCAATGTAAAATTCAATGTATTTTTCAAAATGTTTGTTTTAAAAGCATTTTCACAGTGGTTTTTACACGTGTGTAGATTCCGCCTATGTTTACTACCAAGTACGTGGTTATCATATTTTAGCCTTAAAGACTTAAGAGAGTGAGACTATGAAAAGTATTTATTGCAAGTTTGTGAAATCTGATCCTATACAAAAATTGATCTGCACCGAAGTAATGTAAAGGTAAAGGGACCCCTGACCGTTAGGTCGTCGCGGACAACTCTGGGGTTGCGCGCTCATCTCGCTCTATAGGCCAAGGGAGCCAGCGTACAGCTTCCGGGTCATGTGGCCAGCATGACAAAGCCGCTTCTGGCGAACCAGAGCAGCACACGGAAACGCCATTTACCTTCCCGCTGGAGTGGTACCTATTTATCTACTTGCACTTTACGTGCTTTCAAACGGCCCCAAAACATATCTACTATAAATTAATTCTAGAAACATTACATAATGTTGAATTTACTTAAATAAACTGTGGCAATCTAGTTTTCAACATATCATACGGGGGGGGGCAGTGATACCCTGGGTTACGTAAGCGATCCGTTCCGGGTCACGGGATGTAACGCGGGCGTGCGTATCACAAACGCAAAAAACAACAACCCGGAAGAAGCGCGATTTGAGCGTTTCTGCGCATGCGCGAAGTGTGCAGAATGCTGCTGCACATCTGGGGGTCGCGCGTGCTCTTGAAACACTTCCAGGTTGCAGGCGTTTGCAACTCGAACGTCCGCAACACGGGGGGGGGGGTATGTAACCCGGGGTTCCACTGTATATTATTTTGTTAATAACAGATTCCAAATCTAAGTTTTAAAACACATGTTAGTTTTGCAGTTATTGCAATGTACTGCATCTAACAGCGGGTGGCAGACTTTGCACCTGATTTTAGATGCAATTCAGTTTAGTGAATCATGTCTCCAAGAGCACAGTATTTAGGCAACCTCTGTTTCTTCATGTTGCTAAAAATGCTCTGCCAGTTACAACATACCAGATATGATGCCATCTCAACAGGCTTCGAGATGTAAGTTTTCCCTCTGTCTAGGTCTTCTACAGGTTGACTTTCAAAAATATAGGATTCTGGAGAAGAGATCATGATAGCAGCATTTATATTGCAGCATTCACATTGCAACATGAAATCGTAATGATAAACCACTTTTATTTTATTTACAATTTTTACTTAGCATTATACCCCCGAAAACAATAAAAAGAAATATGAGTTGTTTTTCACATGCAGATTGGTTATCAACAACTAATTTTTCTGTTCTTGACTCAAATGAACAGTAAAACACTGCCAAATAAGATACCACAATGAGCCAGGGTAGGCAATTTCCCTGAAAACCATGATTTCCTGAGTCTGGTTCCCAATTTGCAAAGTACACTTCCTCTTCCAGAATGGATCCTTCTTCTCTTTAATAATAGGTTCAAACCCAAAATTGTTGAGCAAACCCCATGTACAATACACGATTTCTCGATTGACTTGCCCAAGACAAGTCAAAGTGCCGACTTTCAGAAATTCCAGGACGTACTTACCATGATTGACACAGACCAAGAGTTCAAACCCCATTTCAAAACATGGTTATGACAGAAACCTTGGTTTCTGTTAATACTGGTTAGTGTTGGTGTACCTATGAATACTAAATGCTGGTTAGAGATAAGTTTGCTAATTGTATCATGCCAAATTATCCTATACACCAACTAGCAGAAAAGGCTGCAATCCTATACACACTTACACGGGAATAGGCCATAGTGAATGCAGTATGACTTGTTTCTGAGTAAAAATGGATGGGATCAGACTGCCTGAGTATGACATATTATTTAAAAATGAAGAAATTCTGTTAATATAATTATAGAGGTTACCTGTTGCTGAGATGCCAGAGGCATCAATATTTGCATTCAATAAGCCCAGTGTCTTACTGTGAGACAAGACGTAAATATCATTTTTGAAAGCCAGTAAAATATCACCCGAACTATTCAGAAAACAGGCTGTGCTTAAAGTGTTATCGAGAGTGATATCTGCCACCAAATTCTTCTGTGTATCCCATAGCTTTATTGTGGAATCTGAACTAGAAAATAAAGGGAACATCATAGGAAATGGTCTTAGAATTTAACTCACTCTTATGCAGAAGCTTACTTTCAAGACCAACACAGTACTAAAGCAAACTGGAATTAAATCATACACATTTCATGTGAACTTCAGTTTAGCACTGAGTATACCAGGTTCCTGATTACAGGATGAAGGTTTTTCTAAAATCATGAGTTTTTACTGTTTGTATTAAATAAATGAAATCCTACGTTTGAAAAATAAAACAAAATTATAAAAGACACACAATCTTGTATCCAACAGTGTTGCTCAGCTGATGGTAAGACTTCCATGAGCAGAATGGGGAAGAAGTAATTTTAAGTCATTCTCCCTCTACCCTGCAACCCCCCATGTCTACTTAAATCTTCTCCAGAGGGGGTAAGAGACTCTGCAGAACAGATTTAGAAGGGGCATGGGAGGCTGAAGGAAAATTGTTGTCCTCCCCACGTTATTCATTTCCTGCTTAAATTCCTATTAAAAAAATGTTTTCATATACTTTGGCCACACTCTTTGATTTCAGTGAGCTAAAAGCACATACCCCCAACTAATTCTACCTGTTAGCACCATACCCCTCTCTCTTAGCTTGTTGCCGAAGAGAGCTTCAAAGAAGAGGCAATTTGAAGCTCGTACTATCAGCTAGACATCAGCTAATTATAGGTGCTTGAAAAAAGCCCTCCACAGGTGTCAATCAGCTGATTGCCAGTGCTTCAAAACGCAGCCCCCAAAATCAACTAGTATTGGGAACTCCCTAGTATAGCCAAGGGGTCAGGTAGAAGTGGTATAGATTCAAAGATCTTCCTCCAGTGCTTTGAATCCATTCTGTTCCCCCTGGAGAGAGAAAATGCTGCATTTTCTTTTTTTCTAGAAGTTGCAATTTCAATTGCTGAAGGAGGTGCTTTGAATCCAAATATCTTTCTCTGCAGAGGCAGAGCGGGGGTGGGTGGGTGAAGAAATTACATGCTCTTGTTATGGCAGCAGGTGATTGACTGGTGGACATTATCAACCACCTGAAAAAAGTTGACCCACAGGGGCTGGGGTAAATGAAGATCTGGCCTGCCAGCTAAATCTAATTCCCCATGCTTCTAGTATGAGATGCTTCAAGAAACACAAGCAGGTCATTCAGATTTGGTTTTCTGCATGGGGGATTGGATTCTACACACTCATTTAAAAACCCAAATAGATATTGACTATATTACTATTCTGCAGCTACTTGCCCACACCAGTGGGTGGGCTTAATGGAATGTGTCTGGGCTGTGTTATTTTGTCCCTCCCCTAAATCACTCCCCCCCCTGCAACCTTCTTCCATGCACACAGGCATTTCTCTATCTCCAGGTTGCACACTTAATAAATAAATAAAAATTCACTGGATGTCTGCAAGTTATCATATTTCACAATGGGCAAAATGGAGACTTGTACTCTTTTTGAGGCGGGGAATAATATTTATTTCCACTTAGTTTTTATTTATTTTTTTCAAATACTCTTTAACAAGAGTGATACCCCACCTGAAAAACAACAACAAAAAAGCAACAACAATACTGAAATTATGATAAAGCATGCCAGCTTTGCCTGAAGCCATCTCCCTCCTACCCAGTACTTCTCTTCTTAGGGTGGAGATTTAATTTAAAAAAAAAAATTTAAGATTTTTTTTTAAAGAAAAGATTAAAATAATGCTGGTGTCAGCAGTGGTGGCATTTGCCCCACTATGCTGGATGCTGGTCTGGGGCATGCAGCCATAATATAGATTTATGGATTTTATAGCACATGTATCATCCTGTCTCCCTTTTCCCATGTTACAAAAGGTAACATTAAACTATTCACCTACCCACAACTTAAAAAGAGAGAATAATTCTTGCAGGAATCCACTGCCAGTACACGGCCATTGTGGTACTTGTCCGAGAAAGCTTCTTCTTCTTCTTCATTCTCCCCTTAAAGAAAAGGAATACTCTGGTATAATTTGTGAATTTGAGGATCTGATTTCAGATTCTGAATCCACCCTTGTCAGGAAATGATATTATCATATGCCAGAACAGTGGTGGATTTAAGGTCTGCAGGGCTCTGTGAGCAGCCTTGGTGGGGCGCTATTCATTCACCTTACCCTCTCCCAAACAATGTGGGCACCGTCAGGAAAACATTATAATGACGATGTGTCTGCCCTGGGTCCCCCCTCCCCCCCTGGTCTTCCCTCACCCCACTTCTCTCTCCAGTGGGTAAAGTAACACTGGAGGATAAGCTGCTCAGGGTGGGTGGGAATTCTGCACTCCTCATTTGGGTGCTTCTTTTACTCTTAAAATTGGAACTCTACCAATCTACTTTTACTTTCTCCACCTGAGGCAGAGTTATGTTTGTCTCTGTCATGTACAGATTGGCCCTAAATGGCCACTTATCAGTTGAGCAAGTGAGCAAGTTATTTGACTCTTGCCCCTGTTTTAAAAATGTTTTTTTATAAAACCAAACACAATTGGTTTGATCCTATCTAAACTATAAAATAGGCCCATGTTTAGCCAAAGGAAAAGAATTGTTTTCTAACCAGATACTCCCAGGCCATTGAAACCGAAATACAGAATGTTCCAACCTTCATTCATCTCAAAACAACAAACAAACAAACAAACAAACCCAGAAGCTTACGTATATGAAACAACACAGATATATTACTTCTTTGTAAGTTTCTGAACTCTTCATTGTTTTTATAAGTTCTATCAATATAAAAGAGTGCAAAAAACCCCAGAAGAAATGAACTAAAAGAACCCATTACTAGTAACAACTAGTTAAAAATAGGTTACTAGCAAGTCAGCACCTACAGAATGAAAGTGTGAATCCTTTATGAAATGTACGGTATTACAAAACTTCAGTAAAACTCGAAAGATCTGCTACGGACTAAAATATGTGGGTGGAATTAAATGGCAAGCTAATTCTGTACACAAGGTTAGGCATGGGAAAAGTCAGTGCTACTGTTGATCATGAAATAGCTGCTCAGGTTAGTCATTCATGGCCAGAAGGTTGTATCAACAGCTGAATGTGAAACTGCATCAATAATTTTCTGAAATAATCAATATTCTCACTGGATATCACACATATCCAAATATAGAATGAGGATGACCATGCAATCTTATGCATGTTTATTCAGATATTTAGTGTGGCTGACTCTCAGTTAAGGATTGCAGGCTTGTTCACAGGACGCCCAATAAGAAGTTGTGCCTTTGAAGAAACAATTATGTCATGAAAAGATCTACTGAGATAACTGAACGGATTAGAACTACACACATTCATTTACTTATCTAGTGTTCTCACAGAATGATGTCCGCTCAATAATTATGTTAGCACAACACCAACACCTGAGCAGAATATGTTGTGCTAGAGGACCAAGAAAGCTTTATTGTTTCCATTTCTTTCTGTAACCTAACAACTACTTTATTACTAAAATATTCTGGCTTCGCTTTGTTTATTTCCAAATGTCATGCCCACTGTCTGTTCTCTCACCTGCTCCACTGGCCCGCTATACCTCCTGGTGCATGTGAGAGGAGAGGCTGGAGGATGCTAAAGCTCAGCCATCTGCTGAGAGGAGCACATTGTCCAATGTCCATGCCTAGTGTGATCTGAAGTGATATAGTTGTGCAGCGGGCCTTTTCTCAGTGCACAGAGGTTAAATGCAAGCGGGGTGTGTGAGCGAGCAAGAGAAACCAGACAGAATGGTAGGTGTTTGCATAATAATTCGATACCCGTGTGAGAATGATGTATGTTTTGGCCCCACTCTGGTCATGTTGGCCCTAGGAAACTTGACCTGAGAGAGGAAGCTTCCCCACACCTTCTGCAGATATTCAGCCACAGTGTCCAGTTGTGCAACTTCAGGATGTTTATTCAAGATACTTGGAGATATTCTGAGCGTGGGGCAACAGCAAACAGCCTGTCCGCTGCTGTTGCCCCACAAGGGCTGTGTGTGTGTGTGTGTGTGTGTGTTGAATCAAGTCAAGGTGTGTGTATAGGGGGTGCCTACAAAGTAGTCTTTGTACAAAGGAGACCGGAATCTGCTGCTGGCGGGGGAAGGGGAAGCAGCCCAATTTCAGGCTGCTTCCATCTCTCCCACTTTTCTGCTGCCGGCAGAGGCGGAGGGGGAAGGGGGAGCAGCCCAATTTCAGGCTGCTTGTCCCTCCCGCGCCGCTGAGGGATCCCGCTGCCGTCCAGTGCCTTTGCTCCATAAGACGCACAGACATTTCCCCTTCCTTTTCAGGAGGGGAAAAGTGCGTCTTATGGAGCGAAAAATACGGTAATTTAAGGATTTCTCCATCTGCCAAAAGAATGAGTTTGGAATCCTATGCACACAGGCTTGTACATCCCATGGAAATCAAAGGGACTTATTTCAAGCGAAAGTAGAAACAGGCTGCACTATTTGAGGGTTTTTTTTGGGGGGGGAATGTCTGATTATTACTTTATTTATTTTGACCATTTATATACTGCTTAATTGCAATATAAGCCAGGCATCCCCAACCTTCGGCCCTCCAGATGTTTTGGACTACAATTCCCATCATCCCTGACCACTGGTCCTGTTAGCTAGGGATCATGGGAGTTGTAGGCCAAAACATCTGGAGGGCCGCAGGCTGGGGATGACTGCTCTAAGCAGTATACAAGTTACTTAGGACAAAAAGATCAGTTAAAATGATAATATTAGAATTCAGTTAAAATGCCTGCTGGACATTCCACAAGGACAGGGCCGGCCTGACCTGAAATAATGTCACCAACATTTAGCTACTCTGCCAAAATTGGCCTCTATATAATCCCACTGTCTTCAGTGGGAAAGATTTAAATGTGTGTTGAACGCTTTCTTCACTTAAAAGTGATTACTTTGGCTAAGTCATGCCCTTTATAGCAGCATAATTTACTGAGTAAAACTTGGGAACAATGTTTTAACTTTTATTTTTGATGCTCATTTACTATGCAATCCTGTCATCACTTCTCAGACATACGTGTAGGATTGCAGCATGAATGTGTTCAAATCTCCAAAAAAGACATTAACAATTTTACTATAAAAAGGCTATGGTTTCACTCTTCCTATTTGTATGTATATTAAATTATTTTAAAAGGATCTCACCATGATATTTCCCATCTTTTGTTTTGCTGTCTTCTTTTATTTTTAAAATATCCACACTTCCAGATGTCATGCCAATGAAGAGTGAATTGCTCTGAAAGAGGTATATAATTTTAGTTCGGTATATACAAACTCACTGTTCTTTATAGGTCTAGTAACTTATAGTCAAGAAAAGAATGGTGTTCAGATTGCCACCCCTTTATGGAGAACATTCCTTCATGACTATCTTATCAAGCCATTCATCTTCCTTCAACCCAATTCTTCCTTTTACACAGCTTCTACAATGACTATAAGAAAAGGGTTTATTTGTTTTTATTTAGTTAAAATTTTATACTATTTTTTTAAAGGAACTTGCTCCACAAAGCAGAACCATAGCTATGGGGTGGGGTGGGGGGGGGGCTAGCCAGGTTTTTTGCCCTGGGTGAAGCCTCCAGAAGGGCATCATTGAGGCTCCCAGCATGTGTGTACGCAAATGTGCATGGGTGTGTATGCCTAGTTTCGCCCTTGCACAAAGCAGCTTACTATCTCCAATAAAAACCAACTCTACCTGGTAAGATGTAAAAATACAGAATATAGTATAGATAAGCAATAAGCCAGCATAAAAAGTGACCACAGAAGTAGAATAAAACAAAACAAGTCACAAAACAGTATTAAAACATAAAATTCAACAAGGATTAAAAACTGGAGAGATAAAATAGGTTACCTTGGGAAGGCAAGGGAGAAAAGAAGTTTTCAACAGAAGTCAAAAACATAATCAAGTTGGGACTTGTTCCATTTCTAAGGGAAGAGGATTTCAGACAACTGGTGCCACAATGCTCAAGTTACAACAGTTTTTACCTTGTGTGGAGGGGGGCACACCAGCAACAGATTTTCAACCACAGACCTAAGTGATTGGGGTGGGCTGTAGGAGGAGAGGTATACACCAGTAGTAAAACACTGAATCTAGGCTGGTAGCAAACTGGCAGCTACTGCAATCCATTCAACAAAGGTTTCTTTCACACGGTTGCCACAGAGAGCAACCATGCAGCAGTGTTTTTGCAGCAACTGCAGCTTGACACAGCACAGTAACTCTAGCATTTCCATTAACGTGTCACACAGATACATTCTCACACTAGCACCCAACTGTTCTGGTTACTCACAAGCCTTGTGAAAACAATGGTATCATTTGCTGTGTTCACTTGCGACACGAGCTCTAGACCAGGTAAGCTTCTGAAGTGTATCTGTTTGCATCTTGGGCTCTGGCACATAATTATTAGCTGCTGATGGGCCACATCGTGTCTTAAATGGACCACCTAAATCAATTGATGTTTATATTTTAAAATAGCAGTTCCTGAATGGATAAAATTAAAAATTAAAAAACCAAATCAGCGGGCCACTTAGAGCACATTTTCATATACTCTTTGGAAAGGTGCTGGTATGATTAGGTTTCACAATAATGTTTCATATTAACATTTAATGAGATACGTTGCTCTGGATGATCTCTCCAAAACCCTGCTTCTTAAGACTGCGGCTCTATAATTATTCAAACTGGCTGGACAAGCTTAGCCTGCCAGAGTTCCCTTTTGCTGAGAGGGCTAGCACTGATGGGCCTCAGTGGCTAGTCTTTGCATAACTAAGGAATTAGCTGGATAACTAAGGAATTAGCTGGATAATTTGTGTGGAAAGGGGCATGCCTTTCTACTCCCAGCTTTGCCCTGCCTAGAGGAAATTTTGTGCAGACACGGAACAACTAGATTATGCCAATTAAGTGCACGTGATGTGCCTCACCCTTTAAAATATATGCTATGAGGAGGACAATTAGCAGTTCAAGATAATACATGTAGGACACTTCTTGTAGCAGCCTTTTTGGACCAATTAATGTAACGTGATGATCTTTCACAAACCCGACAGTTCTCAAAAATAAGCAGTATAAAAAAGGTTATATTTAGACTAAAACAAGCATTTTTACATATTGTTGATAAAAGTAAGATTAGAAAAAGCGTACTTACTGGATCTGTATAAGCAGTCATTTCATAATAAACCAAATTCTGTACTGATGTATGGAGAAATAGAATTCGTCCATCCTTTAATAATAATAGTAATTTATTATTTGTACCCAGCCCATCCGACTGGGTTGCTCCAGCCCAGATGTCCCCAAACTACGGTCCGGGGGCCAGATACGGCCCAAGGGGCTCATTTATCTGCCCTCTGGTGACCCCTGCCGCCCGCTGCCGCAGCCCGCTCTTACTGGCGTGGCGGCCCACTTCTGGGTTGGCGGAGAGCTGGAAATAGCTTGTGCAAGCATCATACCCATTGCATAGCGCATGCGCACAAGCTGCCTCTGGTGCTCCACCAACCCGGAAGTACACCGGAAATAGTGTGTGCAGTGGTAAGTTTGCCGATCTGTTATCAAGGGAGGGACTATATAGCTCAGGGAGCAGAACACACACCTCAGACCCTAGCATCTAAAATGTAAGGGACCCTGAAAAGGACCTCTGGAAACCTATCAGGAAAAGACCTCTGGCTATGACACTGGAAAGACACTGCCTGCCAGAGTAGGAAAAAGTGGGATGAATGACCAACAGATGTAAGGGTAAGGTAAAGGTAAAGGGACCCCTGACCATTAGTTCCAGTCGTGTCCGACTCTGGGGTTGTGGCGCTCATCTCGCATTACTGGCCGGGGGAGCTGGCGTACAGCTTCCAGGTCATGTGGCTGGCATGACTAAGCCGCTTCTGGTGAAACAGAGCAGCCCATGGAAACGCCGTTTACCTTCCTGCAGGAGCAGTACCTATTTATTTACATGCACTTTGACGTGCTTTCGAACTGCTAGGTTGGCAATGGGAGCTCACCCTGTCGCGGGGATTTGAACCGCCAACCTCCTGATCAGAAAGCCCTAGGCTCTGCGGTTTAACCCACAGCGCCACCCGTTTGTATCAAATGCACAATTTGTTAATTTGAGGACTTTAAGTTTCATATGACTACATTTGGATGTTATCTTAATAAGCTTTTCTGGGTGTCTTTGTAACCACTTTGCATTTCTAAAAGCATGCCCTATTTCCCCTGCCCACGCACACCTCTGTCTTCAGGCAGTTCCTCCAGGAAGAAGATGAAAAATCCCCCATAGCAGAACACTGCATAAAGCAGATTAAAATGGTGAACATATTCTGGAAGGTGCTAGTTTCTTTAACACTAGTCCATAAGAAGCTGACTTAGCCTATGAACATACCTTAAGCACCAAAATAAATATTTGTCAATTCAGCATTTGCATTTCCAACCCCTGTGAAGCATGCAAATGTATACACACTAACCTATACCAGCAAGTACAAATCTAGTTGATTAAATTAATTTTATGCATATATCATCTGGCTTTTTACCTGCATACCAAGAACCAGAAATTCTTGATTATCTGCAAACACCACTCCTTCATCTATCAAGTAGCACAATGGCGAAGACAAGCTGCAGAGGCATTCGCATTTCACTGAAGTCCTGAAATTTCTTTTTCGAGTATGTTGAAAATGTTCATTCTTCTGAATACAGCTAGGAAGACATATTGAAGCAACTTCAAAGGTGGGAGCACACACTGGATGCAATACGAGTGACATGGGCACAAGAGATGAGTATTTCATGGAAAAAAAATTGGCCAGTAAAATTGCTGCACCAAACATAATACCAGTGGGTGCAGAGTACCCAATGGTACCTGTGAAGCCCCTGCCCCTCAGCACCCAGAAAGCCTCTGTATTCCTTCCCGCCTCTCATTTTGCCAGTTGCGGGAGGGGGCAGGTGGAGAGAATCAGTATTTGTTTTTCGTCCCACTATGGGAATCTGCCAGAGGAAGTTGGTCCTCCTCCTCATCTCTGAGAGGTTTGTTTGCTGCCACCTCCTCTCTGGGTGTCTGTTAGTTCCTCCATCTCTGGGGTCTTTTTAAGGGGGGCAGCTCCCTTCTCCTTTTTTTGGGGGGGGGGGGTCTCTGTAGTTTCTTTCTTTCTTTCTTTCCCTCCCAGCCTGTCTGCATCCCTTCCAGCACCCAAGAAGCACACAGTGTGAGCAAGCAGGGTTACTGCCAACAATTTGCTACTAGCAAAGCCTCCCGAAACAACAATTTTGTGGTGTTGCCCACATCTCTCTCTCTCTCTCTCTCTCTCTCTTTAGAAATCCCATATGTGGCCATGGGTCTCAAAAAGCTGGGGACCCATAAATGGAATGTCACAGAAAACTATACAGTAGTACCTCAGGTTACAGACGCTTCAGGTTACAGACTCTGCTAACCCAGATATAACGCTTCAGGTTAAGAACTGACATTGTACTCTGGCAGTGCAGCAGCAGCGGGAGGCCCCATTAGCTAAAGTGGTGCTTCAGGTTAAGAACAGTTTCAGGTTAAGAACAGACCTCCAGAACGAATTAAGTTCGTAACCCGAGGTACCACTGTATATGCAAAAAGAACCCTTTTTCATATAACTTTTGCTTTTTAATAATTAAAATATTTATTTATTAATTACATTTGCATCCCACCCTTCCTCCCAAAGAAGCCCAGGACAGTAAACATCAACATAATATTGTTATGTGTTTTTTCTTTCTCCTTTTGGATGTGTGAGTGATACATGCATTATAGTCTTGTCAACACACCATTCTAGGACGGTGACTTGTTCAAAACCATTTTTTCCCCTGTTGCTCATCTGAAATTTCATCAAAATGCAAATGTCATTTCTTCCATAGGCAGTTTATGACTCAGTCAGACCTCTATAGGTCTGCTTGAAGTCCAAGCCCACTAATGAAGTGAATAATTCATCCTGACTCCCCAGGCTGTCAGGACAGGGGATTCTGTTGTCATGTAAGAAATATTCAGCAGGTAAAAATCTCTTGAATATAAGCATCGTCTTATCTGTAAACCCTTTTTATAATTCTGTTCACATTCATCACTCCCTGTTGACTAGGGATCACATATGGTGCTCTAGTCATGTGGAATGAAATTACTTCAAAACTATTCCTGAAGAAATTAACTGGCTTAATACACTCTACCAATGCAACCAAAGAAGGCTTGAACAGACAAAAATATTTAATGAACTGAAGCCTATGCCAAATGAAAAAGTAGTTCAACAACAATTAGAAAGACTACTGAACAGATTAAGGAAACTTACGAGGCAAAGGGATGTTTCCTATGCAAGTGTTGTTGTAGCTCTCCTATAGTCCATACTGCTGCTCTACATGCTGGATTAGTCCTAGAATCAAAGCATATTTCAGGTGTTAAACCCTCCCACAACATTCTGAACTTACATAAATTACTATTCTAACATTAAAGTGATGTATGGAAGTGAAAGCTGGACCATAAAGAAGGCTGATCACCGAATAATTGATGCTTTTGAATTATGGTGCTGGAGGAGACTCTTGAGAGTCCCATGGACTGCAAGAGGATCAAACCTATCCATTCTGAAGGAAATCAGCCCTGAGTGCTCACTGGAAGGACAGATCCTGAAGCTGAGGCTCCAATACTTTGGCCACCTCGTGAGAAGAGAAGACTCCCTGGAAAAGACCCTGATGTTAGGAAAGATGGAGGGCACAAGGAGAAGGGGATGACAGAGGACAAGATGGTTTGACAGTGTTCTCGAAGCTACCAACATGAGTCTGACCAAACTGCGGGAGGCAGTGGAAGACAGGAGTGCCTGGCGTGCTCTGGTCCATGGGGTCACAAGGAGTCGGACATGACTAAATGACTAAACAACAACAACAAACGTTAAAGTGAGATCATGCAAGAGTCTTTCTGATCTTCAAGAAATCCTCCTCAGTTTTATCTTAGAGATAAAGGCACCTGAGCAAGGAGTGGGAAGCTTTGGGGGATCCAGGCATTCCCCCACACTAACAAAAAGTTAAAGTTCTCTGGAAAAGGAAACCTTATCGTGAAGGACTTGCATTTGGGGAATGCTATCACCTCCTGGCAAATAGAAGGGGAAGAAATGGAGGCAGTGAGAGATTTCACTTTCTTGGGTTCCATGATCACTGCAGATGGTGACAGCAGTCACGAAATCAGAAGACGCCTGCTTCTTGGAAGAAAAGCAATGACAAACCTAGACAGCATCTTAAAAAGCAAAGACATCACCTTGCCGACAAAGGTCCGTATAGTTAAAGCTATGGTTTTCCCAGTAGTAATGTACGGAAGTGAGAGCTGGACCATAAAGAAGGCTGATCGCCGTAGAATTGATGCTTTTGAATTATGGTGCTGGAGGAGACTCTTGAGAGTCCCGTGGACTGCAAGAAGATCAAACCTATCCATTCTCAAAGAAATCAGCCCTGAGTACTCACTAGAAGGACAGATCCTGAAGTTGAGGCTCCAGTACTTTGGCCACCTCATGAGAAGAGAAGAATCCCTAGAAAAGACCCTGATGTTGGGAAAGATGGAGGGCACAAGGAGAAGGGGACGACAGAGGATGAGATGGCTGGACAGTGTTCTCGAAGCTACTGACATGAGTTTGGCCAAACTGCGAGAGGCAGTGAAGGATAGGCGTGCCTGGCGTACTCTGGTCCATGGGGTCACGAAGAGTCGGACACGACTGAACGACTGAACAACAACAACATCCCTTCCCCCCAGAAGTGATCTGCAAAGATAAGGCCTCCTTCAACAATGGCTTGAGGTCCCTTGCAGAGAACAGGTGGGAAGAGCTGAACCCCTCCTCCACCTCTTCACTGCCTGAAAGCTTACTTTCTTCCTTCTTGGGGGGCAGGGGGGGGGGAACCAAGACTGCCACGCTGCCCTCATGCCTACAAGGTGAAAACACATGGTCAGCCTCCCTCTTGGAGGCTCTCATGGAAGCAGCCAGTGAAGTTGAATGCTTCTTAGCTGGCAGCACAGTCACATGACCACTGCATCTCATGACAGGTTGGCCAAAACTCTGAGAAGGAAGCCAAGCAAAAGTTCCACTCAAATTCCACTGGAAACTACCAAAATTTATTTACTGCTGTTCAAATGGGCACGTCCTAGGATTGCTGGCTCAGCAAGTAATTCCCCCCCCCCCCTTTATGGCTTCTGATATGCATGTGCATAAACCACAACCTCCCAGAATAAACAGCACATCCTCTATTAAAAATGACAGTGACATTTACAATATTAGATTAGAAACAGTTTAGGAACTAGTTAGTCAAACCTCAAAGCAATATAATCTCTCAAATCCTTGCATATTACACCACAAATCACAGTTATATAAGGTAACCGAAAATCAATAGGGTTAATAGAACAGAAATTCATTATTAAATCCCCAGTGGCATAAGATGCTAAAAATTCAGTTTTAGGGCAGTTTGGACAACTTTTATGGTAGTTTATATAAGCAAGGAACCATTAGATTTAGCTCATTGCTAGTTATTAAGAAAGAAACATTTGAACATTAGTTACAAAAGGGAAGAGTGCTTCTGTCTCAACAAACTATAATAATTATCTATACCCACCCATCTGACTGGGCTGTCCCAGGCTGCTTCCAACATACATAAAAACATAATAAAACATTAAACATTAAAAAAAAAAATTCCCTATACAGTGTTGCCTTGTCAAATGTTTTCTAAAGGTTGTATAGTAGTTCTGGGGTTGCATAACTCCATACCCTCCAACATTTCTCTGATGAAAACAGAGACATCCTAAGGAAAAGTGGGACATTCTGGGATCAAATAAGAAATCGGGATGACTTCTTTAAATCCAGGATTGCCCCTGGAAAATAGGGGCACTTAGAGGGTCTGGTATTCTGTACTACAAGTGCCTCTGTACTTTGCTTGGTGCTTTGTACACAGCCTAAGGCAATGAGGGCCAAATTCAATCAGATTGTTGCATTAGTGGAAGGCAGCACAAAGATTCTTGAGAGTGCAATGGGAACTTCCTCCTCTCCTCGGCCCATACCATTCCCAGATCTGCTCAGGAGGGTTTGGGGATCCCCACAGCAGATTTAAGGAGGGGGGGGGAGAGAAGGTTCTGTTTTGTAGGGAAAATCCTTGCACCAATGGAACCTTTGCCGTAGTGCTACATCAAATACAACTCTGAGTTCATTAAGTTTACATCTGCTTAATTTCACTATGCAGCCTCTCCCTTTGAGCCAAATTACCCACTTAAAAAAAAATTGTATTCAGTGTTAGTGCTTTCGGCAGATTTGTTCCTTAGTATGTACAAAGTCCCCGATAGTAATCTTCAACGCATCAATAACAATGGGTGTAACTTAATTAAGCAATAACCCCATTTTCTCAAGGCGTTAAGGGTTGTGACTATTAGAATGGCTCATCATGAGTTCAAGCATTATGTTTGTCACATGTTAATTAGCAATTACGCATTATCCCACTGAATGTGTAAAATGAAACACGGATTCATTACCAAACAATAGGAACAAACTGGGACATAATAAGTCTGTCATTCTTGCTATATTTAAAACAAATGGTATTAACTCACTTTCATAATACAGAAGTCATGTCATCTACTTTTATACAAAAATCATCCGAGTTATATTTTCAGTATTTTTAAAACCAAATTCAAAGTACCTAAACACTTTGCTGTGTTTAGGTAATTTAGAGCTGTGCTGCGTTTAGGTAATTTAAAACCCACTGCTCATTAAATTCATTCCCACAGCAAGGCACAACATAAAAAACATAATGAAATAAAACAAAAACAAAAATCAAGCTGCAACAGCAATAAATCAAACTTACTTTACAGCACCATGAGTGACAAAACATCTACAATCAACAAACCAAATGCCTGAGTAGAAGAAAATATTTCTACAAGGGTTTTTAATGTCCACCCAATCTCAAATACTGGGTTGGTGTTTACAAGGGTTGGCAGTCAAGCAAACACCTACCGGTAGGTCCTATGCAGTGTAGGACTTTGTAAGTTAATGCAACACACTGAGCTTGGTAACTAACTGACAGTCAGTACAGTTCCTCCAGAACTGGTGTTAAGTTTGTGGGTAGCCACCAACTTTACTGTTGCTTTCTGTTCCTGCTGCAACTCACAATCCAAGCCCACAGGCAGACCTATATAAAGCACATTGCAGAGATCCAACTGTGAAGCTACCAGTGCATGGACCACTGTGACTAAGCTAGACTGGCAGCTAGACTGGTGACTGGGAGTGGCCACCGAGACCATAGAACACTGGTCCTGACAGACCTACATTGGCTCCCAGTATGTTTCCGAGCACAATTCAAAGTGTTGGTGCTGACCTTTAAAGCCCTAAACGGCCTCGGCTCAGTATACCCAAAGGAGCATCTCCACCCCCATCTTTCAGCTTGGACACTGAGGTCCAGCACCAAGGGCCTTCTGGTGGTTCCCTCACTGCAAGAAGTGAGATTCATTACAGGGAACCAGGCAGAAGGGCTTCTCGGTAGTGGCGCCCCCCCCCCCCCCTGTGGAACACCCTCCCATCAGATGTCAAGGAAATAAACAACTGTCTGACTTTTAGAAGACACCTGAAGGCAGCCCTGTTTTTAATGTTTGATGTTTTATCATGTTTTTAATATTCTGTTGGGAGCCGCCCAGAGTGGCTGGGGAAACCCAGCCAGATGGGCAGAGTATAAATAATAAATTATTATTAATTACTACTACTACTACTCCTATTACTACTACTATCCCTGGCCCAGGAATAAATGCAGTTGGTGTTGGTAAAAGGCACTCTTTGCCATGGAGCTGACTTGTGCCTTGGATGGAAAAGGTCCTTCTGATTCAGCAGAAGGAGCTTGCTGGCAGAGATGAGAAGGTGGTTTCTCCTGTTTTCCCCAGTAGCCCCCATCACCACCTCCCACAACATTCTGGAGGGTTCCCCAACTCCTAGGACCAGAGTCAGTGGACGGTGGTGAGGGGGCTTCATGGTAGGACAGAATTGGCAAAATTCACCTTCCCATCCAAACTATTGTTAGTCCTTGGTTGTTATCATTTGTACAGGATTTTACAAAATGTTGCAGAAGAGAAGCAATTCATAAATCAGGTATACTGAGTGCTACATATATTTATAATTTTGTGTTTTATGAGGATCATTTGAGGGTTATTATTAATGTATTTTACTTTTTCTTTAGTTTTTTGTTTGATATATTGGGTTTTTTATTCTCTTTAGTTTAGTTTGAATTTTATGGTACATTAGGTTGAAAACCTTTAATAAAATTGATTTTTAAAAGGAAAGAAATCAGGTATCCAGAAGATGAAAATTTAGATACTCTCTATATTCTGTGGGTCTTCTGCGATTACCATATGCAATCAACCATAATCAAGAAAATGAAACCACTGTAGCTATTTTAATACAGTATGTCCATTCATTCAGGTCTTATTCCTAAATACACTGAAAGGGAAAAGTATGCACAGGCCTTCATACTGCCAAGCAGTGCTGAAAAACATTATTCTTCTGTTTGTATGTTCTCATGTATATACCCTTGCCGAGACTGATTTGTAGAAAGGATGATTTAAAAACAACAACAACACTGCCAAGTCTCAGCAGCTAGATAGCTGCTTGAAAGGTTTTTCATCTGCTAGATACTTCTGATGTAATCGAGAAAAACTCTCTCAATTAAAACAAGCTGAAAAGGTTCACAACTCCCAAGAAGACTCGTTATAAAACTTCCTGGCTTCACCCAGCCCTTTCCACGTTGACTTGTCACATGAGGAATCCTTGCACATCAGCAGAAGGTTTGGGCATCATCTTCTAAGGTGTGTGGTCCATTGAGCATTTCCAGTGACCCATTTAAACTGTTTCCCAGAACGCAAACAACTTTCTCCTCCATCTGCTCATTACAGAACATGAATACTAGTGTGCAAGCTTGTACAGGTTTGTCTGCTGTTATCAGTCTGTTCTTTGAGGAATCCCTTATGAGTTTCCATGTTTCAAAACCACTAACCTAGCAAGTTCAGCTTTATCCAGTTTACTTGAATGGATAACTTTACTTATGAAGCTGCGGAGAAACTGAAACTGACCAGAACAAAGGCAAAAACGAGATATCGCTTTTCAAGGCTTCAAGGAAGAGGGGTGATTAATTCTAAAGACAAGCCCCACTGTCTTCTGCTCAAAAGGGGAAAGCTGGCAGGTTCCTCATTCTTGAAATAGAAATGAACACACCCCATTATGAAACAGAAATGAACCCCAGAGTTGTGCGCAACTGGACCTAATGGTGAGGGGTCCCTTTACCTTTAATATACAAAAAATATTAGTATGCACAGTGGTGCACTGGTTTCCATTTCACACCCACAACAAACGTTGCTGAATGTGAAACTGTGAGTTTGAACATTCTAAAGCTTTTTTTAAAAACTGAAACCACAAAAGTCTGAAAAGTGGAGTATAGATGTAAAAAAATAGGAATAAAAATATTGAAAACCACTACGGTCAGATTCTAACTAACCCTGCTTCAAAAGCTAACACCAGACAGACTATTGCAGAGGAAATGCATTCATCATATATCAGGCTTTAATTTTGTTTTCATTGTCGGGTTTTCTCCCCGCATCATGTTCCATTTTGGGGATTGCTCAGCCATTCTGTTCCCATAAGCCACTTCAGGAACGGTTTCCACACCTTTGGCCAGGAAATTTTTGAGTAGGAGGTGATACCCACCATTTTCCAGGAATAAGCTCCATTTTGAGCACAGCAGAGATTCCCTGAACTGCCTCTGTGTTCTACCATTGTCTTTCACTGAGGATACAGCAAAACATAATTTACCAAATTCTGCAAAGCCCAGATATATTTCCACCACACTTTTAAACATATTTGAACTAATATAACAGGTGTGCATCTGCTCAGCAATACTTTAAAGAACAACATGTTCAAGAACAAGCAGCAGCACCTAAGAGCATAAGGAGAGCCCTCTATACCTGGCCAGTAGCCCATCCAGTCCGGCATCCTCTCCTCACAGTGGCCAGCCAGGTGCCTGTGGGAGACCCACAAGCAGCACCTGAGAGTAACAGGACTCTCCCCACCTGTGGTTTCCAGCATTTGGTACTGAAAAGCATAATGCCTCAAACCATGGAGGAAGAACATAGCATACAAGCCACTGAAAGCTCTGACCTCCATGAGCGCATCTAATCCTATTTTAAAGTCATCCAAGTTGGTAGCCTTTCGTGTGAGCGAGTTCCATAATGCCGCTTTCCTGAATCTTCAGTTTCATTAGATATCCGTGAATTCTAGTGTCCTGAGAAAAACTTTTCTCTATCCATGTTCTCCATTCCATGCATGATGTTATATACACTGGTACCATGTCACCTCTTACTCGTCTTATCTCTAAACTGAAATGTCTCAAAGCTTTCCTCACAGGGGCATTGCTTCAGTCCCTTGATCATTGTGGTTGCCCTTTTCTGAACCTTCTTCCAACTATACAAAAATCCCTACAGTCCAGACACTTATTTACATGCTGTTTGTATGAGAACTAGGCCTACTATATCACAGGTACCTGAAGTATAACATCACTGGAGGTGCCAATATTGAAGGTGCCACTGTCCCAGCCAGGAAGAACCATCTGAAGCGGGCAATGACACATCACCAGAGGAGGAAATCTACACAGAGAAAGGGAGAAAATGGATAGGGAAGACACAGCTGTCTGTTTTCCCTAAGGAGACATATTCAGTTTTATTGTACAATTATATAGGCCTACAGTTAGGACTTATTCAAAAAGAATACATTGTAACTCAACTTACAGATGACAAATTTTCAAGTAATGTCCTAAAGAATTCACTTAAAAAAATAAATAAACCTGAGAGCACCAATATTAGGATGGAAAATGCCATAAAAAGCATTGGATTTCAGTCAAATTTACTGCAAACACATATATTTAGCCTCAGAGCATTAGACACAGGTAGTTGCCATATTTATAACACTATCGTGTTCTACTGGTGTATTGTTGTTGTTGTTGTTTAGTCATTTCCAACTCTTCGTGACCCCATGGACCAGAGCACACCAGGCACTCCTGTCTTCCACTGCCTCCCGCAGTTTGGTCAGACTCATGTTGGTAGCTTCGAGAACACTGCCCAACCATCTTGTCCTCTGTCATCCCCTTCTCCTTGTGCCCTCAATCCTTCCCAACATCAGAATCTTTTCCAGGGAGTCTTCTCTTCTCATGAGGTGGCCAAAGTATTGGAGCCTCAGCTTCAGGATCTGTCCTTCCAGTGAGCACTTAGGGCTGATTTCCTTCAGAATTGATAGGTTTGATCTTCTTGCAGTTCATGGGACTCTCAAGTGTCTCCTCCAGCACCATAAGTATCTACTGGCATAAGTATCCTCAACTGTTTCGTTTCCTTCTCCAAAATCCAGAACATTTAATTAATTTCAGGTTATTGTTATATTGTTTACACAAGTAATCCGAGTGGCTTTCATATCCAGAAGTAAAAATATAGAAACCAAGAATACACACACATCCTACACAGCAACCAGCATAAAACAATATGTTAAAGCAGTGCGAATCAAATATTTAAAAGCTATCAACATGTAGCTAAACATGGGGACAGAGGAAACTTCTCCCTGGGGACAGATTCCTTAAATTCTGTACCACCTTTAAGAATGATGTCTACAAATCAAATATCATTACAAATGTGCCTCAAATAGGTCAATATAGACAAGTAATGTAGTATTTTGATGTAATGTTCACTTCACTGCCTCTTTGCCTTAGAATGAACAATATGGAAAATATCATTTCATTTTTCTATACCTTTTTAACTTGCAGCAACACATACAAACTGAACAATCAACTGTTCTCAATATTACAGTGGGAATGCAAGTTTATCTTACTCATCAGCAAATTTATTTTTGGCTTCTATTAAAAACCTTCAGCACCTAATAACAGTAAAATCTTCAGGCGCTTCAAAATTCCCCAGTGTCACTTGCTAACATCACCCAATAGAGGGGAAAAAATCTCTCGAGAGTTAATCCAAACTAATTCTTTGGAATTAAGGGTGGATGATTACTATCAATCACCAGGGCTCATGTTTAAGCCAAAAATGCTACAATTCACTGAGCACATTGTGTGAGACAATGCCATTTTGGCAAGAGCTGAAAGGGCACAACAAAAGGTTTTACAGAGGGAATTGGAGTCAACTTCTATGGCTGGATGAGTGGAGCAAAGAACCACAAGCTAGAGGTGCCTTGTAAACTGGAACAGTAAATTAGGCCTACACCTTTTGCATTAGGCTTCACCATGTTGTTTCTGTTTCTGCAGTTGAAGAAGTACCGAAGGGGCGTATATACACACATTCTTGCCCTCAAATTACAAATGGCCTGTTCTTTAACCTACTCTACTCAACTAGTTTTTTTAAAAAAATATTTAAATATTGCATTTACTTGGCTCAAAGCTGTTTATATAAAAGTACCACAAAACAACATAAAACCGCAATAAAATGAGACTAGCATACTTTTTACAGCAAACAAGACATTTAAAATAATTCAGCAGCCAGCAAAACAATAATTTAGTCAAGCCCCACATTCAGTCAGCCTCCAGGACTCCAGCCTCACCTCCAGGTGAGGTTTAATGTTGAACTGTTGGCATTTATTCATCAGCTGTTTTTTTTTTTTAGGCTGTTAGGAATGCTCTTATGTACAGTACGTGTTAGTATTGCACATATGATATTGTTAAGTCACTGCTTTATTGTTATACGTAGCTCACCCTGGGAACATTTGGTGAAGGGTGCATAACAAATATGCTAAATAAGTAAATAACCACATGGAAAAAGAGGGATTCACAGCTGCTTTGAAAGTTCACAAAGAGCAGAGGCTAGTGAAATGATTCTCTGTGGAAAGCTACCCATGATGGATGTGAGTCGATCAAAGAGGGAGGTGAAAGCTGGTCCTATCTTTAACAGGTAAGAAGTGGCACTGAAGCTATGCCACTGTTACTCTGTCCACAACCACATGGTTGTATGGTGCTGACTGAATTGCCCTCTGCTACTCTACCCCAATAAGTGGAAGCTTCCCCTACCCCGTGACCCCAATCTTCACCCAGTGACAGATAAGACAGTTCCAGCTAGCAAACTGCCAGGAAGAGCAATCTACACCCCAGATCCGCCATGCTGGAGGCAGTTTGGATAGAGCGGAGGTGTCCAGTCCTGCCTGCCTCTATCAGAAGAGAAGCCCCTACCAGTGAGGAACACCCCAATGCATCCACCCAAATGGCAGCCAGAAGCTACCACTGGCGATATCCCAGTCAATGAAAAGTCCTGAAATGGACCATTTGGGGAGTGGGGATTGGCTGCTATAGGATCTGCTGGGTCCTGCTATCACATGATAGCAATTAGACTCAACCTAAGCCTCTCCACTATGCCTGCCTAGAAGTTGGAACACCGAAGGGGCATTTTCCTTACCTACCCACCCACTTTTGTCGTGGCCAGTCAAACTGGTAGGGCTGAGGAGCATACAGTGCTGGCTGTGTTACCCCATCAGTCCCCAACCCAGCCAGCGAGGGATTAGGATTGTAGCCTGCCTCACAGGTCTTGACTTCCAAGGGAGATAATTCGACGGCCTTAGGGACAATAGCATAATGCCATACAAATCAATGGCGAGACCGCATTTGAAACACTGTGTACAGTTCTAGTCGCCACACCTCAAAAAGGATGTTGTAGGGTTGGAAAAGGTTCAGAAAAGGGCAACCAAGATGATCAAGGGGATACAGCAACTGCCCAGTGAGGTAAGATTGCAGCAATTGGGACTTCTTCATTTAGAAAAAAGGCACGTGAAGGCTACAGGATAGAAGCTTATAATACTATGCATGGCATGGAGAAAGTAGACAGAGAACAGTTTTTCTCCCATGATCTCATGAATATCCAAGGAAGCTGAATGCCGGGCAATTCAGGGCAGATGAAAGGAAGCACTTCTTCACAAAGCACATTGTTAAACTATGGAACTCACTCAAACAGGAGGCAGTGACAGCCACAAACTTAGATAGCTTTAAAAGAGGATTAGACAAATTAATGGAAGATAAGGCCATCAGTTGTTACTAGCTTCTGAATACCAGTAGCTGGAAACTGCCAGAGGGGAGAGTGTTCTGGTGCTGCTTCTTGGTTTCCTACAGACACCTGGTTGACCACTGTAAGAGCAGGATGCTGGCTTGGATGGGCCACTGGCCAGATCCAGCATGCTCTTCTTGTGGTCTTAATTACTGTAAAGTCCTGTTTCTTGCTGCTGCTGATTTCATCTAATGCAAAGAACGTAAACAGTGTAGCTCTTGGTCATAGTATCTTAATTAGAAAGGAGTTAATATGGGAAGAGTTGATCAGGTAAGATATATGGATTTGATGCCATGATGGGCTGTAAGCACTAGCACCTTGAACTGGGTTCAGATGAGCACAGGCAGCCGGTGCAGTTGCTGCAGAAGCGATAAAATATGTTAATTTATCTCTGTATTCATCAGGGCTTCCTCACCCGCTGAACAAATTGTGAACCACACTTGTGTAAGAGTTGGATTGATGCAGTAATTGGAACGGCAAGCAAAACGGTTAACATGATTACCTTACAGTGTAGACCCATATTTCTGAAGGTGTCAGGAGGAAGAAAACAGTTCCACTGGCTCGGTTGTAGGTAAAACTTAGAATTGGCTGGATCAGAGCAGGATAAGGAGGTGGCAGAACTGTGCATAACTTTTCCCCGTCTTGAAGTGAGAATATTCTTAAACTTTGGGGGGGAAAACAGAGAGCAAACAGTGTTAAAAAACAAACAAACTATAGGTCAACTATTATATACATCAGTGTTTCCCCAACTTGGATCTTCAGCTGTTTTGGGACTACAATTCCCATCATCCCTACCACTGGTCTTGCTAGCTAGGGATGGTGGGAGTTGTAGTCCAAAAACATCTGGAAGGCTGAGTTTGGGAAACACTGGTATACACTTTAAAATGACTCTGAACCATTTGCTATCATCCAGATAGTAATATAAATATATTTATTTTGGGAAGGATCACAATGTGTTCACACTGGAAACAATAAGAATTTGCCTTTTAAGAAACCTGTTTTACAGAAATCCCAACATTTCAACATACCTGTTGTCAGCACCCATAGCAACCACCCTGCTGGACTTCTCATGTGCACTACAGACGTAGAGTTTAGTTACTGGACTGTTGAAATGAGTCCAAAAGGTAGTAAATGAGTTCAGATCATATATATGAAGATTGCGGGGAGAACAGCAGTACAGAAATTTATCATCCACTGTGCCAATCCAACGTATTCCTTCCTTGAATGGTGATATGCTGGATATAAAAGAATGGTATTATAGGCCAGATGTGAGCTGAAGAAAAGTGCTGGGAGCTGGAATTAGGAGTAGATCAGCCATAAAACACCTGGTGTCAGTGAAATTAACTCTGCATTCAAAGAAACCAAAACAGGGCAGGCCTAGTGATCACAGCAACTCTTCCCACTAAGTCTTGCTCCACGAAGGCAGTTGTGAGGACTGAAGTTACCCACCTTCCCAATGCTATCTAAGGATCTCCCCAGGGTCCTTCCCCAGCCTCTGTTGTCTTGTCTCTCTTTGCTCCGCCCTCTTCATTTCTCTGCATGTTCTGGGGGACCAGTGTGAGGGAAGCTGGTCATAGCAGGAGGGGGGAGATTCCCTGGCTTCTTCAGCAGCCTGCCTCCCCTCTGCCTCTGCTTCTGTCTCTAATTCTGGACTGCTCTCTGACACAGCCTCTTCCTGCTCACTAAACCCTGTTGCCTCTTTAGCCTCCAATACCTCTTCCTCCCTGTCTGCTCCCCCTGACCACTCATTGTCTTTCCACCACCAGTCCCCTGTCTCTGAGTCTTCTTCCCTTGGGGGTTCCCCAGCTAGTGCCTCCCACCAATCCCCCGCATCCAGCCACTCCATGGTTGAAATTCATGACATGACACTCTTGGAAGCACATCAAATCCATTAAAATTGTCCTTGTCATCCACATTATGTGCAAATACTGATGCTAAGTCGATGAGGGCAACATCATCAGTCAGTTTGGCACATTTGTCAAACAGCCAGCAAAAAGAAGGAACTTTGTAACAATAGGTAATTACTGTTTTTATCATATGCAAATATAACAGAAAAATGCTACCATAAGCAATATATAACATCAGTCCCTACAAAAGCCATTTAATAGTCATTATAATTATATATATTTTTGAATGATTTACAGGTATAGTGAATTATACAAAGTAAGTGATGCATTATCTTTCACAATCAATATATTCAGGGGGGAGAATTTCAAAACAAATTCATAGCATAATCCCACACATGTTTACTCAGACATCAGTTCCAGTGAGTTCAATGGAGCTTATTCCCAAGTAAGTGTCCATAGGATTACAACATTAGTATTTTAGAAGCTGTATGAAATGCTAGTCAACCTCCTGGTGTGTAAAATGTATGAACTGGATGCACCCCCAGACATAAACCCATATATTTATAAATTAGGGAGTACTACCTTGTTTAAACTACCTGTAAAAAATGTCCATTGTATCAAATGACCAGAGTTTGACTGATCCATCTAGAGATCCAGAGATAAATAAAGAGGTAGAGTTTGGGTGCAGCAGAAGCTTTGTGACAGTTTTGGAATGACCTTGAAATGTGTGCAGCAAGGAGCCTTGGTCACTCCAAGATTTTACTGGGTAAAAAGAATAACAGGAAAACACAAAATTAGTAAAACTGTAACAATTCAGTTATGAATACAGAGTTGGATCCACAGATTTTGTTATTGAAATCATTGTTTGAAATTGGGTATGTCAATGCCTTCCTTTTATGGTGGCTTCTTTAGTTGCAGTTTTAGGATGTTAGAGAGGGTGTGGTATGCCTTCCACTTCTGTGCAAGGAAACTCACCAGGATCGCTCTATCATGTTGCTATTTGCTTGGCTAAGGAGGACAGTCCAGTCTCCAGCTTTGCACTGTTCTGTCAAGATCTATCCTATGTTTAGTGCTTGAATTACAGTACAAGGGGAAAGAGGGGATCTGACTTGTTTCCTTACCTTTTATGATAGCTCCATAAACTACTTTTTTAGAAGGCTGTGGGTAGTTTGGCTGAAAGCGAGAGGAGTTAGGAGTGGGATTTTGGGATTTAAGTAGCTTGGGTTTTGAGAAGTACAGAGAAAGAGATTTGGTAGAAACTCCTTCTGTACATTGTACAAAGACTTGGATCCAACTCTATATCAGCAAATTACTCTCCAGTAATGTAAGGTCATAAAATTCTAAAGCTGAAAGAGACCTGAGTGACATCTAGTCTGGCTTTATCATTGCAATATCTTTCTTGGATCTAAGCCATAGCCCCAAATAATTCTATCTGCAAACATCCAGTTTTAAATTCTACTGATAACCATCTCCAAATCTGAAGTCCCAATTAGTGAATGCTGCAAGAGGTCTATATTTCATATAAGTAGTAAAGGTAAAGGTAAAGGGACCCCTGACCATTAGGTCCAGTCGCAAACGACTCTGGTGTTGCAGCGCTCATCTCGCTTTAT
Organism: Lacerta agilis; assembly: GCF_009819535.1. Lineage (NCBI taxonomy): Eukaryota > Metazoa > Chordata > Lepidosauria > Squamata > Lacertidae > Lacerta > Lacerta agilis. The sequence continues at coordinate 83,277,339 of NC_046313.1, read as the reverse complement.
TGGCTGAGGGAGCCGGTGTACAGCTTCCGGGTCATGTGGCCAGCATGACTAAGCCGCTTCTGGTGAACCAGAGCAGCGCACCGAAACACTGTTTACCTTCCCACCAGAGCGGTACCTATTTATCTACTTGCACTTTGATGTGCTTTCAAACTGCTAGGTTGGCAGGAGCAGGGACCGAGCAACGGAAGCTCACCCCATCGTGGGGATTTGAACCGCTGACCTTCTGATCAGCAAGCCCTAGGTTTAGACCACAGTGCCACCCGCATAAGTAGTAGATAGTTCTAAAATCCAACAGACAAATCTGGCCTGCTTATAAATCCATTACTGATTTGGTACTAAGTATTCCTCTAAAGAGATAACAGTTAGCTTGTAACACGTGAACTCCAAAATTCTTGTCTTATTTTTTTGGGGTGGGGGGATCTATACTTCCATAACTGATCTCTTCATGACTGCGTCAAAACTGAGAACTTGGATTAAAGAGAAATATTTTATCCCACCAAATTATAAATTTCACTGTTAGCATAGTCACAGCAGCAAGAAAGCAGTTTTCCTGGACTGGCAAGTGTGGCCATAGTGTCATTTGGCTCCATGAGAAATAGAATCAGAGCCAATTCAGGGCCTACCTTTCTAAGAGTGCATCTAGTCTAGTTATTTTTGTACGATTTGCCATTGGTAATTCCATGCGGAGATAGTGCAGGCTACATTGCACCTTGTGATCTGTCATCCATTGTCCCCATTAAGTTTCTGGCTTTCTTGTGTGAAAGCTTGTATTTCATTAAACACTTCCTTATTTCTTGCTGCTGCTTTAGCATTTAACAAACTTTTCATTGGTAACTTGTGGTTTTATATTTATTGGCAGCCATCCTGAGCACTTTGAAGGAAAGGCAGGATATGGATGGTTTAAATGATGTATAAAATAATACACGAAATGTATTAATTTGTTTGAAGAAGTGCCTCCTGTACTAATTAAAACATGCATTGCAGTTGTCAGAGGCCCTTTTGAGGTCTTGTCTGACAAAAAGTTCATTTTGCAGTGATGTGGTAAGCAGCCTGCTCTGTGGTGGCAGCCCATCTATGGTACCAAGGTTGGTGCCAACTGAAAACTTATGCATTTGCCCAGGGTTCTGCTGGTTATAAGTTTCATAGTTTCAGACTGGAAGGATGAAGTCTGCCCTGCTGTTATAAAGAATATTTTTTAACCATGGTATTTTAGTTGCTTTCATTTATGTACTGTATTGTATTTCACTGCTGAGGTTTAATTTTATGAATTTACTGCATGTACCCCTCCAGAAATCAGTGATGATAAAAGGGCAAGATAAAAATATTTTAAGTAAGTACGCCTACAAATCTCACATTTAAATTAACAGTAATCGGAGACTGTTGATTTAAACCATGGGTAGGCAAACTAAAGCCCGGGGGCCAGATCAGGCCCAATCGCCTTCTAAATCCGGCCTGCGGACAGTCCGGGAATCAGCGTGTTCTTACATGAGTAGAATGTGTGCTTTTATTTAAAATGCATCTCTGGGTTATTTGTGGGGCATAGGAATTTGTTCATTCCCCCCCCCAAAAAAAAATATAGTCCGGCACCCCACAAGATCTGAGGGACAGTGGACCGAGCCATGGCTGAAAAAGTTTGCTGACCCCTGATTTAAACCCTTGTATTTTTTTACTTAACAGCAATAGAATGTGCTATAAAATATGAAGATAAGTATGAAGATAACATTGGATTATTTGCAGCTTCTCTGGGACAACTTACTTTCATTGCCTTTGCAGGAGGTAACCAAAACGTTAAAGTCAGATGAGTAGACACAAGAGGTAATATCGGTTGTATGTGCATTTGGTATCTCGAATAGCATTTTCCCGTTGATGTTGTAGCAGGTGAAATGACATTCAGAAAAGCAGTAGTATCTTTGCATAAGGACATCAAAATCCATATTTGTGCACCACCTTTTCCCCATGTGTGGATATTCTCTACTGCATTAAATATATATGTATATATAAATAAAACATAGCAATGTGAAAAAACTGTGGGACGGAATTATTTGAATCTGATAAAAACAGAAAATCTGCTAGAGCCAGATGTTTTATATGAACTGTCACTACTGAGCAAGAAATATATGGCTGGATCCAATGTGTTGCTTCTACAAATGGAAGGGCTGCTTCTGTTTGTGGAAAGGACACCGAGATCCAATGGTGGAAGGAAAGAAGCAATTCACACAAATTCTCCTTTAGCTGCAGGAGCCAGGGTCACTTCCTCAACCCTCCAGCACATTTTTTCAAGCATCACTAAGGGCCACAGAGGGAAGAAGGAATCAGCAAAAATCAACTCCTCCCTTCCTCCATCCAGTTTGGAGCACCCCATGAACCAAGATCTGCTCATGAAAACTCTGGACCCAAGTCATGGATGCAGCCACACACTGCTAAATGTATTGCATACTATTATTTATTTATGAATAGGCCCAAGAAAGGTTCACACCAATAAAAATACTAAACAATATTCTATAACTGAAATAAAATATAATACAAACAATATCTCCAACAAAACAATAAAAAATCAGCATTAAATTGTTCATCATTCTACAAAAGTCTGGCAGCAAAATATCACCTAACACTTCACTCCACATCTCTGCCCAAAGCCTGCCAAAAGATCTGTTCAATGGAGCTTATCCTTGGAAGCGTATAGGATTTCAGCCTAAGTAAAAAATCTCATTCCATTTGCAAAGCTGTGAGCTAAAATAGAATTTGTGAAAACTTTTTTTGGGGGGGAGGGGAAGACACACATCTGTCAGATCCCAGCTGAATTAACATCTTTGGTTTCTCCATTAATGTATACTGGCAACTTTCACTTCTGCCCCAAGCATATTTGAAAATAGCTTCTCAGTATTAACCAGGAGCTGATCTATTGAGACAATATGATATTTCATTCTCTCTCTCTCTCTTATCTATGTGTCTCTTCCTCTCTTCGGTTACTTAATTCCATTTCCTCTCTTAATCTGTTGCCCGTTTCCCCTGCTCTCAGTCCCTCAACATTATTATGGTTATGATGAGGCTATTGGGGCAGGGGTGTTGGTCCCTCATGTATATTCTAAACAATGCTTGCATATATGCAAACCTCAGGTTACTCTGAGTCTGCTGACACCTCTTTTCTTGTGTGTGAGTGATGATATTTTGGCTGCAGCTCCATGAGCACCAGAAAGCTTGAATCACAAATGGAAAGGGTGATACTTTTCTCATAGTTATACTTCCACATATTTGTACATTCAAACTCACATACATAAATTGTGATGGGCTGCATCAAAGAAATAAGGTGCACATATACAGGCTTCTGGGTCTGGGCTGTTCAGTATAAATGCTCATTCCAAAATTCAAACAAACTCATGTACCTGGGGAAGAGGCCATAATTGCACATTGGATAGATGCTAGATTCTTCTGAGATCCTCTTTTCTTTAAACTTCCAAATCTAAAATAGAAAATATTATAAACTTAGTTGAAAAGCTTAAATAGCATCAGTTGGAAATCTAGAAGTTTAAGACTGCAGGCCTATGGACACTTACTTGGAACGCTGTGAGATTTATCTCCAAGTAAATATGCATATGATTGAGCCGTGTTGAAATCTTTTTGGCAAGGGATTTACATTTCAGAAAGTGTGCTATTTTGTTTTTTTTGTTTTTTGTTTTTTTTTATAAGAATTTATTGGCATTTTTCTATAACAACATATACCCACACCCACACCTACAATTAAACAAATGCAAAACAAATAAAACAAATACAAACAATGTCAAGTTTTCTTATTGCATCTTTCTAGAAAAAAAAAAATTTCTATTTCCATATCTTGACTATTGACTTCCCCTGCCTTTTCACCTTCGAGTTTATATCCTTAATCTATTTTATAACCATTTCTCCTAAAAAAGAAAAAAGAAATTAAATTCAGTTGTGTAATTACAATCAATTATATCTTCAACATTTTACTAAAAATACATCATCATAATAATACCTCGTCATAATTCTTCTTCATTTATTCTTATCGATTTCTTATCTTAATCTACATCTTGATCTCAATCCTCTTAATCCATAAACTTAATCCACTTAAATTCACTTTACTTATACTCCCCCTCACAGATCTTCACAACTCATTCGATCAAATCTATCTCTCCTATCCTTAAGATTGCTGCTAATAACATGATAACTTGAAATATCTCCTTTCATGTTCAAATAAAAAATATAACAGAAGATTGTTGACAGTATTCACCCTCCGATTTCAGTTTACCATATCAGGCTACCTTAAGTTTTACTTAATGCTTCACCCCACACCCCCTCTGTCCATTATTCTTCTCCTGGTGGCTTCAGCACTAAACTTCCATGTAGCTTCCCTCTCCAAACGTCCACAGATCCAGGCACAGTCCAAATCTCTCCTTGCCACGAAATCAGAGGTATCCATCTCATCATCTCTCAGCTTCTTCGGTTCTTTGTAACATTTCTTTTCTTCTTGTAAATACCTTAATTCTCTGTCCCTGGCCCCCGAGCTCACACCTCGGGGACTGGATATAGGAAATCTTGACGTCGCCTTGGGGCTGCCACCCCCAGAAAGCGAATTTCTTCTCCGAAGTAGCTCACTCATTTCTCTCCAACTTTGCATCAACCCTCTCAGCTCCTTGGCTAGGCATTCTTCCAAAATGTCAAAAGTTTTAAAAGCCTCCTCTGTGGGCAATTGGTTCCATTTCAGACCCCCACACAAGACTTTGACTTTTCTGCAAAGCAGTTCCACCTTCAAGGCAGTGAGTCTCTGTTCATCCGTTAGTCCAGAGTTCAATACCAGTTCAAGGACGAGACCCAACATACTGGCAGAGGAGGAGGAAGTGGGTGTCATATTTCTACTCCCCTCTTTGTTCGTCGCCATTTTCCTGAGCTGGAGCGCAAATACCGCAACTTTAAATGGAGATATTTTCCTCTAGTTAACTTCCCGAAAAAAAAAAAGTTTGCCAGTCTCATGTGTCAATTTTAAATACATTGTAACCAGTTCTGTAGCAGCAATCACTCAAATTGGTTAGATTCTTGAGCTCGAAGGGAGGGAGGCAGGCTGCCCTTCTCCTTCCCCCCGGATCGTCCCAAAAGCACGATTTCTACTCAAATTCTTTACTCACGACCACCGGGTTCCTTTAGCTCCATTCTTCACAGGTAGAACTTAGACGCTCACCGCGGGCTCTGTCGCCGCATTTGCATCCCGGTTGGGGCATGTCCCCGAAGCCCGGCTCCGGTTGTCCCTTCACCCCCACTCCCCCTTTACAGGGGGAGCGAGGGAAGGGTTCGGAGCCTCCGCGGGCGCTGCCGGGGAGCCCAGGGTGCGGGACGCTCTTCCCGCACCCCAACCGGAGCCCCGCTTTGCGGTAGCGGGGCTCCTGACCCCCGGGATGGACAGGGCGCTTCGGACCCGAAGCAGCCCTCGACCACCCGGCGATTGCGTCGCCGCCGGAAGTCGCTATTTTGTTTTTTATTAGAAAGGACACTGCTAGAACCAGACAGAAGAAATACTCATGTTCTTTTAAAATAGCAATATATATATTATAATTAATGAACCCCCCCCCCCAAAAAAAATCTATTCTCAAAAATCTTTTATTAGCAGGCAAAATATTCATCAGTGAGCTGCAATGATAGTTTTGCATGTTTCTGTACCAAACAAACATTAGAATATTTTTCTTCTTCTTTAACTGAATCCACCTAATTCAGTAATTCAGCAGAAAAAGAATAATAAATATTTACCGGTATGTGGATCAGAAATCAAAATTAATTGTTCAATAGTTTTTGCATGATCTGCCATCTACCAAGTGACATAATCAGAAGTGCCCATGGAATAATAATGCATATACACATAAGTGATAAAATCTGGACTCCAGTGATTGATTCACAAAATAAGAGGCCTCATATATCCTGATTTTCCTGATCAGTACCCCTAAACATGTAGTAAACATTAATTTGGTGTCATGCCTTCAAACCTAATGCAGGAAAACATAATTCTAGTGTTCATGCACCTACAATGTCCACTCGGCTGAAGACTGACTGGCAACAATGCTTTCAGCACACCTCTTTACGGAATTGATGCGATTAACCAACTTACAAGATGCCTTCTGTCTAAAATGTTACAAGGATTGTCTTGTTTATGCCTGAAAGTATCCAGTGTTGTAATCATGGAATCATGAACTTGACTATTAAAATAATAAACAAACCAACAAAAAGCAGGGTTTGCCAAACTTACTGGGCCTGCAGGCAGATTTGGAAAACATCATGGGCACCCACCACAAAATGATATTTCTATGGCTGAGTCTGGCTAGTTACAAAACAGGTACCATGCGGAGAGCAGACTAGCCTTTCTCTCCTCTTTTGCCCAGGTCATTTTTGAATTTTAGTACCCGCTTTACCCAGGCCTCTGCATTGTTTTTACATCCCTTCAGAAGGGAGCTTTTTCCAGAGGAATAACTGTGAGGGGTGAGAGACTCTGTGTTGGACATCAGAGGATGGCTATCTCTACTGGTCTTGCCCCTCCATCCAGCCCTAAAAGCCTTCAGAAGGGAACAACTGTTCAGAAGGGAAGAGCAACTGTTGCTTAATATATATTTTGACTTGATCTATTAGTAATGTGTATGTTTATTTAAATGTTTAGGTCAAATGAACTGTTAATTGCTGGTGATTTGTTTGTGTGTGCTATGTTGCATTGTTATTATATGGCTTACTATGTATTGTTGTATTTTGATTTCCCCCCCCCCCCCCTGAACTCACTGTTGAGCACAGATTTATTTGTGGGAAATGTGGCTTATAAATAAAATGACAATGGCAATACCTTTATTCCCCCGATTCCTCCACAGATGAGTTCATCTCTCACTGGGTTGAATGACATAAAGCTTAGCCGTCCAAAACCTGGATTTTCTGCTGAACAAGTCTCATTATAATCCTTGTTGTAAACCTTAAAAAACAAAAACAAATACTGATGTCAAAGATCTTGTATTTTACAACATTTCAAATTACATCTAACGTTAACTCTTTTTAATGTGCACATACTTTCTTTCTTTGTCAGTAAAAATAAAGTGGGCTCTAATTATTTATTATTATTATTATTATTATTATTATTATTATTATTATTATTATTATTACTGCATTATAATTTAGTATTATTACTATTTCTGCATTATTATTTCCATGGCCTGTTTAATTTGTATCCAAAATTTCTTTGCGTTCTCATGCTTTCACCATGAATGAGGGGGAAAACCCCTTTCAGTATTAGATTCACGTTTTAAGCACTGCATTCATTTTATGGAACTTTTTTGTTGTCGTTGTCAGGGTAGAGTTAGTAAAAGAGTTAGAATGTTCACAGAGGCAAGGGTTAAGTTATGAGGGGAGGTACAAGCCAGTCCTCACTAGGAGGTTAGAAAAAGAGCGGGAAAAGCCTTTTGAGAGTTGCTGGTCAGGGGAGTAGCAGAGCTCAGAAGGTATCTGAACTAAATGACTCTGTGGAGTGATAGTTGAAGTTAAGAACTATTTATTAATACTGTTTGTGAATTCTTAATAAAAATTATAAAAGACCAAGAGACGTTTGTGTGGTAATGTGAAGAGGAATAGACCAGCCTTGACAGTCGTGTATCATCTGGTTATTACTATAAAATAATTTTCTTCTATACTAGTGTACAATGAAAAAATAATGACTCACTGTCCAGATATCCTACAGAATATCAAACATTATCAAGAATCCTAAATCTTTCCCTCAGTTTATAACCCGTTTCTTCTCGCAACCCAAAAGAAAGCAACGTTCTGCATAGTTTTGAGACAATATGTCTCCTGATACATATATACCGTATTTTTCCGCCCCATATGTATTTTGGGGGACTCCAATTTAAGAAAATGGGGGAAGATCTATCCGTGTATAAAACGCCCCCAAATTTTGGACATTTTTTTTTTTTAGGAAAAAACCCTAGTCTTATACACGGAAAAATACGGTATTTTCAAACTCTGAATTGTGAACAACATCCACAAACATTATAGTTTGGCTTGCTGTGACAAGCAAACCAGATTGATGAGCTCAGATATGGGAGAGTAGACGAAAAATGCTGTCTGGATTACCAAAGTAATAAGCAGTGTTGAAGATTCTAGCATCTTGCAAGTGGAAACAGGGACCCTCTTGTGTTCCTGTCTCATTCCTATCCTCACAGAAGCATCAATGTCAGAACCTCTTTAAAGGCTATTTTGTGACTGCTGTATGCCTGTATTCATTACCTTTGCAAAAGTGTCTCTGAACTGAATGAAAAAGCAAATGGGATGCCTGTGCTTTGGGTTACAAAGCAAAACTGCCACTGCAATCCTAAGCATGCTTACTCAATGCCCGCTGATTCAGTAAAGCTTAAAGTTAAAAAAGGTAAAGGTACCCCTGACTGTTAGGTCCAGTCGCGGACGACTCTGGGGTTGCGGCGCTCATCTCGCTCTATAAGCCAAGGGAGCCGGCGTTTGTCCGCAAACAGCTTCCAGGCCATGTGGCCAACATGAGTAAGCCTTACCTGCTAGTAATGTGCTAAGGCAGGTGTGGGAAACCTTTGGTCTGCCAGATGTTGCTGAACTAAAAGGGACATTGCAGAGGAAGAGTGGGCGCAGGTTGGGGCAAAGAGAAACTTACACCTATTCCAAACCCTGTTCAGCTTGGTCATGTGACTCAGGGCCCACACCTCAAAACTTGGTCTCCTACACTTGGCATTAGCCCTTGCCAAAAGCTCCTGAATGGAGTTTGGAATGGGATAGTTTATGTGGATGTGAGTTAGGCTAGCCTAAATTACACTGGCTTCCTATAATTAGGATTGCTCTGTAAATGTTTAGAAGGCACCCACAAAATCTCCCCAAACAGGCAAAGGAAAAAAATGGGGGGGGGGGTGAATATGCAAGCAGAGACAGTAGATTTACCATGGACAGTTACTAAAAAACTGGAGTTTCAGGTATATAGGGGCAGCTCAAGCAGACAACAGTTTTCACATGTCACATGCAAAGGCACGCAACTGAGCTTCAACACTGCTTTTAAAAGTGAAATGTGGCTTTGAAAGTGTATAATTTAAAGCAGAGATGTTGCAAATGGAAGTGGAGCACTTAACCCTTTCCACACCCAGTTTCTCCACTCAGAACTCCCTTCTCCCCAAGCTGCTTTGAACTTTAAAATAAAATGCTTGGGCTCGGTTACACTTCTCTGAAAGTGACATATAGCTAGTTCCATATGCTCACATGCTGCGCAAATCTTCCCTAACAGGCAGATACTGAAGTCCTATTACTTTGCTGCCAGAATCTGCAAATCGTTTCTCTTCTCATGAGGAAAAAAACAAAATACTTGCATCAAGAATGACAAAACACAATTTTACCTTAATTGAGAAATCTTTTTGCAGAACAAAGTAGACATTATACTTTTCAGAGTAAGTGATGATTCTTGCCGAGCTGAGCTGAGACTTTGGAAACTCCAACTCTCTTCTAACTGAAAAGTTGAACACAAACAATATTTTTAATAATAATAATAATAATAATAATAATAATAATAATAATAATCTAATCTAGCCTTGTAAATAAATCCACAAACATTACTAGATAGGGAGGGGGTGGGGGAAACAAGCTGCAAAGGCACTACAGTACTAGCATGTGTTTCCATGCTGGCTACAGAGAAAGGGAAGTGTTCTCCTCTGCAGCCAGCAAAGGTGCTACCACTTAGCAGGCAGGTTTTTCTAACTAGCCTTCCACCAAGTAGTTCTGCAGAGGAGAGGTGGTGAGATCTGTCTTCTTCCACCAGTCCATTCAATCATCTGCATAGAATTTCTGGTTTCCTATGTCTTCCTGGCAAGTAGTTGAATACAGTACAAACTCAGCTAATCCAACTGTTTTATACTATTGGCTCCATCTTCAATGGAACTACTCAGAATATAGTCATTAAAATCAGTAGAAGATTCATATTCTACAATTCCATAGAATAAATATTTAAAATTATATTTAACATGACTAACTTGAGTTGGTATAGGATTATGAACAATTTCATGCTTTGTATCTAGCAGAACAGAAATGGAAAATGGTTTGGGACACTGAATAGAGCAGATTTATCAATATAAATGGCTCCTTACCTAGGAGACCTCAAAGAATAGATTAAGATAAAAGCTAGTCCAGTTTATTGAACACAATGTGTTCCCTGGAAACCGTTCATTAGACAAGCATTAGCATAATGAGTCCATAATCACCATTGTTTCTTATGGGAACATTTCTAATCTAGGAGTTGCCCAATCTCTCTCCATGGTTTGTTTGGCTGCAGCCAACCATCAAAAGAGAGACAAAGGAAAAATTGATCTGTCAGATCTCTCCTGCTCTCCTTTGCTTTAGCTTAGATTCCTGAATTTCAGGGCAATGGACCAGATGGCCCTCAGGGTCCCTTCGAACACTACAATTCTATGATTCTATTTGATCTTGCTCCCTCCTTGCATGGTTTCTTCCCAAAAGAGGCTGCCACTGCCCAGCAACCACAAACAAGCAAGGGAGTGGGCTAAATCTGCGGAGTGCATAGTGAGGTTCGGGCATAATTCTTTGCATTTGGATAGGTGAATTTTCACATTGCGAGTGGGCAGATTGTGGGACCTGCATGTACACTAACAGGGCTGTGACTTCCTGCTGAAATCCTGTAACTTTTCATACTGCAAAATGTTCCAATTATTTGTTTATTTAGCTCCACTTTTGTTGTGCTGCCCTTCCAGACGGCAGTAATGTGGTATTAGGGAAACATCGCAGAACAAGTAATAAAGCGGAATGATGTCTGGGCAGTCCAGTATAAATCCACCACTAATGTGCTATTATTGTGTCAATGACATGTTACAGAATACAACCACCAAATAAACAAACATAGATAGAGAGAGAGTGTGTGTGAGAGAGAGACTGGTGAGGAAGAGCTGCAGAACCACATTCCTGACACCATTGTCACTGCTGCTTACCTGGACCAGGCTGGGGGCAAGGTCAGAGCCATGTGGCGTAGGTGTCAGGAGGTTGGTTCCAGGGCTGTGCGTGTGGAGGAAAAACTTAAAACATGTTGCAGAGTTCCCAAAAATAGACCAGAGGCAATTGTACTTCATCTAGCAGAGCTTTACTGCTACTGAAGGCAAATGAGCATAATGGTCACAAATTCAATACATTCAGGATTGGCACTGTCCATAAGAATTCCAGTTGCAGCAGATTAATCTCAAACTAACAAGAATTTATAATAAAACTAAACCTTAACACTATATACAGAACAGAATACCACACCATTACAAAAAGATAGAAAGAGAAAGTAAAACCCAGGCTTCTGGCCTTACTTATATAGTCAGCATGACCTTTGACAGAAGAGATAAGAGAACCAGATTAAACCATCTGTCCTCAGCTTCCCTGAAGGAATAACCCAAACATCACGAACCGTCTGCTTGCTTCTTTCACACAGAGAAGCTGCCATAACCCTCTTGAATTAATTAGAATAGGAAAGATCTCTACACATCAGATCAATACTTTCTGCACTAAGAAATGCAAACTGACACCCCTCACAATACTACTGACATCTATACGCACACACTATACAGGAAGAGAAAATAAACAAAACATCTAATACTTACTTTGATCAAAAAATAACCTTAATGCTGAAATTAATGTTCTGTTTCCCTTTTTTAAAAGGGAGAAATCTGATCTACTTGATCAAAAGGATTGACACAAAATGAAAATACACTTGAAAACAAAACCATTAAAGGTGGAATTCAATGTAGCACTAAGGCGGGCATTCTGTCAACTCAAGGATTTCTCATCGCACAACGGGGTTTCCCCACCGCACCGCACCCCACCCCTCCTAAATCTGTTGTAGGGTTTCTCTCAACCCAACCCCCTGCAGTATGACACACACAAGTGAGACCCATTCCACAATTACTTGCTGAATATTGCCAGATGTCATCAGAAAAATAGTTTAAAACAACAACAACAAAAGACAGGTCATTAGAGACACTAGTCAAATGTGAAGTGGCAGAGGCTGGTATAAAGTTCTTAGTGGGCACACTATTTGGTACTTTGTTTAATTCTTCCTTCTGAAAGTACACACAAATGTGAAATGAAATTGAAAGCAGACTATAGATTTACCTTACCAGAACGATTAGTAGGAAGCAAATCCAGACTGAAAAATCCTTTCCCATCTAACAACACCAGTCGTTTGCTCCTGTTACAATAGGTTGCTAAAAGGAATTGTGAAGAAGATGGTTTTAGGCCTTGACTTCAAACAACATTTGTGGATTTATATGACTGGAAGGATACTGAGATACACAAAAGAAAGGGGAGGTGGATCCTAATGTTTCTACAGGCGTTTTATCTTTAACGGGGTAGAATTTACCGCTTCTTACCTCCAATGATATCTAAACCTTGCTGGGTGTGGCTCTTAATTAATCTGAAGCCAAAAGAAAGAAAGGCAGTGCCCTTTCCTATAAATCTGCAACAGGAAGAATAATTTTACTTTTTAGAGACATACATAAACAGCACTGGGAAAATGGAACTGACTGAAGCATACCCTATTTCCACTGGCCACATTGAACTCAAAGTTCTAAAATTCAAGTGGAAAAACAAAAAACAAAATGAAATAAAGCAAGTTTTTATATAGTATGTGAACCCAAATAAATAACCAAAGTACCCTTTTTGGAGTGGAAAAGTTGTTTTCAGGCTGTAGTGTAAGACCAAAAACTCCTTGGTTCTGAAGCAAGGGATTGTGGGTGCTGGGGATCATGGGTTGCTTTGCTATGGGAAACTGACCAAGAATTGCCCTCGGCTAAGAATGTAGAGGGTTATCTTTAAGACTTTTACAACCGGCAGATCCGCTGGGGCAGTGTTTTTCAACCTTTTTTGGGCAAAGGCACACTTGTTTCATGAAAAAAATCACGAGGCACACCACCATTAGAAAATGTTAAAAAAATTAACTCTGTGCCTATATTGACTATAATATAAAGTAATTCTCTTGAATAGGAATCAAAGAAACAATTTTTCCCACGGCACACCAGGCAACATCTCGCGGCACACTAGTGTGCCGCGAAACAGTGGTTGAAAAACACTGCGCTGGGGAGTGTGAGATTCACAACTGCAGTGAGTCACTCTGATACCCTGATAAGCACTAGGGGCCAGCTGGTAATTGTCAAGGCTGTGAGAAATTAAGGAGTGAACATCAAAAAGAGGCTACAGCTGCCCTTCTTCCCTGACAGGTGAAGAGTAATGATCAAAAGGTGTGGATTGGTCAATGAGGTTAAGAAACTGTCTCTCATAGGAGGAAAATCGGGAGGACACGTGGGGAAAGTCCTATAATTGTCTGGCCTTTTGTGATGGAAAAACTTAGAAGCTTAGGAACTTAGAGACAGCCGAGGAACTTGGAAACATCTCAGAATGGGAACCTAAGGTCATCATGCCGGAGCCTCTAGGGTGAGACGCCTGAGAGAGAGCTACCTTTCTTTGAGATGTAGATTTCAGCTAAATGTCAGATCCTTGCCGCTCAAGGGAGAAGGATTAAGTGAGTCTTTAATGCTAGCATACTAGAATGCTTTTTTTTTGTTTTCTTTGCATGTAACCTGTTATTGGGAACTATACTTTAGGTATCTTTTTAGTAACTTTTAAATAAACGTTTAAAGGAACTATTGTTCTGGGTTTTTGTTCATCTCTGAGTTATGCTTGGCTAAATCCAGGTCTGCCGTGAGTCCATGCTACTATAAGGGAACATAATTATCTGTGGCTCTGGTTTGAGCCGGGAGGCTGCGTGACCAGCACAGGTGGGACTGCCCTCTTGTCCCTGTCCTGAGTTCGCAGCTAAGGTGAAATCTATAGAGGGTGGTGGCAGCGAAAAGAGCGTTTGGGCCAGCCTGGAGGGGCTGGGATTCAAACAGACAGAGTAACGCGTGCTCCCGGGGCGCCAGCAGTGGGAAAACTGTTGGGCTAAGGGGGGCACGATTACTACACAGGCACAAAAATGCTAGCAAAACAGAATTAAAACATATTTGGTATACAAGTGACAAGGGTGCTCATATGCTACAAATTTTAGATTCTATTCGAGACAGATCTCCAGAGATAATATGTGTGGTGTGTGTGTGTATATACTTACACCTGAGGTGGTATCGCCTTTGGTTTTAGATGCTCTTCAGTTCTAGGCGCCTCATCTTCAAAAGTTAATCTTCACAATAATGAAATAGAAATTTGGATTAGGTAAGAAATATACTACAATGCAGTTTGTGAAAACGGAAGAGAAACCACATTTAACATGATGAAACAATAGCATCTCCACGTTGGCTTTATTTCTGTTAAATAAATCACAACACAGTGTGATATGTCATGTGTTGTTGCTCATCTGAGGTTGCATTCACCTAATTTTAAGACTTACTAAGGAACGGAAGATTTTTTTTTATGCCCTCATGTGTAAAACCACAGAATTCAAAGAGAGTGCACTTTTGTTTTCCTATGACTCTAAATTTTAATATAGCTTTCAGCCATGATTGCTTATAAGGCAAAACATGCCTAAAAAAGTGTAAAGACCAACATAAAGATATTCCAGCAATTCTACCACGGGGCAAAATATCCCAAACAAGATTAATATAGTACCAGTTTAACTATACATTTAATTCAAAATGGTTTCACAGCTGAAGGGCCATGCAGCTAATCACAAATAACACGATTGTCATGTTTTATTATGAGTTATGGACCACATTATGGTTCCTCAGAAACTAGGTCATCTTATATCTTGCATCTGTTATGAGTTTGTGGGTGTCAGACTTCTAATCTGTATTACCCTAGCAAGTGTTAAAATATAAACCAGGCTAGCTTCCTCATGAGGTCATTGCCTGGGGGGTGGGCCATTAAGGGGATAGAGGACAAATGGTGGCCCACAGATGGTTAAATGGGGGGGGGAGCCTGAGTTTTTTAGGTCAGAGTTTGGGTGGGGAGATGGGAAGCAGCATGCAGAGGGTCAGAAAGCAATGTTTGATTTTTGTTTGAATCCAAGGCTGTGGCCTTGGGAGACACAAGTTCCTATTGGGTGTTGATGCTGTGAACCCCTCCACCATAAGTTCAGGTTGTATATGTGTGTAAATAAACCAGATATCATAGAGACACCAAAGTCTCCACTGTGCCCTATTTCCAAAAGGAAACATGAACCCAAGATGAGCACCTGGAACTCCTAAGAATCTCACATCTATCAGAGATTGAGGTGGCGTGCAACACATCTTATATGTTACACATATACAGTGGTGCCCCGCTAGACGAAAATAATTCGTTCTACGAATTTTTTCGTCTAGCGGTTTTTTCGTCTAGCAAAGCAGCAATGACAGCCGCGCTCCACTAAACGGAAAAAAGACGAAAAATTTTCGTCTTGCGAAGCAGCCCCATAGACTTTTTCATCTTGCGGGGCAGCTTCCGCTAGACGAATGCCGTTCGTCTAGCGAGTTTTTCGTCTAGAGAGGCATTCGTCTAGTGGGGCACCACTGTATAACAGAAGTGATGACTAATGGGGGACGGACAGACCCCAGATGCAATCTCAAAACAAATGTGGCAGTTAGCAATCAGAAAATAGAAGTAAAAGGTTAACACAACAAACATAACTGCAAAATCAGCAACATAGCTTTGGCTTCCAGTAGCCAGCTCTAACAATTGCAAGAACAAATATGTTCCCTCCTGAGGGGAACTAAAATGCACAACTTGGAACAAAAGACAAGCAAGCACACCAACAAAACACAGCAAACAGTCTGCAGGATCCCAAGCACACAAGAAACACACGTCTGACTGCAGGAATGCTGGAAAGACTGCCAAGCTATTGCCTTGAGCAGAAGGCAGGAACTGTAACTCTTCTGGATGTCAGCTAGTTAAAAGTTCCTGAAAGCTAAGTACATTCCTGCCTTAAGCATTAGGATGCACCAATCCCAGTGAGTCTAGCATGCCAAAAAGTACCCCCTCGCCCACAAACTTCTACAAAACAAACTTCCTAATTAAGAGGTGTTTTTAAAGAAAAAAAAAGCCTTAACCTGGTCTTACTAGCACTTAACATTTTAACTAATTTTTGTTTGCAGGAGCCTACATTAGACATTATGTGATACTTTCAGCATTGGTCTTTCAGCTGGGGGGGTATATTTATTGTGAATTTTGGGATTGTTTTAGGGCTCAGTATATGGACATATGAAATAATGAGAAAGGGGGTGCCTTTTATATATAATATAATATAATATAATTAATATATAATATATAATAGCAGAAAGGGCTTAAAGACTTAGAAAATGATCAAGTTAGACTTGAACCCAACCCATTTCTTTTTAGAAATGTGACAATGAGGCATACTGTATAAGGGTGCATCACTCAAAAATGTTTTCAAAGTTACATGCACATAAACCCAAAAGGATAATGTAAAAGTTAATATGTTGAATCTTAATATAGTACCATATTCACCTTTTTTTCTTGGAACCTCTTCGTTTTTGCTTTTTTATAGCACTGGTAATCCCTTGGCCTATATCCATTACCAAAAGCTATTGACTAGTAGGTGCAGAACAAATAAGACCCTATGCTGATTTCTGGCTGGTGCAGAAGATTCACTATACTAGTAAGCAATGAAACATTTACCTGAAATTCAAAAACCAAAAACATGAATTTACATAATGAAGTGGAAAATCCCATTTGTAAAAAATAGCTTGGATTTTGTTTGCGTATTTCCACAAACTCAGTTCAATACTAAAAAATACTAAAAAAAACAACAACACAAAACCCCAGGGTTTTGAAGAATGCACAACTTACCTCCTTGTTTATGAAGGTTGCACTGTAGTCTATAGACAATCAACATTTTATAAGAATAGTTCCTGGTGGAAGTCATAAACTGTTAGCAATTATCACTGGCTGTTGTTAAGATAAAATGGAATAGTTCCATGTTTGCTGCAGATGAAGGACATGACACGAATGCGACTTTAAAAGTATATTACCTAATAGTTGCCATCTTGATTCTGGGTCTGGTTCAAGGTGCCGGTTTTCATAGAATCATAGAAAGTTGGAAGGAACCCTGAGGGTCATCTAGTCCAACCCCCTGCAGGAATCTCAACTAAAGCATCCACGGCATCCATCTAACCTCTGCTTTAAAACCTCCAATGAAGGAGAGTCCACCACCTTCCAAGGAAGTTTTAAATTGTTTCTTTCTTCCCCATTCTGCTTGCTTTGTGTCACATTTGATAACTTACTTTGAGCTCTTCACCCCCATCCCAAGTTTTGCTATCCCACTGCTTGGCTCACCAGCTGGACCTATTACTCTTCCCTTTGTTTCTGATCTCCTGTTCCTGTTCCTTACTCACCTGTGGTCTTCTAGCAGCTGCCTCACCCCACCCCACCCCACCCCACTGGTATCCCTGCCCTGCCCTTTTATTTTTGCAGTAGTACCAGGCCCTCACTCCTTCCAATATGGTAACTGCTAACTGTTAATGTAAAGACTCTTAAAGTGGAACACAACAAGGATTAAAGCAATAAAACATAACAAGAAAATATTTTTTTTAAAGGCAGGTAGTCAATATAAGTAACATTAAAAAACAAACAAACAGCAGGATCTGAAACTGGAGGAAATTATGGCACCTGAAGATGGGGCTTTATTCTCTAAGGACACTTTAACCCCCCAGTTTGGCTTGTACTGACTTTTTAAAACCCAAATTTATCTCCATTTTTCCTAATATAATAACTGCCTAGTTTCTTTTTGTTGCTGATATGCACTTGCCATGGAATCTGCATTTTTCATCAAATGATGGAGGTAGAAAAGAGCTGGAATGTACTACGTTATTAATCGTGTTGAGAAGAAGACAGAAGCTTTTCCCCCTCTCTCATTCTAGAACTATGGATCATTTGGTAGAACAGACTGGAGGTACATTCAAGACAAAAAGAAAGGTAGCCCGTCTTTCCACAATACATAGTTAACTAATAGGCTTTGCTGCTACAAGATGTGTTGAAATATAATCCCTGATTATATTTAAAAGGCTTTATGCAGTCAGGTCCTGAAAAGATAGGTGTACCAACTGCTATTAGCTATCATTGCTAAATGGAAGCTCCATGTTCAAAGGCAGTGCACTGCCTGAGTAACAATTGCTGGGGTCTCAATTGATGAGGGAAGGGTGGATGCCTTCATTCCCTGCTTGAATAATTCCTAGAAGCATTTGGCTGGCTCTGTTGCGGTCTCAAGATACTGGACTAGAGGAGCCTTTGGTCTGAGCCAGAACAGGTCTTCAGATGAACAAAAGGCAACTTCTTCCAGTAACAGTGGTCATGTACACACTCCCATTTACTCTGCATCCACTGTGTCCCCACCACTGGTTTCGGAAGCGGTGTACCCACAACAACGTTAGTCACAGTAATATCTATCCTCCCATTTCTTAGGAAATACCGTGTTCTGATTCTGAACTGAGAAATAAATAAACAAACGTGGCGAATACAAAGTATGTGCAATGGAAATAATCCTCTATTTAACCCTGCCTGGGTTTCCCTCCCCTTCCTCCACCATTTCCCTACTTCTGCTGCTGTTGTCTTCCTTCTTCTTAGCCCCATGGGACAGGGAACCTCACACCTGATCTCTGCAAAGCACCATGTGCACAAATGACACTACAGAAAGAACAAGAAGCTAGTGGCCCTTGCGGCACCAAAGGCAGCACAATAAGATATGTTAGGTGATGCCACAGTTCCAAGTCCAGCAGTTGTACTGCTACTTACTATTAGTAAATTTGGGGCAGAGGGTGGGTAGGGGCAGTGGCAGGCACCAGGTGCCTCGCACCTCAGCAATTTTCCATTGCTAGTTTTTTAAAAAAATTAATGGTCACAAATTGCTGAGCATTCATTTTCTCAGTCGAGGTACTGTATATTAAAAATCTCAACAGAACTACACAAGGCAGGCTGCATAGGAGCCAACTCCTAGGGGCTGAGGGGTCTTCAGCCCCCCCCCCATATATATATTTGCAGGCTCTGGGCCCAACCAAAACTGATGGGCATTGCCATAATGTGCACTGCATTATGTGACTGATTATGCAGGGAAGGGCTTACTTGCGCCCCCATATTTTATTCAAGTTGGCGTCCCTACCAGGCTGGATGCCTTATCTCTACTAAGTATAGTTTAGTTTTGATGATCTTATCAAGGACTTTGCAATTAGAAAAGTGGGGAAGATCCCCCCCACAAAATACAAGTAAAGTGGAAGTACACAAAAATAAGCATTATTTTCCATCTTGCCATAGGTTTCACTTCATTTCGTTTCATTTTATGGTTGATTGTTTATATTTTGAACTAGATGCATATATAATAGGCCTATGGGAACACCCAAACCTTCCAAGTGCTTGGGTACTCTCAAGGTCTTAATCCTGCCCTGCTTCGAGGGGGGGGGGGGAGTGCGGAATGAGAAGAAGGGAGGGCTGTGTGGAAGAGAAGGGTCCGAGGATGCTGAGTGAATGGGGGGGGGGGACCTTGCCTTGTCTCCTGCTGGTTGAAAGGCTGCCTCTCCGGCTCCCACTTCGGTGTGAAGAGCCCCCCCGCCACCTGGCGAAGCCCTTCCAGAAGGAAGCCCTCTCACACCGCGGCCCTGCGAATGGCAAGGTGGGAATGGCAACCGCCCGCGGGCCCCCTCCACCTCCGGAACCCGCCCGAACCTTCCAGGAGCGTGGGCGGCCGAGGAGGGCGTGCCCGCTTCCCCCACCGGCGGCTTTCTTGCTACGAGCCTAGAGGCAGCCAGGGCTAGACGGGGCCCAAAGCAGGACACGCCGGGATGCTTATGCTCTCCCCTTCCCACCCAAGGCCGAGGTGAAGCCGCTGGAAAGGGCGGCGCGGCGGGGCTTCGGCTCTCTGAAAGCTGCCTGGAGGCCGAGGCTCTCCGCAGGCACGCGAAGGGCGGGCAGGTGCGCCGGTTCTCAGCGGAGCGGGTAGCGCAACCTGGTCCTCCCGTGAAAGGCCTGTTCAGAGACGAGGAAGGAGCGCGAAAGACAGCAAGGAAATCCATCTCCTCTCCAGGGCAAAGCCTGATCGCCGGAGAGACTTGACCAGAAGAGCATGAGACTAGCCTGCTGCTGGATCAGGCCAATGGGCCCTCCTGTTTTCGCAGTGGTCAATCATAGAATTGTTAGGGACCCCGAGGTGCAACCCCTAGTCTGCTATTGATACAGTGCTTCCGACTTAACTAAAGCGAATGCTTCATGTTCCCAGAGGGCACCCTGGTACCCTTGTTTTGGACTACAACTCGCATCAACCCTGTGTGTCAGCTGTACTGGTCTGGGATGATGGGAGTTATCCCAAATGCTTAGAGGGCATCAGGTTGGCCTCCTCACCCATTCCTCAATGCAGACGTGGTTTTCTACACCAGACCATTATTTCGCCCCCATTGCTCAGCTTACCATCTAGTCCAGGCATCCCCAAACCTGGCCCTTCAGTTGTTTTGGGACCAACTCCCATCATCCCTAGCTAACAGGACCAGTGGTCAGGGCTGATGGGAACTGTCCCAAAACAGCTGGAGGGTCCAATGAAGTTTTAGGTGATGAGAAAATGTGTGCACTATTTTGTCATTTTGGTTGGCTGAAGAAAGCTATTGCCTTAATACGGACTTCAGAATTTCCCATGGGCCAACACAGCTTCATTTACAATGTTAACATGGCAATAGAATCATATGTTTACCCAAACTTGGGCTGCTAAGTTACAGGTATGTAGCCGTGTTGGTCTGCCATAGTCAAAACAAAATAAAAAATAAATCCTTCCAGTAAGTAGCACCTTAGAGACCAACTACCGGTAAGTTTGTTCTTGGTATGAGCTTTCATGTGGATGCACACTATCTGAAGAAGTGTGCATGCACATGAAAGCTCATACAGTACCAAGAACAAACTTAGTTGGTCTCTAAGGTGCTACTGGAAGGATTTTTTTTTTTTTTTGTTTGGGCTGCTATGGTAAGGGACTATCATCATTTACAGAGGTATGGTTATACAACTAAATCATTGTGCATGCAGGGTAACAATGGAACTTTCCCTCCCCCCCCACCCTACACTGCCCCAATTCTGCTCCAGAGTTGAGGGAAACCCCAGAACAGACTGAGGGGGGGCATATAGGGTAGAAGGGTAAGTTCTTTTGTAGTAGTGCAATGATTTAGTTGATACACCAAATTTAGCTGGCATAAAATCATAAAGTTGGAAGGGACCAATACCCCTGCAATGCAGGAATATTTTGCCCAACATGGGGTTCCAACTCATGACCTGAGATTAAGAGTCTCATGATCTACCAACTGAACTGTCCTAAAATTATATGTTACCAGAAGCTTGAAATACTTTGACAAATACTATTGGTGTGAGCTTATGTATTTAATCTAAAATTTGATCAAGCCTTCCCGTAACTGTTATCAGGAACAAAATCCTTGGGAGTTTCACAACTCTGTTCAAGATAGAACTAATTGCCCAACACTGTCGAGAGCTGGCCCAGTAAAAATAGACAAGGGCCTTGGGCAAAGATCTGTAATGCTCCACACCTTCAGGAGTCAATCCTGTGTTTTCCTGCAGCATTTAAACTACAGCTAAAAATGTAGAGCACTTTTCAGCTAACAAAACTTGGCTAAAACATAAACCAAAATCATGTAAGGTCTCAGCCTTTCTTTTACTGATGTTCTCAGACATAGAAACGGGGGGAAAAACCTAGCTAAATGTAATTATCAACACGGTCCTGTACTCTGCTTCTTGTTATTGATCTGAATTACTGTAGAAAGCATAAAGTAGGAGGTAGGCTCTATAAAGGCTTCTTTAGTGTTTTGAAGTAGCTGCGACTTCTGTCCCCCCCCCCCCGCCCGAGGTAGTCAATGTGTTTCTCTTTAACCCATGTGAAGAGAGGATCGTTGCTCAACCAAAGAACTGGCGCAAGAAATATGAAGAAAACGCACACCCAATGCAATGTTCACCCATCAGGTCACATATTACACAAGTGTTTATATTGATGAATTGAGTATTGTGTTTGGAAAGCAGCAACTGACAGATTTCCTACAAGTTCATATGTGACAGCAGTCCTGTCACATGGAGAGCATGGCTACTGTACCCTTCAGCAACTGCTTCAATTTTCTTTATTCTTTTACAATTTTTAATATTATACCTTTCAGGATACAAATCCTTCCAAGGTGGCATACAAATTAACATTACAATTTTATAAACACACACAAAATATGAACATACAAGAAGGTCACAAGGCTCGTTCCCACAGGGCAGTTAGTATACTAGAAAGACTCTGCAGCACGGGACAGTCCAGCTGGCACAGGCTCAGAGTGGGTCTTGGCCTGCATCCCTCTGTTGCAACCCTTCCCACAGGGCAGATGTGTGTGTATGTGCATGTGCGCATGTACGCGTAAAGTGTGCGTCACAGTACAAAATTTGCTTTGCCTTAGTGTGCAGTTTTTTCCTTTGTGTGTATACACTTGTGAAGAAGCCCCAAGGAGAACAAGTCCAATGAATAACATGGAAGGTTATAGAATCAGAAGAGCATATTAGCATTCAGCCAACTTACAGAAAACATTTGCACATGTTTATCCCTGCTTATGACAAAAAAGGTTTAAAATCAATGGTAAGTAAAAGGGTGGTGCATAAGCAGGGAGAAAGACAGAAATTTAAATAGCATTGTGTCAGGGAACTGCCACCTGGCCCGCTGAGGGGAACGGAGGGTCTGTTAGTATACAGAGAGCCCTGGTGCCAATTCAGCAGCAGCACCTCTTCCAGCGGGGAAAGCCGCCACACCTCCAGAGGGAGGAGAGGGAAGGAACCGGCCAGGCAGGGAGAGAGCTTAGAGATGCTACTGAGAGCCCCAGCGCCTTTCCTAGCCAGGAGCCGCAAGCAGGGAGATGTTGCCGAGACCCTGCGCTCACCTCAACCGGCTAGTCAGGAGGGAGGCACACCATTTCCGGTGCCCCAGCTGCGCAGAGGGGTGAAACAAGGAGGGTAGGAGGAGACTTGGGGTGCCAAAGTTATTATGCTGGGGGAGAAGCCGGAAGGGGCCACTCCCGGATTCTGCCAGTGACTGAGACAGACATGCTTTTTGTAGCTCTGCACTGTAAATAGTTTGCACAATAAAACTGCAAAAGACAGTTTGGGCTCTTGCTCCATTACTCGTGAAGCACCATCACGCGAACCTTACACATTGATACTTTGATTTTAATTTGGAATTATTCACATGCTGCTAATACTTTCAGTGCAAAGACATCGTCTTCTTCCTGCTAAATCTGGTTTGAACCACATCTGCTATCTAGCAGTTGCCTCCAGTAAGGCATGTAAAACTTCTGGTGTCTGATGTTGCTGTTAATATTCCCTTTGTGAGCAACAGATTTTTGTTTTAAAATATTTTTTACATCTTTGTAAAACAGTTGTAGCTCACTGATTCAGTAGGTGCCTCCTCCTCCTCTTACATTAGCAGACAGCTCTGCTGGAGCATCCTTAAGAGGGACAGCAATAGCAAATTTTTCACTTGGAATTTCTGTGCATTTGAGAAACTGAGGGCTTCAAGTTTCTGTATTTAAAATATTTCCAACACCACTATTAAAGCACCCTTTTAAAACATTAGGTTTTGTGCCATTTTCCCCACCCACCATACTCAGTGCCCCAGTAAGAGAAAAGACGATGGTTGCCATTAAGGCTAGACTGCTCATACTGTTGGACGATGCTTTTTATGATTGGTGGGGCATGGGGAAGTAACATGCCCATCCCATACACTTTTCTGGGTCTCCAAATGTTGAGTCATAAGAGATATTTCTCTTTGAAAAGAGGTAAGTTTTTCCTCAGGGATGAGACAGTGCACAACACATTACATTGCTCATTTACTGAACTTTAAATTCATGATACACCATAAATAGATTTAAAAAAACCTGTTCATATGATAATGAGCAGATAATGAAATAATACATTTCAGAAGATACTTTTTAATCACAATAAACTAAACTCAAGCATACGTTTCTCAAAGTAAGTAGGGAATGCCAATGGGGCTTCAGGTTTTCACTGTACTGGAATTTTTATAAAGCACAATAAACCTGTGTTTATTGCTATGACTCAGTTCAAGCTAATCACCTGCATACAAGTAATCTAGACCAAATGCATTCCATTTTATGGCTGAAACAATGTACTTATTGCATAAAAAGGGAACATATTAATATTACCATGAAACAATTTTGACTCTACTTGGGAATTTCTTTTCTGGGTAGTCAAATACAGGGTTAAAATCTAGGGTAAAGTTATTAAGGAAAAACTAGAGAAACTCCGGGGGGGGGGGGGATGCAAGAGTGATAATTTTGTGACTTAGGATGACTGCTTTCTCTGGTGACCAAGTACCTATTGATAAAAAAATCAAGTCATCCCATTTTGTGTCCTGTGAGCTATGATGCATATGGGGACATAACACATTAACTTCGTAAACTCGCTCTCCAACTTATGACCGTGTAAACGGGGTTATTTATAGACATTGCAAACATCTCACCATTCAGGTTAACAATTAACAACATGCACTACTGACCCATCAAAGTCAATAGCTGTTGCTAGTCAATGTTATTAACTATACATTCACTGTGCCTGTTGCATTTGTACAAAAGCCCTGAAATTAATAGAATTAAACTTCACTTGGATGATTCAGAAGTTCCTCTGGAAGGAATCTCTATTGACTGGACAAATAGGTTTTCCCAACTTTGCATAGAAGTCATCAGCCATGACTCGCCTCCAGATGGGGTTCAGAGCCAAAGCTTCAAAAATACACAAGAGTGTCATTTCTAAGCAAGTCAGGATGAAGTTTACCCCTGCTGTTTTGCCATTTCCTGCAGACACCACCACCTGCCATTGAAGTTTTAGAAAATCAATGTCTGTGGTAGCAAAATACAGCATTCAGATATTCATTTACCTGTGTATATCTGAATGCTTCCTAAAATCTTCAATGTAGGTAAGTGGGACCAACAGGAAACAGTTTAAAACAGCAGGGTTTAACCTCAGCAGCCACTCTGAGTGATATCTTGCCCCGAAGCCTTTGTAATATCCATTGTAGTAAACACCTGCAAGAGAGGGGGGAAATCCACAAATAATTTTTATTAATACTATTCAAAATCCACATTCCATTCAACACCATTCCTGCTGCAACTCTGTAACTGGACTAAAAGCCCAACACAGAATTCTCTTACTGTGAGCGTCAATCTCCAATGCGTAAGAAAAAAGAGCAGCAGTGATTCTTTTAGCACAAAAAATTATGAATGTGCTTTCAAAGACTTGTTTTAAAGAGTAATGTTCAGTGTCATGCCTCCTAAGCAGTGTTTATCCCAGGACCCCCAAGAGAGAGAGAAAAAGGTAAATACTGTAGGTGTCTAGAGAAGAATCACAAGGGAGTGGGGAGAAAAAAGAAAACACGCATTGCAACAAAGAGATGTAACAGGACAAGGAGTGGTTGTTTGTTTAAAGATAGGAGATCCTTAAGAGATAAGTTATTGTAGAGAGGAAAATCAGTTCAAAATGCCACAAATGTATGTTATAAGGTAAGAGTGGTACTGAAACTCTTACCTCTGCACAAGTTGGATGTATACCAATTGTATCATTAAGTAATTCCTTTGTGAGACCACATTTTATTGCTGCTCCAAAGCCTTGTGTAATTTCCCCTGCATTAGGTCCAAGAACATGAAATCCTATCACACGGTTCTTCAATTAAAAGGGGGGGAAAGGGAGAAGAGAGGGGTAAGTTGTCCCAGTTAGTATTTCTCCTTAAATTGTAGGCAGCTGCTTATTTGCTAGATGTTCTGCCTACTTCTGGTGTATCATTTGCAAAAAAAACAACACCCTGCAATCTGAATATTGAATTAGTTTCCAATATTTCAACATGAATAAGATGGCAATCAATTTTACCATACCAGACACTACCTTAGTATGTTACACCAATCAAGAACAGGAAAAAAATACAAAAGTGAGATGCTTAGAACTGCTATTAAATGTACTTAAACTGAATTATTAGTATCTATTCATTTCTAAGCCACAAGCTCATATAAAAATGTATTTACTTACTGTAAAAATAAATGAGAATAAAGGTAATCACTGATACATCACATTAATGAGAAGTTGGGTAGAAACCAATCAAAAGGTTTAGTTCTATTGTCCACTACATGAAAGGAACATGGAACAGGTCTAACCCTAACAAGCTGGTTGAAATTATAGGAAGGATGGTTTTCATCATTCCTATAATTAGTTTGATGACTTAGCTCCACTAATGAAAGTTACGCATCGTAAAAACAGAAGACAAGAATACATTTTCTCACACTACTTTAAGAAAACCATTTCAGAAGAGCAGTAGCATCTTTCATAAAGCTTTGCTTTGCCCAGATTCCTGCTTCCAGTGTGATAGTGAGTTTTGACCTCATGCATGAATGCAGTTTTGCTTACAGACCCAAACTTAAATACATATAGAACTATGCAAGCTTACCTTTAAAATACACTATGAATTTATGTTAATTGAAAGTGTGTCACTACACCAGTGATAGCCAATGGGCTGCCCTCCGTATACTCTGGATTACCTGTAAATCCCATCAACCCCATCCATTCAAGGATTGAATGTTTAGGGAATGTTGTAGAGCTGTAGCCCACAACATCTAGAGAGCACTACATTGGCTAGTCTAGACAACAGGGTTGTGGTTACAATCCAGTTACGAGTGAGACAACTTCATAAACTGTGCCAAGTTGTGCACCAATAGGGTATTTTCAGCTGGACACCTCCAAGAAGCTGAGCTGCTTTGTGGCTTCAATAAGCAGCAGCTAAATAAAGCCAGGGAATTAGAAGCTGCAAGTTGCTTTTAGTACAGTTTTAAAATAGAACAGATAAATTAAGTTACAGTACACTTGGAGGAGGGCTGTAGGTCAGTGTGGTACAGCATTTGCTTACAGCAGGTCCCAAATTCAATTCCTGGCATCTTCAGGTACGGCTAAGGCAGTCTCTTGCTTGAAAATCTGGACAGCCACTGCCAGTCAGTATAGGTAATACTGAACAGGATGGATCAATGGTCTGACTCGCTATAGGGCAACTCTCTCTGTTCCTACATTTTAGCACCCTGGGCAGAACAATCCACACAACTTTGAAGTGGATGTCCCCTGCCTTTCTTTATATTTTGGAAAATATGAACATGCAAGAAAACAAGTGTTTTTAAAGCAGAATACGTACATTGTCAAGCTTATTGCAAATTACTTTTCCATAGCAAGTGTTGTTGTCTCTATTGGGTATTGTCCATTCAAGTGGCCAGAACAGTGCGTGATACACCTGAAAAAGAAAGTTAGGCTTTTAAAGTTTGTTTTCCCTTTAATAACTTTGTACTGCACTTTTAATAATATCCCTTGCACTTTTTACAATATCTCTAAAGTGGTGCGTGCAAGCATCTCGGGAACCTACACCCTCGGGATGGAAAAGAAAGGGAAGCTGCTATCCCTATCCTTGCAAAAAGGAAAAGGAAAAAAGCATGTGGGAGAATGTCCCCACCCCCACATTTATGCTGTCAAGGAAAAAGCCTGTGTGTAAGAGTGAACCTCAACAGAGGGCTAGGGACTACCCTTCCACCAGTAAAAACACTGGGCTAGGGAAACAGGGCTGAGAGGACACAGTTCCTCAAATTCTGTGATTTCTTCAGGAAGGAGAATATAGCAGGTCAGCTACTGTTCCTACAAAAATAAACTAGATTATAAGGCACAATATGATTGCACATATATTAATACCCTGAAGAGAACCCATATTTAATTGCAAAGTTTTAAGATTTCAATCTCACATCTAAATTTTCTTGTCCAAGTTGTTCAATGGCTCGTTCTTCCGATAATCCACAACAGCCATATTCCAGAGGTGTAAACACAGTAGTTGGTACGTTGACGTAGTCACACTAAAATTGAAAGCATACACTATGACTCACACATAAAAGCAATTGAGATGAAAATGCAACAACAATTCTATAAAACTTGCACTGGCCATAGTACAAACAGTGGCTTATACTCTTGCAGCAAAAGCAGCAGCCCAAGATTAACACTTAAAGCAGGGCATAGATACTGCTCTGTACAGTCGTACCTTGGTTTTCGAACAGCTTAGTTCACGAACAACTCGGAACTCGAATGTTGCAAACCCGGAAGTAGGTGTTCCGGTTTGCGAACTTTGCCTTGGAAGCCGAACATCCGGCATGGCTTCCAAACGTTTCAGAAGAACAGACTTCTGGAATGCATTCTGTTTGAAAACCAAGGTACGACTGTATATGTTTCCAAGCTCACCCCACCAACTCTCAGGGTGCTGCAATATGATGCAGTCACTAGCACTGTCCTTTTCATTATTTGCTTTATTTAACTTCTATACCACTTAATATATTATAAATATCTCTAAACAGAAAACTAAAGCAACAACAGACAACTTAAACAAAATATTAGAAAAATACAGTGTTACACATACAAATGTTGCGGTAATACAAAGTTATCAACATCAATTCATTTTCCTTCTGACATACCCTCCATCTCAGTCTCCAGGTTCTCACACAGGGTCCAACAAACTCTCAACTCACCCACAAAAGTCTCACAATGAGAAGAGTTCCTTGGAAACTCTTCCAAAGTTCAATTCATGTAAAAGCCCGTGTAGTACTTCCAAATTTTGTTAGGAGCATAAGATAGTCACCATGCAATCACAACTCAGCTTAGAGACTACTGTAATCAAGTGGAATATAAATAAATACAAAAAATGGCTGTGGCTATACCAGGAGTTGGACAGGGATCAGTGCTTTCCACTAAGATTCATAAGTCCAATGCTATATTAGCAACTGATATGGTGCATAAGCTGGGCCAGAAGTTACTTAAAGTGGTGACACTAACATGGAATAGCTTTAAGTATGAACCAAATCCAAGCATCTTAACCATACCTGAAGACCGTTTCAAAAAACTATTTTTCTGAACATGCAATCTGTAATAACCATAAGAAATCACACGTTTACCTTTATATTACTCCCTCCAAAAAGTCTGCGAGCTAACAGCTTGCCTGCCTGTATGGCAACTGGTGTCAGTTCTGGCTTTCCTTCCAAAACATCTCCAATAGCATAGACATAAGGCACACTGGTTTGTTCTTCATCATTTGCAGGTATTTTGCCATTCCTTGTGACATGGAAGGGGGAGGGGAGTTAACACTGACAGTGCAACGATTTGATTACACTTAATAATGAGAGACATCCAACTAAGTCAATCCATTCAGGCAACAACTTCCTCTTCTCTCTCCTGCAGCAATCCGCCCCCATCTGCTCCAGAGTGGTTGTGGAACCTCTGGAGCAGATTTAGGATGACATGGAAAAGAGAGCAAAGGGAAATCTGCTCATGCAGCCTTGGACATTACTATATGTGAAAACAGTTGGTTGCACGATATTGAAGAAAATTAACGTCTAATGAGTACCACACAATTTTTCATACTTGTCAGGCCAGATCAATTTCTACAATGAGCAGATTCCAACAGCCAAACTCATTAGGCTATATGATGTTTAATCCTCGATATAATAGTATCAGATGCTTCTCTAAGTGTTAAGCTATAAAACAAATTAAACTAATTAAATGGGAAGTGGACTCTCTTGCTTGGCTTCATACTAATTTAAAATAAATAAAGCCTGCTGTAGTTAAGTTTCAAAACTGAAAAATTAAGCAGGTTTTCATAGAATTGTAGAGTTGGAAGGGACCACAAGGATCATAAAGTTCAACCCTCTGCAATGCAGGAATCTTTTTGCCCAACGTGGGGCTTGAACCCACGACCCTGAGATTAAGATTCTCATGCTCTACAGATGGATTTGCAACTTAACAACTGGTAATAGTGAAATGCTGGAATTTATAGGCATAAAGTGCTAGTTTTAAACTAATTTTGTCAGCATGCTTAAGATACCTAGTTTCACCCTTAAGAGCTCACGGGTTCTAGGTGATAATTTAGAACAGACTTCTGAAAGTAGATATTCTAGGAAGTCTGTTAAAAGACCAAAGCTGATTTCTAATCAAATTTCAGTATGTACCAAGATTAATTAAAGAGTTGGAATACTTACTTTGCATTAACTGCCACACCAATTTTGTCCAAGCCAATATTTCTAGTACAAGCATCACGGCCAACAGCTATCAAAACCTGCACAAAAAAGAATCAGGTATCTTGTTTTGGTGGTCCTGTATTGAAAAGTCTATCATGTAATCCAAGCAGCACTATTTGGTTTAAACCAGTTCAAGGGTTGCACTGTCTTCTAGGCAATTACAGGTGGCTACATGCCAGTGGAGGGTGGGGCCAGAGGCAAAAGTGGACAGAGCAATTGGACAGAGCTACTTTACATACTGACACCCCTCTCCATCTTTCATTGGGGCAAACAAGAGCCGTTATCAGAGTTCAAGGACATATACCTGAAGGAGCGTCTCCACCCCCATCGTTCTGCCCGGACACTGAGGTCCAGCGCCAAGGGCCTTCTGGTGGTTCCCTCACTGCGAGAAGCAAAGCTACAGGGAACCAGGCAGAGGGCCTTCTCGGTAGTGGCACCCGCTCTGTGGAACGCCCCCCTTTCAAGATGTCAAAGAGATAAAACAACTACCTGACATTTAGAAGACATCTGAAGGCAGCCCTATTTAGGGACGTTTTTAATGTGTGACATTTTAATGTATTTTTAATCTTCGTTGGAAGCCGCCCAGAGTGGCTGGGGAGACCCAGCCAGATGGGCGGGGTACAAAAAATAAATTATTATTATTATTAATTATATTCTAACCAGGCATAAACACACACAAGGAGGGGATGACACAAGGGTGGTTAGGGGTGTGGCACAGAAATAGTACCCAACGGCCACACAGATAAGGACTTGAGGGCCACATTTGGCTCCTAGGCCCAAGGTTCCCCACAAGTGGTTTAAAAAGGAGTTCAAAAACTATTCAGGGTCTAAAAATAGATTCCAACATGCTCATGACAAGCTACCATCTTGCCAATTCTATGACTGAACCTAGACAGACAGCAAAAGGGAGCGATCCAGTAATGAACTTGGTTGCAAAAGTGTTAGGGTTACTGCTAGATTCTGGCCTAAGTGTGTCAGCACTGCCAAGTTAAGAATAACTAACTTACCAACTTCCCCACCACAATAATAAATTTTAACAAAACAAAACAAAAATCACAAGCAGAGCACTTACAGTGTTGTATTCTCCTTCAATCATTTGTATTCCTTCAGTGGATTTTGCAATCACTTTCAGTTTTCCAGGCATGCCTTCCTCCAACTTTACAACCTGCATGGAACAGTCATAAACTTAGGAATTTTATCTCAACCCACATAATACCGTTTTATTACAATGTTCACTTATTAGCCTTTGCAGGGCAACCCCTCCCAACAGTGTTTACACATATGCTATATTGCTCAAAGTTGCACAAAAAGATTTCAAACTTCAGCGTTTTCCTATCTGACATAACCATACTTGCCTCAACAGGAACAAACTTCTTGATGAATTTTACACCATGGGTTTCCATATAGGCTCCTGCTCTCTCTGCCATTTCTTGATCAAAGCCACGAAGAAGGATAGAGCGTACCATAACTGTGACATCCAAACCAAGTCCAGCAAGAAATCCAGCACATTCCAAGGCTACATAAGAAGCTCCCACAACCAAAGTCTTTCCAGGGCAGTAGGGCAGAGAAAAGAGATCATCGCTGAAAATGAAACAGTATTAGCACTAATGTTTAAATACTGAGAAGCCCTTTTAATCTACAGAAAAGCAGTCATTTAATTCAAGCTCACCTTGTAATACAGTACTCTCTGTCTCCTGGGATACCTAGATATCGAGGCCTTTCTCCTGTAGCTATAACATATGTCTGAGCTGTGCAGTACGTTTCTTGTCCTTTTCTGTTGGTTGCCTAGTCAACGGAAATAAAGTTTTAGAACTGGTATTCTTCCACAAAACAATGCATTTCCCCCAAGATATTGCCAGCAAATAACTTTACCAAGAATTACTTACAAGGCAGTAAGACACACTGATCTGAATAATCTATCAACCAATATTACATCACGCAGATTTTTATGTTGTTTTACTTGTGAATAATTAACACTAAAAATTAAAATAATCTTCATGTAGTTACAGTATTGAATTGAATTTGCAATTACAACTTAGTACAAACTGAAGTTATTGTTTCTCAACTGCCTCTTTTCACACAGCAAAATATTTGCCCTAGTTTAATTAATTCAGTATTTAGGAAAAAACGTATTCAGCAGAGCAACTTCATTTGTGGCTAATCATATATCCATTATGTCATTTGTGTAATACCTTTTGAGATGTTTGATGTTGTACAAGACCATACAGTTGCAACTGAAACAAAATAGGTTAAACAGCATTGCTTTTCCTAATCTATCACTTTAACTTGTTCATACACAGTGATGATTGTATAAGCAACACTTCTGAATAGATCAAATGCCAACAATGACAAGGGTCTGCAGGTACCTTAATCTTGTGTGGTCCAACAAATTCTCCATAGGCATTGAGGTATGTCACAGACTTATCACGCAAGGCGACCCGATATCCCCAGTTCAATGATCCTATATAATTTTGAATCGCTTCTACCATGGTCTCCCAGTTGTGTTTAACTAAAAGAAATGTTCATACAAAAATTAATTTATCAGATCCCACCAATGAAACCAAAGCATGCATGTGCTGCTTAATGAACACAATGCCTTCCCATGAAATCATTAGTCACACATTTGCATAGTGAGTCCACAATTTCCATTATTTCCTATGAGAACACTTCCAATGTGAGATTTGCTCACTCTCCTCCCCCCCTCCATTCGATGGTTTCTTCCTGAAATCACTGCAGCATATCAACAAGAGAGAGACAGACAAAGTAAACAAACAATCAAACAAACTTGTTTGACTTTTCCTACTCTGATTAGTCTGATCTTGCTCCCCCATCCCATGGTTTCTGCCCGAAAATGGCTGCCACCAACCAGCACCGCACAAAAAACCAAGGAAATAAGGAAGCCGGATGTTCATATATATGACTCTGCGGAGTGTATAGTGAGGCTTGGGCAGAAGTCTTTAAATGCAGATAAGTGAATTTTCATATAGCGAGCAAACAGATAGCAGGACTGGGCTCCATTACGCCACTGAAACAAATGCAGGTACTCAGAATGATCTCATAGGTCTCATGTTTCAATATTTGCAGATAAATACCGATAGTAGTTGCAATAAAATTTGCCTATACCAACAACTTTTGAAAAGATAGTGACAAGTGACTCTCTAAGATTCCAAATACTGATGTATAAAGAAGACAAGCACAAGTTTATGTAGAACAATCACTTGGTGCCATTAAATAGCCTACTGAAGGGAGGGGGAGAGAAAGCAGCACCCCAAATTCCTTACATTCCTTCACCAGTACATGCTAGTAGCCTAGTTAACTTTACACCAGTTTCAGGGCTTTGGTCCCAAAAGAAAAAAAAGGAACCAATTGCTCTTTCCCCCTGTAAATACATTATTTGCTTTCTTACAAACCTTGCTGATCATACTCCCAGCCAAACTTCCTTGAATCTCGCAGTGCCTGACCCAACAGGGCTGCCTGGTGCATCAGCTTCTTAGGAATGCAGCCAACATTTACACAAGTGCCACCAAGTCCTAAAATGCAAAGTGTACATTTAATTAAGAAACTTCTCATTAACTGTACTGTAATACTTAAGACCTACTATTATGATGCACAGAACTGCTGGCGTATCTTAGATACCTTACATACACAATCAACAACACAAACCCTTACTGCATGCCGAGCAACATTTATTATTGATCAAGTTTATTTATTTATATGCCTACTTTACATATGGAGCTATGCCCAAAGCTGCTTGCAACTAATGTCTTCCAGTTTACAGAACGTAGGACAAAATCAACAACCCGTCAAACATTGATTCAATTCATTATTGCAAAACTAATAATCTAGGCTTAAATACATAAGAACAAAGGAAAAAAAGAAAGGTAACACACAATAAATAAAGCTCTAGCTGCTGGTTTTGACTGCACTCCAAACCTCAGCAGTCTGGCTTAAATTAAGTTCAGAGGGAGTGACTCTTCTCACCAGGCTTGATTATTCACAGCCATCTTAATCTTATCTCCTGCATAGGAGGCTGGCAGCAATGAAAGGGCAATGTTGGTGAGACCTCTTCCCCAGCCTCACCAGTTCCAGCTGCAGTATTAAAGGTGGTTAAGACTTGACAACTTACACAGCTTCACATATTTAGGCTTCCTGCCTTTGCCCTGTTCTATGTATCCTTTCACAGACAGAAGTGAAACAGGAGGCACTTGATAATGATTATTGAATATCACCCTATTTTTTGCTCCATAAGACGCACCTGAACATAAGACGCACCTAGTTTTTAGAGGAGAAAAGGGGGAAAGCTCTGTTTTTTTGAGGATCAGCTGAAAGTGGTGCAGCTTTTTTTGCAAAGGGAAAAGCCCTGCTTTTTTGAGGATCAGCTGAAAGTGGTGCAGCTTCTTTTTCAAAGAGGAAAAGGCCCGTTTTTATGGGGTTCAACTCACAGTTCTGCAGCTTCTAGTCCTACGGCCATTTCTACAGTTTCCAGACAGATAATCTAATCAGCCAGTCACATGTCGCTGGGGAAACAAGCAGCCTCCCTCTGCATTCAACAATGGAGGCCTGGGCAAGGGGGCGGAGCTGGAAAGGGAGCCTTATCTCTCTCCTGATCACTTACTGAACAGCTGTTCAGCAGCTTCCTTTCAACACTCCCTTCTCTCTTTGTAAAAAAAAAGAGCACAATCTGCTTTTGGCCCCTAGGCAATTCGGCTCCAGGGACCATGCATTCGCTCCATAAGACGCACAGACATTTCCCCTTACTTTTTAGGAGGAAAAAAGTGTGTCTTATGGAACGAAAAATATGGTAATTTGATATAAGTAGTCACATTGTAAAGTTATGTTTTATTGTGACTTTCTGTATTGGATCAGATTACTATAAAGTGCGAGTTCGGTGTTTTATGTTTTGTTGCTGCAAACCGCCTTGTGTATAGTAACATAGAAAGGCGGTATACAAATTGAAAGTGAAATGCAATGAACTATTTTTACTAACAAGCCTCACACTAGCAGAAATGGCTTTACCAAACTAAAAATGACTAAATTTTCCAATTCCATATACAGTATGTGTACATGATGGGGAGCAACACATGCCTGTGGGAAAGGAAGAAGCTAAGAAATACATATCCAAATATCTTAGATGGTGCAACTCTCATAACCATGCAGGTTATACATCAGGAAGATTTAAATATGAATTGAGACCTTACATGCACACTCATCACCAGGGGTCCATAAAATCCAGTAGCTGAATGGCTGTTGAAAGGTTTAATTCTATCCCAATAATATCAGAAACAAAGAGTGTACATTAAGCATATCTCAGATACAATCAACTTTGGCAAGGAATCCTGTCATGCCACCAGGGGATTGCACAATCCCTCTGAGCTATTGTAAAGCTGCCAGTAGTGAACTTCCAGGGCTTACAGTGAAGACCACATGCTTCAAATAACCTTACAGAATAAAAACTAGTCAACATTTCTACAACAAACCTTCAACATCTCTGCTACTAGTTGTTGGGCTGGATCAGACCAACCACGACCGGAGCAGAAATCAGCCCCCCGTTCCTTCTCCCCCCTACAGCTGCTCTGGAGGATTGGGGGATCCTTTGGAACAGTGTGGAAGACTGTGGGCTGCAGGTAAGGAAAGAGGGATTGGCAAAAGTTGCTTCCCTCCAGCAGCAACCTCCACTGGATTAGAGGCCCTAAATTGTTAAAGTCATTATTCTACTGCTGTAACCTTGAACAAGGAAGCCAATGTCACAGTCACAAGACCAGTATGTGCTTATGTAACAGGAACATCATGGCCATGGTTCCAATTTTGTGCTGCATAGGTTTAAGAGTTCATTTGATGAGAAATATTCAAGTCCTTCCATACTAACAAAAACATTAGCCAAAGAATACTTTTTGTAGGACACAGATCTACAGAAAGGTTTGCTGAGGATTTGAATAAAGCTGAAATGAGAAAGCTATATGTTATGTTCAAGAGCACACAGCAAAACAGACACTAATGAATAAACAACCCACCAGCATGTTAGGTGGCTGACTAAGTAGAACACTGAAATCTATTCAAATCACTACTTACCCCATGTTGTACCCAGTGGTGTTGGCACAACGTAGTCTAGCACCATGACCTTCTTTCCTAAGGAGGCAGCTTCCTGTAAATAACCAACAAGTGAACATCAGACCTATGCAGATATAGAAGACTGTCCCTTTTTAGGTGCAGTTTAACAGTTCACATTCATGAAAACAGTTATGCCCTAAGGAACAGAAAAGTTAACATTTGTGACAAGGAAGAGAACAGTCACTGGCTGAAATGCAGTTATTCATGTTTCTTCAACACAGCAATTTAGCACATAATTCACACTAGCATTCTTAGCCATATGTCCTTATTTCTCCCACGCATAGACACACCCTACACAAAACATTTCTTTTTTCACCTCTCACAGTTGATTTAAATTTTGGTTTGTTCTACCACATTAGGGTTATTTTCTAAGCAGTTTCATTCCTAGGACTCTCACCTATGCCCCCCGGCACTCTCTGTAGAATGCAAAGATTTCCCATACATACAAATACCGCCTCCCTCCATGTTCAAACTGAGGGTAATGCAAAATGTGAATAAGAAGTTGCCACTGGCTAAATATGTACAATAGGTGTGTTGTAGTATCACGATATACAGGTGAAAGAGACTTCTGTCACTTAATATCTTTTTCCTTCTCCAAGAGAAGGGGTGTTAAACTTAAACATATGGAATGTGTTATGAATGGTTTAATTCTCAAACCAGTTTAGTACTAAACAACCATCAGTGATCCACAAGTCATTTTCAAGTCATCCACGGGGAGAAATGTTTGGGAACAACTGTTCTCGAACACAACACAAAACCTAGCAATCCATTAGCTACTCTCTTAAAAATCAGATGACAAGATCCTCAAGAGCTATTTCCTAGTAATTAGACTGCAGGGTCTTTTGTATGTAAAGCTAACTTGGATGGCATACTTCAGGGATGTGGATCCTGTGGCCCTCCAGATGCTGTTGCCCTACCACTTCCATCATCCTTGTCCCACTGACTACACTGGTGGCGGCTGATGAAAGTTGGGATTCTAAGAACATCTGGAAGGTCACAGGTTTTCCCTTGCTGTTATATACAAACACCCCCTTTTTCTTGGTTGCTCCGAGATAACATTAAAGTCTTGACAGCACAATCCTATGCATGCTTGCTCGGAAACTTATTCAATGAAACTTAATCCTAGTTTTGTTTTGAAGAATGCAACTTGAATCTCTCAGAGAAACATCATCACACCCACCCACCCACAAACCAGGCCAGGTTTCTTTAGCTCTTTTGCTGCAAGGTCAAAAGATTTAGGCAAGCTGTTTGAACTGTGGTTCCCACCCAGATATGAAATGCTGCTAAGATTTTTAAAAATTAAGGAGTAGGTTGGGGGGGGGGAATCAAACCACATACAATTCACTATATGCTTGGAACCTGTTTGTAGAGTTTATACCTTAGAACATGAAAGCCCACCGGAACCACCACCAATAACAATTAGGTCATAATCGTAGGCTTCCATCTCTTCACCTTTCCCATCCCCTAAAAGCTTCTGCAATAAGCCACTATGGTAAGCCTGTAAAAAGGACACAAGACACAGAAATCAGAATACAGAATACTTTGTTAGTATTACAAAGCCAGGTTATATCCAATGCTCTCCTCCTAGAAATGGACAGCTCTTTAATCTAGCAGCAGCAGGAGGAGGCAACTTTCCACAAATTCTACCTTTTTCTGTAGTGCCCTGCACCACCTTCCATTCTGCTCCAGAGGGTTACCTTGCCCTCTGAAGCATACCAGTAGTTTTTTGGGGACACAGGCTGTCTCAGAAGTAAGGGAAACTCAGAACAAAAACACCTGCCTCCCCATTCCATTCATTGAATCCTCCACTATATCCAAGAGCCTTCTGTGAGCAGTAGAACTGTTGGATACAAATTACAGGTAGGTACCCGTGTTGGTCTGCCATAGTCAAAACAAAATAAAAAAATTCCTTCCAGTAGCACCTTAGAGACCAACTAAGTTTGTTCTTGGTATGAGCTCATACCAAGAACAAACTTAGTTGGTCTCTAAGGTGCTACTGGAAGGAATTTGTGTGTGTGTGTGTTGGATACAAATTCATTGTGTACAGATGTTTTAAAATCAGGGTCTGTTTTACTCATTTAAGATGAAGCTGCCTGATAAGGAAGCCCTGCTGCATCCCAGCACTTGCTTGACCTTTAAGAAAACTTAGCTAGTACCACAATTCTATATACTCTTTATTGGGAAAGAACATAGAAGGCAAAAGTAAACATATATAGTTTCTGGCTGCACATCTAAAAACAACAACAATGAAAGAGCAATACTAGGAAATGTAGATATCAATAATGTAACCTTAAGTCCTCCTGATAAAAAGAAC